>NC_140907.1:17954881-18257381 GCF_045865225.1 Trachurus japonicus
CACCAATAGGGGTAAGAGGGGACCTGTCAGGCCAAGCTGCCAAGAGGGGTCTTATGTTTCTGCTTATTTTGAAAAACCAAAAATGGAATATAAAATTGACTTTTAAGGTGTTTTACCATAATATTACTGAAAATGTGACTTTTAATTATTTTTAAAGAAATTGCCAAGAGGGGACTTGGATCTCTGAGCGACATTTACCTATCAAAGAGTGGACTCTCCACATACTGCAGTGGAGCTGTCTGCACCCATTCATTCACCTAACGACCCATTCACCTAATGAGTCTTTGTTTACAACAATGACTTTCTCAGTTTCTTTCAAGAATGAATAATATAACTTGAGAGTTATCATTACTTATTTTAAAGTCTCTGTAATACAAATTATATATATACATATATAAATATATATATATATTTAAATAATCATGGCCACATTTGAGAGTAAATATTTTTTATTGAATTGCATGCAATTCAGACGTAACATGGCTGCATGCACTAATATCAAGTTCTGCAGTATAAGCAACAACATTTACTTAAAACCAGCTTTAATGAATGAATTCATTTTTTCTTAACAAAGATAATTTGCAGTCCAAGAGGGGACCTACTATCATCTCAATTTTAAATAGTCAAAATGCTCCATACATCTGGTTTCAACCAATTACAGTAATAGGAAATACATTAATATGTAATATGTATGAATAAGAAAGAAATAAGCAAAAGTGATCATTCTTAAGATAATGTTTTTCATCAAAACTTAACACAAACATTTCTAATAAAGTAGCACCAATAATGTTGTCATTATTTTTAAATGGGGTGCACTACTGCAACACACATTTCTACAGTCTATTAATTTTTCCCCTACAAGAGTTTTATACTCCTTGACTGCATTGTTGTTACAGAAAAAATATTTGAATTAAACCAAGGGTTTTAGGTCACATTTAATGTACTTGCATCATGAATCTGTATTTATGAGGATGTATTTTATTTACTGTTTTACATTACAGAAAAAGGTCCACACTTGGTTTATATGGAATGACAGGGGTCCACTGTTGGTTGGTGCATAATGATACAAGTGCCCACTTAGTTAGCATGAAGTGAAATACACACTCCATCATGTATGAATAAGAAAGAAATAAGCAAAAGTGATCATCCGTAAGAGAAATTTTTCATCAAAACTTAACACAAACATTTCTAATAAAGTAGCACCAATAATGTTGTAATTATTTTTAAATGTAGGGTGTACTGCTGCAACACACATATCTACAGTCTATTAATTTTTCCCCTACAAGAGTTTTATATTCCTTGACTGCATTGTTGTTATAGGAAAAATATTTGAATTAAAACTCAGGGTTTTAGGTCACATTTAATGTACTTCCATCATGAATCTGTATTTATGAGGATGTATTTTATTTACTGTTTTACATTACAGAAAAAGGTCCACACTTGGTTTATATGGAATGACAGGGGTCCACTGTTGGTTGGTGCATAATGATACAAGTGCCCACTTAGTTAGCATGGAGTGAAATACACACTCCATCATGTATGAATAAGAAAGAAATAAGCAAAAGTGATCATCCGTAAGATAAATTTTTCATCAAAACTGAACACAAACATTTCTAATAAAGTAGCACCAATAATGTTGTAATTATTTTTAAATGTAGGGTGTACTACTACAACACACATATCTACAGTCTATTAATTTTTCCCCTACAAGAGTTTTATACTCCTTGACTGCATTGTTGTTATAGGAAAAATATTTGAATTAAAACTCAGGGTTTTAGGTCACATTTAATGTACTTGCATCATGAATCTGTATTTATGAGGATGTATTTTATTTACTGTTTTACATTACAGAAAAAGGTCCACACTTGGTTTATATGGAATGACAGGGGTCCACTGTTGGTTGGGGCATAATGACACAAGCTCCCACTGAGATAGCACGGAGCGACATACACACTCCAGCATGGGTGAATAAGCAGAAATGAGAGAAATTGCTAAGTTTTAAGATACATTTTTAATCTAAATTTAATACAAACATTTGTAACTATTAATACACACACGCACAAACACATGCAAACACACATATTTAAACTAAAGTAGCACTGGTGAAGTTTTCATTGTAGTTTTTTTAAAACATGGGATGTACTGTGAAAATTCAATGGCAACCTATCAAGATACTTAAGTGAATATTTCAGTTATTGACATTTATGGCTCAACAATAAAACATGTATGGGAAAATAAAGGAGGCGCTGGGGGGTCATCAGTTTGTCTGAGATACAAGGGATAATTCTTCTAGAGGATGGATTAACCTCACTAAGTAATATGATATACCACTGCAACACACCTTTCTACAGTCTGTCAAGTTTTTGACTTAATGAAGTTTCATACTCCTTGACTGCATTGTTGTCATGGGAAAACTACTTTAAATAACTAAACTCAGGATTCAACATGGTCTGATGGCCCAGAGCCACAAAGTGTTATTCTGTAGTCACCTAATGTCCCATATAGATGAAGCTCTGTGGTGGCCACCTATTGTCACTCTTCTACTTTTTAACAGCACATGGTTTCAATCAATTTTAATGTACTTGCATTCTAAATCTATATTAATAGGGATGCATTTTACTTATTGTTTTGCATTGCAGAAAAAAAGGTCCACACTTGGTTTATATGGAATGACAGGGGTCCACTGTTGGTTGGTGCATAATGATACAAGTGCCCACTTAGTTAGCATGAAGTGAAATACACACTCCATCATGTATGAATAAGAAAGAAATAAGCAAAAGTGATCATCCGTAAGAGAAATTTTTCATCACAGCTCCACGTTACACTTGTTCCAGGCTCTGCCCGTCGTTTTTCTCTAGAAATAGAAACTTTTTCCAACTTTTTTATCTCCGTAGCGATCGCACTCGTCTTCTCCTTCTTCTTCACTTCTTGCTCTGATCTACAGTCTCATTCGTTCTACACATCCCAGAAGCCCCAAAATTACTCACAGTGTGGGCAACAGCGTCCCCATTTACCAGCCGCAGAAAACTGCGTTTGACGTATATGTACGTCAATGGCACTCAATGAGTTAAGCGGGAGGTACACAATAAATCTAATTCTAATCAAATTTATTTTGAAAACAAATAGTAGAATGGCAATCTGATTCAGTGATTAATTTGTTACACATTTGGGTTGCTTCCTAATGATTTTTTGATGTTTTAGTACCCAGCTAAACACAAGTGTGTATATTCCTTACTATCTACAGTATGTATGTGCCTTGTAGGCACTTTACTTGCAAGTGTGTGTATGCAGTGTTTTATAAATCTGAATATTTTTTGTCACATCACATCTACCCCGACACTTTAGAGCGCTTCTGTCTTGACGCCGTGTTTGCCTTCATTCTGACCCGAATACAGCATGTGTTGTTTGGATTAGAAACATGCACATTTGCAAAGGAAAAAGCAAAATCGATTAGCGGAATCATTAAGCATGCACGCACACAATCCCAAGGAAATGATCACGTGGGAACCAGTTCTGAAGAGGAACCGGTTCTCAATTCCCACCCATAGACTTCAGTCTATGATGTGGACACAAAAGCATTCCTCTACATTGTAGTAGTGAAGTCATCAACACTCATGTATTTCACAGATCCTAAAGCCTGGTACACACATAAAGATTCTCTAAATTTCAACCAATTTTTTTATCTGTGAAAGACCCCACACATGAAGATAAAAAATCTGTGATTGAACAGTTTTGATCGTATTGTGTGTGGTGTGCTGTGATATTCCAAACACAGCGCACCACACACATTAAGATTTTTCAGAATCTTGACCCTCCGGTCAGAAAACTCAGAAAGAGATCAGTATTGTTGTAGCTACTCTTTCGGTCTATTTCCGGAATGGACAATGAGAGCGATGTAATTTTTTAAAAATGAAAGCGGGACACTTCAGCCTTTACAACGATACCATCTGTGTGTGTCTGTGTGTCTGTGGCTTCAGACGCCGAGCAGTAAAGCGGCTGTGAGCGGCGGTCACATGATCGTTTAAACATGGCTGCTCTATTGCCGGCTGTTGCTGGCTATGATCGCTACCGTCTTTGCTATCGGCCACCAGTGTTGTGCAAGTTACTGAAAAATAGTAACTAGTTACAGTTACTAGTTACTTCATTTAAAAAGTAACTCAGTTAGTAACTGAGTTACTTAAACCAAAAAGTAATGCGTTACTGAGAAAGTAACTTTTTCGTTACTTTAAAACGGTTTTTCCAGTGCTCCCTCTAAGGTTGACTGGCTTTCTGCACAGCTCCACTATCCTAAACCAGCCCCTTTATTTCCTGTCTTAATCCAGGTGTGTCTGTGACTCTGGCCTCTGGCAGCGGATCTGTGGATAAAGCCTTTTCCCCTCTATCCGTCATTTCTGTACTGATGCTGATGAAAAAACGCGTGTTTTTATCTGGAAATTTTACCATCATCATGCTGCATGATGTCAGCCGCTACAGCAGCTTGACCTAACAGAACTGGAAAAATCTTGAGGATACGTCTTGACCGAGTTACATTCAAGAAGCTGTTCTCAGTGACGGAAAAAAAAAATTCACTCCAGCGGACGGTAATTTTTTTATCGATCGATCAGCTGTGTTTACACAGAGCTCTGTGTAAACGTTTCAGGTGTCATAATTCGAGTCCGTCCGTCGGACTCCAACCGCTGCTGCTCGGGTGGAGTGGGTGCTTGTGTGTGCGCGCTGTGTCCCAGTTCAGGGGCTGCAGCCTGGGACACAGCTGATCGGTCTCAGATGCTGCGTTAGCTACGTTACCTTAGCTCGCCGTCATGACCTGTCCTGAGGCAGCTGATGTGTGGACAAAACCACCTTGCGTTTCATTCAACCGAACTGTAGTAACGCGCCACTTCACATTCTCAGTAACGGCAACGGCGTTGTAACGATGGGAAAAGTAATTAATTAGATTACTCGTTACTGGAAAAAATAACGCCGTTAGTAACGCCGTTATACTCTAACGCCGTTATTACCAACACTGTCGGCCACCAGGAAATCTCCTGTGTATGCGTGAATGTCTGTGTGAACCTCATGTATTGCCAGGGCTGCACCGTGGCTCTCTGTGGGATTGCCGGTGTTGTGTCGAGAAGTGGCTTGCCGCGAGCAGCATGCAGAGCTTGGCAAGCAGGCACTTCTCAGCACAACACCAGCTTTCCACACGCAAGATGACTTTTGATTCGGAAATATTGAACATGTTTAAGATTTACGATTATCGGCGCCGAACGTTTTCTGAGGCGATTGTTGTGAGAATTTTGACTCTTAACACACCACACACTACAAGAGAATCTCATAAAATAATCTTAAGACCTTAGGATAATCGGCCGATTTTTGTCTTTGGTCGGAAGGGGGAAAATCGGGGCAAAATCAGCCCGATTATCTTTATGTGTGTGGTAGGCTTAACTCTACCTCCACTCTCCACTCTAAATGTGGAACTGGCTTCTGAGAAGTGAGTGAGGGCTTTAAATCTGTGCCAGACGACTTGTGTCAGTCCTTGACTGTCAGCAGTGTGGGGGATGGTTTCTTGTAGCTGACGATGGTCGTTAGCAACTCTGAAGGGCAACCTGGAAAAGACTAACATCCTTCAGCCAAGATCTTATATCCAAGTCAGACTAACAGACAATGGAATTCCCCAGTCCTAGGTTGGCCATGTGCTACACACCTATGGACTTCTGTGGCAACTGTAAAGAGTGGGTGTCCCAGCAATAATCCACCCTGTCAAGTCTTTGATGAGTTTTGTAAATGTGTGTGATGCCTTGTGATCAGTATAATATTTTGTCAGCCTTTATATGATCTACCATTGTGTGCCAGTAGAAATGTTGTCTGAAATTAGGTATAATCAGATTTCCAGACATACAGGGGATAAATCAGCTATAGTGGATGGAATAACTCCAAAATACCCACTGTTGAACTACTGCAACACACATTTTTACTTACCAAACTATTAGCTCTACTGGAGTTCATGTATACCTGTCTGAATATTTTTGGTCCACAACAAAAATGAAAACTAAAACTAAATTTGTGTTTTTTTTCCTTCTGTATATTACACACTGTATCACATAGTCATACACATCTATAGATGAAATTGGTGTATAAATTGAAACCTAATTTAAAGTTGTCAAAAGGTACAGGATTGGCACAGGATCAGAGAGTTTACATTAAGTGGGAAGTACACAATAAAAGCTGTATTCAGTTCACACTGGTGCTCAGCAGAAATGGGTCTGGTTGCTTTCAGGATGTGTGGATTGTACATTCAACAATCCCATATTACCTTATTCATAGCATCTGAAGTGGATTATAAACAAATTCAATTAATTGTGTTCAGAAGATGGTAAAACGTTATCTAATTTATTTATATTTTTAAGTAATTAATTTGTTATATATTTTGGTTGTTTCCTAATGATTTTCTTTTGTTTCAGTACCCAGCTAAACACAAGTGTGTATATTCCTTATTATCTAGGTATAACCTTGTGCATGTTGTAGTAAGCAATGCGACTTCATTACATTTACACACAGTTTTCTAAGTAGAGTTGAACATTTTTAATGGGGTTTCAGTCTATGATGTGGGCACAAAACATTCCTCTACATTGAAGTAGTTAAGTCACAGCACTCATGTATTTCACAGATCCTAACTTTAAGGTAGAGTTGTTGAACTGGGATCTGAGAAGTGAGTGAATGGAGTGAGAGCGGAGTGAGTGCCAGATGACCTGTGTCAGTCCTTGAGTGTGGGCAGTGTGGGGGATGGTTTGTCGTCGCTGACGATGGTCGTTAGGTATTTTCAGGTTGGGCTTCAGAGTTTCTACTTTCTTTCAGCCAATATCTTATATCCAAATCAGACCGTCCCAGGTCTTAGGTTGGCCATGTGCTACATACGCACCTATGGCCTTTGGTGACTCAACTTCTGTGGCAACTGTAAAGAGTGGGTGTACCAGCAATATTCCATTTTGTCTAAAGAATTGTCAGTTCTTTGATGAGTTTTGTGAAGGTGTGTAATTACCTGTTATAATATTCTGTGACAGGGCCTTTATATGAGCCACCGTTGTCTGCTAGTAGTAATGCTGTCTGAGAACAACAATTAACATGGAATAAGAAATTAGGATTCATCAGATTGTCATGGATACAGGGAATATGTCAGTGTGTGGATGGAATAACCCCAAAAAAAACCCTGTTAAACTACTCATTAAAAGGTATTTAGAAAATCAAGGGAAACAAAGGAATGCATAAATATAAAAACACATGCAAAGCCTTACAAAGCCTTGTAAAGGACAATTAGGGCACAGCAAGAACTATATTCCTCAGACACGGTCCACACCACTGTTAACTTTTTTTAGTTGTGTTGCAGCAGTTCAACATTGAGCTATTTGGGGTTATTCCATCCACACAATGCCTTATCCCTTGTATCTCTGACAATCTGATGAATCCTAATTTCTTGTGCCATGTTGTTCCCAGACAACATTTCTGGCAGAGAAAGGTAGCTCATAAAAATGCTCTGTGACTCTATATTGCATGTACCCATGTTTCAGTCAGTCTGTTTTGAATGTAAGTAAGTGGAGTGAAATGCACACTCCATCATGTATGAATAAGAAAGAAATAAGCAAAAGTGATCATCCTTAAGAGAAATTTTTCATCAAAACTTAACACAAACCTTTCTAATAAAGTAGCTCAGATAAATACAGTGGGGCCAGGCCGTTAAGTGCTTTAAAAACAAACATTAAAAGTTTAAAATCAATTCTGTAAGGGACAGGGAACCAGTGAAGGGAGTTAAGAACAGGAGTAATGTGCTCACGTCTATTAGTGTTAGTTAAAAGACAGGCAGCAGCGTTTTGGACAAGTTGGAGGCGACTGAGCGAAGACTGGGAGACGCCAACATAAAGTGCATTGCAATAGTCCAATCTAGAACTGATTACTGCAACGCATGGATGGCTTTCTCGAGGTCGTGGCAGTTTAAAAACATTTTGACTGTGTGAATGTGTGTGGCAATAGTTTAACATAGGGATCCTCTCAATGAATTATCCCTTGTATCTCTGACAAACTGATGATCCCCCATTCCCTCTGTATTTTCCCATATCAAATTGTCGTATATCAGTACCTCTTTGATGGTTTACTTGTACATAATATATCATCGTAGGTTGCCATTGAGTTTTCACAGTACACCCCACATAAAAAAACACAACATTACCGTTGCTACTTCATTATAAATGTTTGTATTAAGTTTTGATGAAAGTTTTGAGCTTTTGAGGTTAATCCATCCTCTAGAAGAATTATCCCTTGTATCTCAGACAAACTGATGACCCCCCCAGCTCCTCTTTTATTTTCCCATACATGTTTTATTGTTGATCCATGAATGTCAATAACTGAAATATTCCCTTAAGTATCATGATAGGTTGCCATTGAGTTTTCACAGTAACTAACCCTAACCCCATGTTTAAAAACAAAACTACAATTACAACTTTACCAGTGCTACTTAAGTTGAAATATGTGTGTTTGCATGTGTTTGTGTGTCTGTGTGGAGTGTGTATTTCACTCCATGCTAACTAAGTGGGCACTTGTATCATTATGCACCAACCAACAGTGGACCCCTGTCATTCCATATAAACCAAGTGTGGACCTTTTTCTAAAACGTAAATCAACGAATAATTCCTATACAGATTTATGACGCAAATACATTAAAATTAATTGAAATCACATGTATTTAAAAAGTAAAAGTCTGACCATAGGTGGCCCCAACAGAGCTTCATCTATATGACATGTACGTGGCCAAAAAGTAACTTTTTGTGGCTCTGAGCCATCAGGCCATGTCAAACTGTGAGTAGTTTAAGTATTTTCCCATGACAACAATGTAGTTAAGTAGTATAAAACATCAGTACAGTGAAAAATTAATAGACTGTAGAAATGTGTCTGGCAATAGTTTAACATAGGGACTTTGTGAGATTAATCCTCTCAATGAATTATCCCTTGTATCTCTGACAAACTGATGATCTCCCAAACCCTCTGTATTTTCCCCAAAGATAACAAATTGCCGTGCCAATACTTTAATATCAGTTACTCTTTGATGGTTTATTTCTACATAATATATCATCATAGGTTGCCATTGAGTTTTCTGTAATATAAAACAGTAAATAAAATACATCCCTATGAATACAGATTTATGATGCAAGTACATTAAGATTACCCTAAATCCTAAAACCCTCTATTAAAAAATTAATAGACTGTAGACATGTGTGTTGCAGTAGTACACCCTACATTTAAAAATAATTACAACATAATTGGTGCTACTTTATTAGAAATGTTTGTGTTCAGTTTTGATGAAAAATTTCTCTTACGGATGATCACTTTTGCTTATTTCTTTCTTATTCATACATGATGGAGTGTGTATTTCACTCCATGCTAACTAAGTGGGCACTTGTATCATTATGCACCAACCAACAGTGGACCCCTGTCATTCCATATAAACCAAGTGTGGACCTTTTTCTAAAACGTAAATCAACGAATCTTTCCTAAACAGATTTATGACGCAAATACATTAAAATTAATTGAAATCACATGTATTTAAAAAGTAAAAGTCTGACCATAGGTGGCCCCAACAGAGCTTCATCTATATGAGATGTACGTGGCCAAAAAGTAACTTTTTGTGGCTCTGAGCCATCAGGCCATGTCAAACTGTGAGTAGTTTAAGTATTTTCCCATGACAACAATGCAGTTAAGTAGTATAAAACACCAGTACAGTGAAAAATTAATAGACTGTAGAAATGTGTCTGGCAATAGTTTAACATAGGGACTTTGTGAGATTAATCCTCTCAATGAATTATCCCTTGTATCTCTGACAAACTGATGATCTCCCAAACCCTCTGTATTTTCCCCAAAGATAACAAATTGCCGTGCCAATACTTTAATATCAGTTACTCTTTGATGGTTTACTTCTACATAATATATCATCATAGGTTGCCATTGAGTTTTCTGTAAATAAAATACATCCTTATGAATACAGATTTATCATGCAAGTACATTAAGATTACCCTAAATCCTAAAACCCTCTATTAAAAAATGAATAGACTGTAGAAATGTGTGTTGCAGTAGTACACCCTACAGTAAAAGAATTATTACAACATTATTGGTGCTACTTTATTAGAAATGTTTGTTTTAAGTTTTGATGAAAGTTTTCTCTTAAAAACTATCACTTTTGCTTATTTCTTTCTTATTCATACATGATGGAGTGTGTATGTCACTCCATGCTAACTAAGTGGGATCGTGTGTCATTATGCATCAACCAACAGTGGACCCCTGTCATTCCATATAAACCAAGTGTGGACCTTTTTCTGCAATGTAAGTCAACTAATAATTCCTATACAGATTGAGAACACATGTATATTGTAAACTTGAAACCCTGTGCTTAAAAAAACTGGACAAGCAACAATAACAAGGTCAATTATTTTTAATGTTTAATCACAATTCAACAGAAATGATCTAAATGACCATTTTATTTAAAATTTTGTTATGGGTGATCAATTTTTTCAATATTTAAAAATTTCTATTATACCTAATACAGTGTTGAGTTTAAACTTAAGACATCCATGAAAACGGAACCTTTATATTTTGTTACAAAGAATAACAAATTATGTTTCAAGGTACTGGTATGTTCACTAAGGAGCCTGTTTGATAGGCTCTCTACAGTCTGAAAGGCTGCCAGGGCTGCAAGTCGTTCACACTATGGAGGAGTGTAAGAAACGACGTGTGTGAATGAGTCGTTAAAACCCCTGCTCCAGCCTGCCGGGGCACTGCTGAATATGGTATTTTACACACACACACACTCAGGTCCCCTCTTGGCTAAAGTTGAAAAAATTAACCAGAAGGTTTTTCACATGATTTTAAGTTGATTTAAAGCATGTCCAACAGGGGACCTAAAAAAAGTCCCCTGTTGGCTGCTTGGTCCCCTGTTGGTGAATGTGTAACGACGCCGATGTCCCCTCTTAGATAGGAACAACAGTGCACACACACACACACACACACACACACACACACACACACACACACACACACACACACACACACACACACACACACACACACACACAGGAAACACCTGTCCCCTGCGAGCTCAGTACCACAGAAACTCTGTGACACATTATCACATCACATGGGCCTTACTCTGCAGAATAACTGGAACTATGTCAGTGACTTTTCTTACTGAAACAATCATTTTGTTGATTTATTGTAAATTATGGACACATAATTGGTTTCCTGGGTGGTTTCATCCCAGCTCTTAGTTACAGTAATGAGTTCAAAAAGGCTGAACATGAACATGAGCATACAATTTTCTTTTTCGATGCTTTACCTAACTAAACTAAAATACATTTGGCCTCAGAGCTTGTCCCTTTGTTAACGACACAATATAAATCCCTTCAACTTCTACTCTTAAACAACAGTGATGATACTGACGATTTCTCTGGAATAAAGACATCTTTCATATACATTTGTGTTTCTATTTATTATATGTACACTATTTAATGGACAGGAGCTTAAGAAAACTCACACAAAGACACACAATAAACATAAATTAAGGAAATAATTTCACACATTGATCAGATTCTCTGTTTTACAGTAATGTCCCTTCATCCCTTCATGATCTCCTTACACCTTCACAGCTACAGCTCTGTCTAAAGACAGACGGTGTAGTAATGCTGTAAATACTGTGAAGCCACTTCAGGCAAATTTATGATGACAGAACTTAAAGTCAGACACTTTTTATTTTACTTACTTGTTTTCTAACTGCAATATTTTCCCCCCCAAAATAAATAATTAATCTAAATACAGAAACTTGTTTTCCTCTCCATATGGCAAATTAACATCCTGTAACCATTCTTCTTTTTCTCTTGCTGCACATGCACATTGAATAGTAGTATTATTGAGTCATATTATTCTACTGTCCTTCAATATAATGATTAATCAGAATAGAAAGTATTTAATATTCAACAACATTTTAAACTGTGTTCATTTTTACATTCACTCATTTGGATGATGCTTTTTTCACTTGAGTTACAAGTGAGTTTTTAGTTGGTCAGAAGGTAGATGTAAGGTGATCAGCTAACAAGGTGCACTCAAAGTGCATGGTGAGTGCTAGTTACAGTAGGCATGATGGGGCGTTTGACGTTTTAGTTTTAAAATGCATCCCTTTTGCACATAAGCTTTAAAACTAAAACATAGTTATGCAGATGGAAGAGAAGGATCTTTTAAAGACAGAGAAGGAAAAAAGCATTTTAATATGAGTTACACAAGAACCCTAACGATGTCACGAGTGCTGGACAACATTACAAAGGTCAGTTAGTTGGTCTCCATTTCTGGTTACTGATCTCTTCAACAACTACAGACAAAGAGCGGATGAAATCTACTCTCATCACTGATCTACAACCAGTGTACAACTGTAACATCTTCATGTTAAAGATTCCCGTTTACAGAGCGAAACCCGACCCTGGATCTGTGTGAAGCTCATGCCGTGCAGCATGTATGACATGTGTCACATCGCCACCAACATGTGTGTGTGTATTCATCTTGAATGACCTGAGCAGGTGTAAGAAAGTGCCACTGTATGTGTGTGACTGACACATGTCATTAGCTGTGTAACGCAGTAAGGTTCAGTGTGTAGGCTACGTGTGATTTTGTGTGTATGTGTGTATGTGTGTGTGTGTGTGTGTGCGCGCACCTGTGTGTCCTACAGCTGGTTGTAGTCATGTACACAAGTGGATAAAGCTGCAGGCATCACATTTCACCCAGTACCTGTGTGCTATGTGATACTGTTGTGTACCTGTATGTGTGTGTGTGTGTGTGTGAATGATAGCCCCGAGGTCCTGTTCCAGAGTAGCGATCACACACACACACACACACACACACACACACACACACACACACACACACACAGACAGTGACAGAGGTAAAACTACGACTAACAACCAGCGGAGCATTCAGAGCTTCTGACAGGATGTAAGATTTCGAGAATTTTCTGTAGTGTCGGCTCGCTCTGCCTCAGCAGGGGAAAATGGAGATCAGAATAGAGTGACGCTCTGGATTTGGACTGCGGCTGCTTTAGCAAGCGCTTTGCTGAATAATTGATCCCTCGGCTTGTGACTGGTTGAAGATGAGGAAGGCAGCGCTGATGGTTTGGATCAGTCTTTTGGTGCAAGGTTGGTTCTGCATGATGTTTATATTTATTTTGTCTCTTTACATCCTACTCTGGGATGTTTGTTGGCTTCTTTGCCTCATCTCTCTCTACGGTAACCTGTCTTTCCTCTTCCTGTATTGCTCTTGACCCCTCAGTGTCCCACGGGGCCCAGGGTCAGTATGCCCGCAAACTTCTGAATGACCTGATGGAGGACTACTCCAATGCTCTGAGACCCGTGGAGGACACAGACAGTGCCTTAAATGTCTCGCTGCAGATCACACTGTCACAGATCAAAGATATGGTGAGTAGAGAGGAAACGTCATTACTCAACGTAGATCCAGAGCTGCAACTGCAACTGCACACACCAGCCACAGATACAACCCTATAACTCCACATATGGTTTTCTTTTGATTCGCCAATATATGCCTATAAATTCTTCCTTTCTGGTTGAGAATATAATATATATAATATATGCAAATATTCTTTACCTTGTTGTGTCTGTACTACATTGATGTTACCATAAATTACAGTGGGTTACAATTCAAATCAAGACAGCGTGTTTCATGGCTGTAGTGTCACATTGCGTAATCTTATATCAAATACAGATCGTTTTGTTATTCAATTACGTGTATAAACTTCTAGGAATCAGCCAGATATATTTGTTTCATATTTGAATAAGATAAACCTCAATCTGCCGAACAATAAAGATGATAATGACAACAGAGATCAAGAATCTGTTGTGCCTTATGGTCCCTCTACTGTAACTACCACAGAATTAAGGCCCTAAGATAAAAGGTTTTTTAGATTAGTCACATGCTCATGAATGCAGTAAAATGCAGAGCTGTACTAAGGAGGCCAGTATGTAATTAGAGATATCATTAGAGTTAGAGCAAAGAAAGCACATAAAAGCAATTAAGATATATGAAGAATAAGCAAAGAAGAATCATACCATGACAGATTACTGAGGGAAAGATGCTCTCATGCGAAATACAGCAGGTATACAACATGTAGTGTCCAGATGTTGATAGTGTTGTGTTATATTCATTTCTAATAATTCCCCAACATGTGTAAACAGAATTGAAAAAAACAAAAAAAACACCTCTCAATATAATGGAGTGCAGTACAACACCACCTTTAAATGTTTACTCAGTAATTAACATTGATAAATAAAACTGAATCTGCACATTCAAAAACATTTTGCTGGATGCATTAAATGTAATTAGATTAAGAACAAATTAGGATCTAATGTATGCAGACCCAGTGCTGTGTCCAACGTTTGCAACAGTCTGCGGCCATAGAGCAGCTTCTTCACATTCTGCTGCTCTATGGCCTGTTTTGTTAGACACTCCCTGCCTGCTAAACTTCATCATCTTCATTCTCTACAGTCCCAGTTTGTAACTCAAGCTTCAGTTTCCAGGGCCAAGGGCCCAGATACACAGGTGATTTCACCTGCATAAATCTGTCAGACTTTAGCAGAGCTGCAGAGAGGACAACGTTACAGACGGTGCGATCTGCCCAGACCCTTAACTGTCACACTGTCACCAACAAACAGCACTGCTATTCAAGCTCCTGTTTCTGCAGAGGCCACCAGAGGCCTGCACTAGATAGCACTGTTCTGGAGATGATATTCAGTTACAACCTGAAAGTTTCATTTACACTTCTGTTCTGTCCTCATGGGCATTTTGTGAGTGTTTTTAATGTTGCCATTGAATCTCTCTGTAAATGTTTTGTTTGTGTGTGTGTGTACAGGATGAGAGGAACCAGGTTCTAACCACATACCTGTGGATCAGACAGGTCTGGCATGATGCCTACCTGAAGTGGGAAAAGGAGGACTACGACAACCTGGAGATGATCAACATCCCCAGTGACCTGGTTTGGAAACCGGACATCGTCCTCTACAACAAGTCAGTAACAACAGACAGATGTGATAGGGAACAAAGAGAGGAAAGACAAACAAACAGAAAGAGAATGAGAGGGGGAGATACAGACAAAGTGAAAGATGTGTGGAGTGAAATATTTACTTTCCACTTGACGTCAATGCAGGGCAGATGAGGAGTCCTCAGGTGAACCCAGTACTAATGTAAAGCTGCGTTACAATGGAGAGATCATCTGGGACTCTCCGGCCATCACAAAGAGCACATGTGTGGTGGATGTCTCTTACTTCCCCTTCGACTGGCAGCAGTGCAACCTCACCTTCGGCTCATGGACCTACAATGGCAACCAGGTGTGTATTAAAATGGGGAAAAGGGTCAAATTAAAACACTCACAGGCAGCATTCCCAAAAACTTGTAAAGACTTGGTCACTTTGTCTCAGTTTCCATGTCCATGTCTCAGTTTCCATGTTGCTTAAAGTTTAGTGGAACATAAACTGTAGGTTGGTTGCAAAGTGTATATTTATCTCTACAGCCTGGTAATTAGTGCAGGGCATGTATCAGTCTCTTGCCCACCATTTTATATTTTTTTGATGGGGACTGTCTGTGTGTTCTCTGCACAGGTGGACATCAGTTTGGCCATGGACAGCGGTGACCTCTCTGACTTTGTAGAGAACGTGGAGTGGGAATGCCACGGCATGCCCGCAGTTAGGAATGTTATGATGTATGGCTGCTGCTCCGACCCTTACACGGACATCACCTACACCCTGCTCCTCAAGCGCCGCTCCTCTTTCTACATCTTCAACCTGCTCCTGCCCTGCTTCCTCATCTCGTTCCTCGCCCCGCTGGGTTTCTACCTGCCGGCTGACTCCGGGGAGAAGGTCTCCCTCGGAGTCACGGTGCTTCTGGCGCTCACTGTGTTTCAGCTGCTGGTGGCCGAGAGCATGCCTCCTGCAGAAAGCATGCCCTATATAGGTTTGAATTATTATATTACTTGTGAAACTACAAAGCACATTCCAATCACAAAAGTTTATATAAGGTCATAATTTTGACTCCATGTCTTATAATTTTGACTCATAGTATCTCATAGGATTTCGCAGCATGGTGGTGCACTGCTACCTCTTAGCAACAAGGGTCTCAGTTGATGTGGAGTTAACATGTTACTATGTTTTCCTCTTACAGTTCAAAAACATGATGAGATTAAGTGACTCTAGTCTGTCCTCGTGTGTGGATCCCATTAGTTCAAGTGTTAAATCTCACCAGTTAGATTTGTTTTTGAGTCAGAACTGGAAATAGAGTTCAAATTAAAGCTCAGTTATGGTACTCAAAGACAAAATTGACAAAACCTCTAAGTAGCTTGCTATGATTGGTGAATATCTGTATTATGATATAAATAGGACTACAAATTTCCATATCACTAGTGATTAAGTGATAAAATTGTAAACATGCAACCCTACATATTAGTGCTTCTATGAAGGTGTCATCTTAAAACTGATTCTTCTTTATAAAATAGTTTCTTTTTCTGTTTTCTTCCCAAGGGAAATACTATATTGCCACCATGACCATGATCACGGCGTCCACCTCTCTCACCATCTTCATCATGAACATTCATTTCTGTGGTGCTGAGGCCAAGCCGGTCCCTCACTGGGCCAAAGTACTCATCATCGACTACATGTCCAAAATCTTCTTCGTCTACGAGGTGGGGGAGAACTGCACTACCCCGGAGAGCGAGAGGACGCCTCTGTATCCCGAGGAACCCATGAGCGATAAGGGCTGCTACCAGGATGACAGTTTTCACGACAGCATGTACCACCACGACAGCGACCCCTACAAGTATAGCAATGGCCACAGCGTGCACCATAACCAGCATCACAAAAGCCAGGCGAACGGCAAAGCCAACGGTAGGAATCATCACTATAACAACCACAACAACCACGCTTCCAGACTAGAGAGGGGAGAGGTGAGGAGAGAGCCCACGCAACGCTACCACAACATCAGGAGGGATGAGCTGGACTACCAGGCTCCCTCTCATCCACGAAACCTCCAGCACCTCAACGGTGGGTTGAAGGAGCAGCTGCTCTACACCACAGAGAAACTCCAAGTCCCAGCTTGCCCTTGCTGCTGCCCCTGCCTCCAACACAAACAGGTGCTTCATACCTTCTCATTCGATGACTGTTGTTCCTCTTTAGTTTCTGTAACAGCTTGCTTTAGTTTAACTATCCTATACCTGTCTCTCACTCAGGTGGTGAAGAACATCCAGTACATCGCCAACTGCTTCCGCGAGCAGAGAGCCACGTGCGTCAAGGCAGCCGAGTGGAAGAAGGTCGCCAAGGTGATGGATAGGTTTTTCATGTGGATCTTCTTCGTCATGGTCTTCCTCATGAGCATTCTCATTATCGCCAAGGCCTCCTGACCCCTTCTCCCTTATCGTCTCACCTCCTTGGTAACATTCATCCTCCGTCACCGTTGGACTTCACGGTCACTCCAGAGTCATCTCATCTCTACGTTAATGTGACATCAGATGAATCAAAACAGTTTTGTCTACAAGGAGACATTTGATCTGTCAGTATTGAGTTGTCTGTATGTGTGCGTGTGTGTGTTTGTGTTGGGGTTAATTGTTGTTTTTATTTTGCTCTGACATAAGGAGCAGAAGGTCGCTGCACACAAATCAACCATTAAACCACACACACGCACACACACACACAACGAAGGTCATCAACGACTCTCGGTTAGTTAACGTCAGGTGTGCCTGCATGTGTCACAGAGCATTGGAGCGGTAAGACAATCCAAGCCTCGCCTTGAACATGCATGGGCTCTCCATTATTGATGAACTAACAGCCAGACATCCAGCTATAGGCATTACATTACTTGCATTACATTTTAAGCAACCAGGTGATACTGCTTTCCCGAGTTGGTTACAGTGGGAGCACCAGATGAAGAACCTTAATCAACCTGATCAGAAATAGGGCAAAGGTCAGTGATGCAACCTACAGGCAGCAACTAAATGGTGGATCACACATGTACTCACAATAGTTGTCACTGGTGGGGATGAACCTTGAAGCCTCTAATGAAGTGAGTGGAGTGGACGTATTTTTCCTGTTCACAAACTAACTAATTTTGCCTAATGGCCCTGCAGGGAAAAAAAACAACAACTTGTTATTGATACAGATTTTCCTCATTGTCCCAGCAGTTTGTGTTGTGTTACAAACCCAATTTGTTATACATAATGTATGTGCATATTTTGCAAAGCTGTCTATTTATTTTGTGTTTTTGCACATAAAATTGTTTCAATGCTTCATACCTTTTCCCTACAAAATCATTGATTTTTATACAGGGTGTCATTTCCATCCCTTTGTCCGCCATTTAACAACAGCGAGAGACGGTAAACAAACACCCAGTATTCAGTCTCTGCTTTGTGACACACCTAGCTGCAGCTAACACACTTGAATACAACAATCCTGCAATACATTCTCCCTTCACAAAGATTAGAGATTTGTAACAGTTTTTTGGTGATTGCTAAGTGGATTGTGAGTTAAGATGTACCCAACACACTGGCAAATCACTCGACAGCAGGGAGATAAGAATAATTACATATATTTCACTCTATTACTAAGACAAATTCAGCAGGACTGCAAAAGTGCGGGTGTTTGACTTTTGCGTTCATTCCCAAAATAGCCTGTAGGAGGCAGATATGCTACAATCAAGATGGGACTCAGTTACTGAATGACTGAATAAATGAATAGACCGAAGGTGCGCATTAATAAATGAATGAATAAAAGAATGAATGAATGAATAAATAAATGAATGAATGAAGCCCATGCATAGCAAAGTGAACATCCAAGTACTTTACAGAAAGTGCCCAGGGGACGGCTCAATGACACCAAAACACAAGAGACTATGTCGAGTATCAGATCAACCACTTAATGGAGACTGAAATGTAAGGAATTTGTATGGAAACTGATTTATTATGTTTATATTTTCAATCAACAAACAATAGGGTAAACAGAAGCACTATGCGATGCACTAATGATTATTCAAATGAAATACAAATTGCAAATTGTGTTACAGTAAATAAAATCTCATGTCTTGCTGCGACCTTTTCTATCACCAGAAATTACATCAGATAAACTTCAGGCTCCAGAATCCAGATGAAGATGATTCAATTTCTGAAAATACCTCCCTCCCTCATTCACTGAATATCTTTCTTCAGACAGTATTCATTCACAAAAAAACAAAATATACTATACAATATTTAAAGAAAGGGGAGTGGATTTGAATTTCACCCCTGTAATCTTTAGTCACTTTGTCCTTGTGGCATCAAAGTATTGACACGAAGCTGTCTCTGTGACCTCACCACCACATCAACATGAAGTCGATATCTGTCTGACCTGCAGGACTGACCTCTGTCTCCATCTAGTGGAATTTAAATAAAGCTACACGAGACCAGATAACACGTGAGTCACTCCAGCATTACTGTAAGCATCATCTACAAGACAGTGAGATTACAAAAAAATAACATCTTCGAATCATTACATTCATTTGAAAATCCCCCTCTCCTCTGTAGTACATAAACATCAGTTTTGTCTCGTCTCAAAAAAATCAGCATGAAATGACTCAGCTATTAGGAAAATGACTCACAACAACTAATCAACTTTAAGATAAAGCAATGACCAGTCTGTTGGACATTGATCGCATGAACCACAACTCACTCATATAACCCCCCTTGCTTTATTCTTACCTGGATCTTTGACTGCTGGACAATGCCCCTGAGCTGGAGTGTGTGCAGTGAGAGATAAGACCTGCGGCACTGAGTGTTACAGAGACAGACTATTGGACCACATTTTCTCCAGACTGACATCGCAAACATGGTGATGACGATGGGTAGAGTTCAGAGAGGATTAATGTGTCATTGGGGGTGGGACACACCCACAGTGTTGGGGTCTATATACAGATGCTGCTGCTCTGTTTATGGAAGAGAGTGAGCAGAAACAACATGTCATCTCTAGGCAGGCAACTGTCAGTGATCAGCTGTGCAGGTCAGTTCTTTCTTTCGTTCTTTCGTTCTTTCGTTCTTTCTTTCTTTCTTTCTTTCTTTCTTTCTTTCTTTCTTTCTTTCTTTCTTTCTTTCTAACATTTCTCCTTTGTTGTTTTTTCAGGCAGGAGGCCAACTCCCTCCTTCACTGAGATCAGGCTGGTTTTGCTTGGGAAGACTGGCAGCGGGAAAAGCTCCACTGCCAACTCCATCTTGGGGCGCAAGGTCTTTGACTCGAAGGTCAGCAGCTCCTCTGGCACTCAGCGCTGCCGCAGGGCCAGTGGAGAATGTCGTGGGCGGCACCTGACCCTCCTGGACACCCCAGGCCTGTTGGACACTCACCAGACTCCACAGGAGGTGCGTAAGGAGTTGAGGAGGAGTGTTAGCCTCCTGTATCCTGGGCCGCACGTGTTCCTCCTTGTTGTTCAGATTGGGAGGTTCACTCGGGAGGAGAAGGAGGCGGTGCGGCAGATCAAACAGGCAATGGGCTCTGAAGCTTTGAGTTTCTCAGTGGTGGTTTTTACCCACGGAGACCTTCTGGAAGACGGGACGTCTGTGAAGCAGTGTCTGATAGACGGGTGCAGGGACCTGGCCGAGCTAGTAGCAGAGTGTGGGGGCCGGTACTGTGTCTTCAACAACCACAGCTCCAAGAGCAAGGAGCAGGTGTCTGAGCTGCTCGCCATAGTGGACGGGATGATGCTGGGTAACGAGGGAAGCTACTACACCAGCAAGATCCTCCAGAAAGCAGAGGAGGATCTGGATCAGGAGCTGCAGGAAGAGAGGAGGCTCCTGAATGAGAAAGAAGAGCTGTTAAAAAAGAAGCAGGAGGCTGACATAAAAGAGTCGTACAAAAGAGAGCTTGAGATTGTTCAGGAAAAAAGCAAGAGGGAGATGGAGGAGCTGAAGAAAAAACAGGAGCTGGAGAAGCAGCATGATGAGAAACTGGCCAGAAATCGAGAGGAGGCTTTCATACGACAGATGGAGGAGAATGACAAGAAGGAGAAGGAGAGGAGGATCCAAGAGATGGTGAGAGTGATGGAGATTCGCAGAGAGGAGCAGGAAAAGAGGGAAGCGCTTCAAGACAAGCTTGACAAAGTTACTAAAATGCTGGAGGAGCAGACTGAGTTGGAGGAGAAAACAAGAAGAGTCATAGAGGAGAATATGCAAAAGGACAGAGTGGAAAACCAGAGGAAAGAACGGGAGAGGGAGCTTCAGCAAATACAGAAGGAGCAGGCCATCAGGCAGCGGGAGGAAATAAAGAGGGAAGCGCTACAGGAGGAGCTGGATAAACTCCTGGAGGAGCAGAGTAAGAAGGAGGAGGAGCAGAAGAGGCAAACGGCAGACATGCTCAGACGTGAGAGGGACGAGTATCAGCGAGAAAGGGACATACAAATGGAGAATCAGAGAGCAGAGAAAAGGAAAACAGAGGCCTTGAGGCAGGAGCTCAAAGTCCTCAAAATTATGACAGAGCAACAGAAAGCAAGAGAGGAAAGCCTGAAGAAACAGCTGCTGGAGGAGAGCCAACGCAGGAGGAGAGAGTCGGGCCATAAAGTAAATGCGACGGCGAAAAACCAGTGCGACAGGAAATGTTCAGAGACGAACAAGATGAGGTCTTCAGAAAAACACAGCACACTGTCAACTGTGACTGGGTATGCGCAAGAGATGGGACTGGTGGGACTGAACGCAGCTCTAGAAAGTGCTGGAGCTTCCTGTTGTATACAGTAACAGCACAGCATCTATGTTTTCATTTAAACTTACACAGGACAAATAAACTCATTATAATGATCTTTTTAGTGTACCTTTGTGCTGTGATTTCAATGATGTGTGATTTTTTAATTTATCATTATCATTCGATACGAACATTAACTCACAGTTAGGAAAAGAAGGGAAATTAATGCACATGCAGCGCAAAGTTATTTCAACAAATGGATTTAATTCCAGTGTGTCCTAAATCAGCAAATGCACAAGAAAAGTACAAATTCTAAAAAAAAAATAAAAAAATAAAAAATGGAGATAATCTGATTATCAGCTCCCGCCCTCTGCCTCGGACTATCTGTCTCTGTCTACATCATTTAAATCTGTAGTCAAACAAAACCCTGCTGCCATTAATAAAGATCAAATGTTGCTTGAGTGCTGTTTCATTGTTTCTCACCGACGCTGCTACTTCAGCAGCGCCATCTGGTTCTGTCCCTGGCCAGAAAGTCTGCTTTTATCTACAGCAGTGTTCTGTGTGTCTTTGTGTGTGTGTTTGTGAGAGGGGGAGAGAGAGAGAGAGAGAGAGAGAGAGAGAGAGAGAGAGAGAGAGAGAGAGAGAGAGAGAGAGAGAGAGAGAGAGAGAGAGAGACCTCAGGAAGCTGGGGTATTAAATTTAGAGTGCACTGTTATGGCAGTCTGAACAATGCTGCCTGAAGGCAAAAAGTAGAGGAGGGGAGATGCAGTAATATTAATACATGCTGCATCAGGTAAAATACAATACAATACAATAAAATACAATAAAATAAAATAAAATAAAAGGATAATCTGTGAATTTGGAAAACAATCTTTTTTTTTTTTGCCACAAGTCAGGTGAGGAATAGACTGTCTCATGTACTGTAAATGTGAAGCAAACAGCAGGTTATCTTAGCTTAGCATAAAGCCTGGGATCAGAGGTACAGCAGGCTCAGTTCTGTCTAAAGGGCAGGTGTCTCCAGTGCTAGTGCTTGTCTTTAGACTCTATAGGAAGTAACGTATGTGCATATTACAAAACAAGATTTAACAAGATCTGTAGAGGTGCTGACAGGCTGCATTTGTTACAGGTTAGTAAACAGAAACACACCCAGTATCATATAGTCCTTAAGTGCTGAAGTTGAAACCAACATTATATAGTTGCTGAAACACCCATCCATCACCTATTTAACACATGAAGGCATGTGTAAATCCAGCACTCACTCTCAGTTATTGTCTATTGGTTTTGGCTTAAACCAACTCCTGAGGGAGACATCACATCACTGCAGTTCAATTTAGAAGATATAAAATCACTTAAAGCACCTTACAGAATAAGTTCAGAACCTCATAAACCCTGACATACTGTAATGGACTGGTTGGGTTGAAATGAGAAAAAAGGGGGCGGGACAAGAAAGAATGCAAAAGCCTCAAACAGCTGTATATAGGTAGGCTTGTTTTCAGGCGTGGCAGTTTCAATGAGTGAGGCCTGCTGTAATCCAAACAAAGGGATAATTTGATTTTCCGTGATATCAAGAACATGAAGCACCTAGTTTTCTACAGTATAGCATATCAGTTGTTTGATGTGTCATTGTCAAAACAAAGAGAATGAAAAAGTTCAAGAGTAATGGTATAGTAGCAAAACATTTTTAGTTGTCACACAATTGATCAGCAGGCTGGTTAAACCTGACTGAGGGGACAGACCAAGCCTCTTAGGTGACTGCATGCTACAGCAATTAGAATAATGACAGTGCTGAACAGGTTTGAAATGCTTATAAGTTAGAGGAACCGAAGCAGCATCAAAGTAAAAGAGTGCTGTGCTTGGAAGAAGATCATCATGTCTGCTGTCTCCGAGAGACTCGGTCTTCAGAAGATTGTGAAGAACCACTATATGTCTCTGGCCAGTGGCACAGAGTGCCAGGTCACGTATGTGTGGGTTGATGAAGCTAAAGAAAATCTGAAAACTAAAACCAGGACTCTGAACAATCAGCCAGCTGGAATCGAAGGTATGATTTAAGAACTAATGAGTATAATTTCCCTTTGTGGTCTGTGTAGTTTGTACAGTAATGTTAAAGAAGAACTATGCAAGTCCAGTAACTTTTCCACTGTTGTCCTAACCCTCCACCTGGTCATGTGCATTTGTTTACAATGAAGTGGTAGATAAAATATTTGTGTAGTTTAAGCTGTCATAAACAAGAGATAATGGGTTACAGGTGCACACTCAAGGTCATGGTGATTTCCAGGGGCAGACAAGAACGGTGTAATGCTACAACAATACCTTCTGCCACCGTCTTTCTTGGATGTTTCTATTCCGGGGTCTTAAGGCCGTGATATACTTGCTGTAAACTATGCGAACGTGGGCTGCCACGCGTATCCTGCGTCGCGTCACCTTGCGTCGATATGTGCGTTCGGTCGCAGCCGACGGACGCAGGATACGCGTGGCAGCCATGATGCGCTCGCGTACGTGTAGTTTACAGCAAGTGTAACGAGGGCTTTACACCAGTGTGGGGTGTGTGGAGAATGAGCATATGCGATGTCCAGTAAACTCTGATTAAGGGCTTTATACATGTCGGAGAAAGTCCAATTCCAATCGCATTATCTGGGCGTCTGAATCAGAGTTGGAGAACTCCAATATTAGTTGGACTAATGCGTTTACATTTTCTTAAGTGTCATGTAAAAACGTACTACCGAGTGTTACGTATTGTATGTTGGTCTCAGGCTCGGCTGAATGTAGCACTACTTTGGCTCATGTGGAACTATCCCAATTAAAAAAATAAGAGCGTCAGTCAGGTATGCTGCTGAGCGACAGGTGTGCCACACCGCGTCAGGTCTGCATGTCATGAGTGTGTTACAGAGTTCGATATGAATGTTCACATCAGTCTTATTTGTCAGTGCTTTGTTGTCATGATAGCAGAGGTGTGGACTTGGACTAGAGACTTGAGACTTGACTTGGGTCAAGTCCCGATTTTGATGACTTAAAGCAGATATCAGTGGAATGTTTTTGTTAATATAAGTCCTAAATAGTCCTATTTTCCGTCAGCAATCACTTACATGAAGTATTTCAGCCTAAACACGAGTCTCTCCGTCACTCTGCTCTGCTGTAACCCGAGGAGAAAATTTTCCTTGTGGGATACAAGTGTTATCCAATGAGGGGAGAGAACGGCATGAAGGGCTGTGTGTGCAGCCAAGGGATGCGCGTGAATGTGGTGACGTAGCACGAGGACCAATTGATGCCTGACAAGGGCGGGGGCTGCTAACTCATGGTGCGTTCAAGGAAACTCGTACTTTGTGTTTTTCCTTCCTGTGAAGTCATACCAGTTCGATCTGGTACGAGTTCACGGGTCGGAAGTTACGAGTGGCCGTTATAGGGAACTTTCACAGACAACAGGACGGTAAAAACACGAGCTACGGGTTACCTGGAACGCTACCAAGTCGTAGTTGTGACTTGAAGCTGTAACTTACGGTTTCAAAAGCCTGCCTTGAACACAGCATTAGCCGAAACGGCCGTGCCGCTGTTATCTGCTTTAAGACTTGCTTGATCAAATCAAAAAAAGACTTGGACTAGCTTGGGACTTGATGCCAAAGACTTGAGACTCTACTTGGACTTGAGAGCAAAGACTTGAATTCAAGTCAAGTCACAAGCAGCAAGCACAAATATTAAAATAATTTAAAAAGTGTCACATCAATTAGGGATGGGGCAGATCCGATCCAGTATCGGTATCGGGTACCGATACGAGTGTAATTAATGGATCGGAAAATTCCGATCCCACCTGCGCAAATTTCCGATCCCTGAAACACATGTGCTTTCATGGTTGTCTGCTGAAATGATTCCAAAAGTTACTCCTGTTGGCTACTCTGCTAGGTGGCTGCAAAAGTGTGGAACGGATTTCCTGAAGGAGGCGTGTGCCTGGTGTCAGTGAGGCCGATGAGACACACCCCCGTTCAGGAAATACATTCCGCTGTTTGCAGCCTGCTGAGCCACTAGCAGCAGCAGCCGGGTAGCATTGAGCAGCACACATGTCCGCTGTTTGTAAATATTTCATGCTCGAAACACCGCAAAGCAAGACAGCAATGTAGGGCTGGGCGATAAATCGATTAATTAGAATTTGTACTTTACATCGATTTATTTTAAGAAAAACAATTTTCTCTTCAACATCCACTACCAACGCTCCCTGCTGGGCTCCCGTAGTTCAGAGTGCGCGCCCCCCGCAACACCTCTCCCGTGTTGTTGCTCCCTAATGAAAGGAACAAGACCGCGGCAGCCCAAGCACCGGTGTTGTGCCAGAAAAGGACTGCCTGCCAGAAAACGACTGACCCCCAGCGGGAACGCCTATCGGGGTGGTACCAACACATCCATGGGTGGTACTTGTCTCTCCACAGCGAAAGACCGCCTCCGATGGAGCGGTCACTTTCTGGCAAGGCACTTTCTGGCAAGGCTTTGCCAGAAAGTGACTGCCCCCTGTTACAAAGGGATGCAAAGAGCAATGTTCACAAAAATCTCTGGAGTAATGCTAGAGGTTCCCTAGGGGCATGTACAGTGAATTTGGTAAATGTCACCCTTTGCATCCCTTTGTAACAGGGGCAGTCACTTTCTGGCAAAGCCTTGCCAGAAAGTGACTGCCCCCTGTATTTCAGGAATGCAAAGAGCAATGTTCACAAAAATCTCTGGAGTAATGCTAGAGGGTCCTAGGTGCATGTACAGTGAATTTGGAAAATATCACCCTTTGCATCCCTTTGTAACAGGGGCAGTCACTTTCTGGCAAAGCCTTGCTGAAAGTGGGGCACCACCGTGTACCAGCTACCGCTAATGACGGCGGCGCCCCGACGGTCAGGCCGGTGTGTTCCGTTCTAAAGCTCGCGGAGGGTGTGCTGTGTGCAGAGCGACCGCTGCATTGTGAATCCGACACTGTTACTCCGCATTCAAAGCCGTGTTTGGTTTCTGCAGGCAGGCTTGTTGCTGAAGGGGGTGTGTCGTTAGGAGGCTCCGAGGGCCATACGAGCTTGGGGGGGGGAGGGTGTGTGTGTGTCTGTGTGTGGGGTGCTTTTTTCAAAATTTTCTCATAATTTTTCAGATTGTAGACCAGGGTTGTCAAACGTGCGGCACGCGGGCCAAAACTGGTCCAGCAGGGAGTCCAATCTCGCCCTCAGAATGAATTTGCCAAGTGTGAAAATTACATAGAAGACAGAAGAGGCATATTATTGTTGAAATTGCATGTATTTTTATGAAGAAATTTCAGATTGTTCATAATATGTTTTGTAAAAGAATAGTTCATTAACTAAACATCTTATAATACAAAGGGAAAAGTTCTTCTTTTTATTTATACCTTATCACTATTATTCTACTGCTCTGGCCCACTTGAGATCCAGTTGTGCTGTTTGTGGTCTGGTATCGGAATAGTATCGGTATCGGCAGATATCCAAATTCTTGTATCGGGATCGGATCGGAAGTGAAAAAATGTGGATCGGTGCATCCCTAACATCAATGTTATACTGCAGAGACATTCCTATAGAACCCAGTCCTGTTGTCAGTCTTGGCTGTATAATTAATGCCAACACACTAATGCCTACCACACATAAAGATAATCTGGCTGATTTTGCCCCGATTTTCCCCCTTCTGACGAAAGACAAAAATCGCCCGATTATCTTAGGCTCTTGAGATTATTTTATGAGATTCTCCTGTGGTGTGTGGTGTTTTAAGATTTAAATTCTCCGAACAATCGGCTCGTAAAACGGTCGGCGGCGACAATCGTAAATATTAAACATGTTCAGTATTTACAATTGTTGGTCCCAACAATCGTGACCGTTGGGATCAAAAATCGGCTTGTGTGTGGGGGAACCCGACAATCCTGAGTCACCGTCTCTGCTTCTTTATGTAACCAATAAAGAAGCGAGCTGACTGCAGCACACGTAACATAACAAACCAGTGTGGCTAACGGCTCCATGGCATGGATCTATATAATACATCCATGCACCATGGCTACCATCAACAGACTACGTCAGATCACGTTTGATCACGAGATTTCTGGCGTGTTACTGTACGTCAATTTTAAATAGCTTTATTGGCATGAGAAGGCAGTGCTTATATTGACAAAGCATATCACAATAGAATATTAATAAAAATGAACAGATGAATAAGTGGCAGAACATTAACAATAAAATATAAACAACTTAACAATTGAGGCGTGGTCATGATCTTTACGTATCATTAATTATAATCGATTTGTTTGGGACTCGAAACAAAAATCTTAGGACTTGGTTGGGACTTGAAAAAAAATCTTAGGACTTGGTTGGGACTTGAAAAAAAATCTTAGGACTTGGTTGGGACTCGAAACAAAAATCTTAGGACTTGGACTTGACTTGGGACTTGAGAGCAAAGACTTGAGACTCTACTCGAGACTTGAGAGCAAAGACTTGAGACTCTACTTGGACTTGCAACATAGGGACTTTCTCCCACCTCTGCATGATAGTCAGTAGGTAGGCTATGCTGAGAAACAGGCTTGTAGCCTAACATACAGGAAAGACCAGTTTATGTTTAATTAATCAAACATTGTTCAATAGCTTCAAATCAGGGCTTCCTTGCCCAGCACTCTGCAGCTGCATATGTGACCAGTAGCAGCTTGAGGGACTTTTGTGTTTAGTGTGAAGTTACACAGCCTATTAGCCTATTGGTGTCCTTTTTCGTTACTTTTCCAGTAAAGTTATACATTAAAGCAGAAGTAAGCGATCCGGTCGTTTTGGCTAACTTCTTGTCAGCAGATGAAGTTAGCAGTCCCCGCCCTCGTCCCTATGTCACCACATTCACGCGCATCCCTTGGCTGCACACACAGAGAGGACCGCCCCTTTATGCCGTTCTCTCTCCTCATTGGATAAAGGTTGTAGGATACAAGGAATGTTTTCTCCTCGGCTTACAGCAGAGCAGAGTGACTGACAGACCCGTGTTTCAGACCAAACACTCTATATATGTGATCATACCTGTCAAGTATCCCGTTTTGGCCGGGAAAGTCCCGTATTTTACCCCTCTTTCCCGCCGTCCTCCCGTATTAGTATTTTCCCGTAAATCTCCCGTATTTTAACCCGCGTTATTAAAAAATAATAATACCCCGGGCCAGTCCCGGCGGCACCCCGGACTGGACGCTGCTATTTCATTTGGGTTTTGGGTTTTACCTCAGAGTGGCCAACTCTCTATTAATCCTATCTTGGTTAGCGACGATGCGCGTGCTCGTCGTCACTATGTGCGAGCACACAGCCCAAAAGCCTACATCACCGCGGCACTGACTGAGGTCCTGCTCATCAAGCCTGACGGGCCGACCCGCGGTTGTTGAAAAAAAAAAAAAAAAAAAGACTTGTATTTTCGCGCGGCTCGAACCAGCGCGTCCACACCCCATGGTCCACACCAGTCGAGTTGTGTCGTCCATGCTCACTTAACCCAAAAGAACAGCTAGGCAGCCCAGTCCAGAGAGCAACAGAGAGGGACAGCAGAGTAACAGGTGTGTGTGTCTGTGTCTGTAGCCTACCTGCTGTAAAAGACAGGGTAATTCTATAATCATAGAAGGCTGAAAATCCCTGGACATATCTGCTCAAATTATTCAGCAGTATAAAGCTGAAGCATGTGTGGGCCTTCTGTAGATATCTGACAGTAGCTCCAGCTATCAAAATACAGATGAGAATAGGGCAGAAGTTGTGGAAGAAGACAGTGTGGCCTGAAAGAGCTTCATGGGCCAAAAGATTTTTAAAAATGAGTTTTGTTTTTGCCCACCAGCCACAGCTCCACACTAAACCAGTTCTGAGTTCACTTTAATACACTTAAGCCATTCTTGCAGTTACAATGATAGGAACCTCAGTCAGTACTGAATCTGCTTTAAAAGAAGAAGAAAAAACTGAAGCAATGTTGTCTTTTCCCTCTGTTTCTCCTCAGAGTACACCAGAATGCCTCATTTATGTGTTAGAAAAAAAAACAAAAAAAACATTATTGTTGTTGTGAGTGACTATTGAGGTCAGGCACACCTGGATTAATCAGTTTGTCCAATAATGGCAGATGGGCTGGCTGAAGATCAGGAAGTAGTGTGCAGCTGTGCATAAAGCCAGTGATTTGAGCTTTCTTGTCTTAAAATGTAAGGGATACTGGAGCTTGGTTGGGGTGGCAGCACTGTTCGCGGCGGGTGCCGGGAAAATTTCCCTTATTTTCAAATCCAAAACTTGACAGGTATGTATGTGATTGCCGTCGGAAGATATAACTGTTTAAGATTTATATTAACACAAACATTCCGCTTACTTCTGCTTTAATCTTTTTTTCTCCTTTTCCATTAATAATGCCATCTATGATATACAAATACAATACAATGTATCACTAATGTCATTCACATTAGTCAACTTCACACATTGCTATGAAAAAAAGGAACTTCGGGGGGCTAATTTGGCCACCATCTTGGATTTTCACATGTCCAATTGGACAGATTTCATCAATAGGCCCTAGAGAACAACCAAACCAAATTTCATGCTTGTATCATAATTTGCATGATTTTTCTGTTATCTACTCCACTATTAGCAGTCCCCGCCCTCGTCATGGATCTATTGGTCCTCGTCCCTACGTCACCACATTCACGCGCATCCCTTGGCTGCACACACAGCCCTTTATGCCGTTCTCTCTCCTCATTGGATAAAGGTTGTAGGATACAAGGAAAGTTTTCTCCTCGGCTTACAGCAGAGCAGAGTGACTGACAGACCCGTGTTTCAGACCAAACACTCTATATAAGTGATTCCCGTCGGAAGATATAACTATTTAAGACTTACATTAACACAAATATTCCGCTTACTTCTGCTTGAACATCTTGCACAACTTATAAATATGGTGCCTATTTTGTCTCTGCTGACAGATATACCAGAGTGGAATACTGTCTGGACTGAGAAATTTGTCGAAGTCAAGCTGGTCCCGGTCCGGATGTTTCGAGATCCGTTCACTCTTGACCCCAATAAGCTTGTGCTGTGTGAAGTCTTTGACTACAAGAACAATCCCGTTGGTAAGTGGGCCGATTACTTTTTTCAGCTACACTTTGAACATGAGAACATAAATGTGGTTGATGTTGTGTGTTTGTGCCTGTTGTTTGATTTTTGAACACAGGGAAGGATCGACGTTCACAGTGTGTCGAGGTAGAGGAAAAGGTGAAACACTTTGAGCCCTGGTTTGGGATGGAGCAGGAGTACATGCTCTTTGATGTGGATGGAAAGCCCTTTGGCTGGCCTCCCCAAGGAATTTCATCTACAGGAGGTAAAAATATTAGAAGTAGAAAAACACATTGTGTATAGAAAGTGTTATGAAGTCATCTTTATAGTCTGAAATGAAATATGATAGATTGGCAGTAACGGTTCAAATTGTAACTTTGCCTATTATGTGTAACTGTTTACTCATCAATTAATCATTTGTGTGGGTTTTGCTCCTAGTGTCCAATGCTGTCGGCATTAACAAAGTGTATGGAAGAGACATTTGCATGAGTCACTACAGAGCCTGCCTTTATGCTGGTGCGAAAATCTGTGGCACCAATGCAGAAGAATTAGCCTCCCAGGTAAGATCAGGTCTGGCTGGTTTTAAACAATTTTAGCAATTTTACATGCTGTTTGTGTGTGTGAGCGACGTACAGTATGTGTGTGTACATTTCCAATATGCATTTTTGCTATTTAGCAATTCATGATACGTTTTATGATTCAAGTGTCTGTAGTGTAGACTGGTAGTGCAGTGATTTCCTTTCTGTATCTACACTGTGAGGGGTGCAATAAAGACCAGAATGAAAGAAAGACTTTTTTTTGCCCCACATGTCTGAAATGAGTGGGCTGAAGTTAAAAACTTATAGTCCCACTCCCACCCCTTCTCCTTAACTCAACCAAAATAATTTTTATCCGGCTTCCTTGAAATGTTCTGCTATTCAATAATAATACAACTAATACAATTTATCAAATTTATTTATCAAATCCATAATTTCTTAAGATGTAAGTTTTGCCAATAATACTTCTAGTAAGTAGTAAACCAAGGAGGACAAAACAAAAACAGCAAACCGACTATATAAATACACAGTAAGTAAATAAATGAATAAATAAATAAGAGATAAACTGCAAGCTTTCTCTTACAGTGAACATGTTTTGAATATTTTACTCTAAACTAATAAATGCCAGGTAGATCAATAAATAAAAAACAACAACAATCTGAAATCAAAATTGAAAAATCAAAATCATGATTAAAATTTGATTAATTGCCCAGCCCTAGCTTAAAGTCCCATGCAAATTACACTCAGTTGATTGTTGTCTGATTGTGACAGTGGGAGTTCCAGGTCGGCCCGTGTGAGGGGGCTGAGATGGGGGATCATCTGTGGATGTCCCGCTACATCCTGCACCGAGTCTGTGAGGACTTTGGGGTTGTTGCCTCCTTGGATGTTCAACCCATTAAGGGAAACAGTAACACATCAGGCTGTCACATCAACTTTAGCACCAAGGAGATGAGGAGCGAAGGGGGACTGAAGTAAGTTTAGTCTTTCTCACTCACTCACACACATACACACAATATTTAATGTTCTGAAGATAAATATATGCTGTTTGTTAATCTCTGGGATGTTACAGGCACATAGAAGAAGCCATTACAAAACTGAGCAAGCGTCATTCGCAGCACCTCCGTGTCTACGACCCACACGGCGGCACTGACAACTTGGTTCGCCTCGCGGGTCAGAGCACTACCTCCAGTTACCATGAGTTCTCTGCAGGTACGGCCTGTCGTAATGTCAGTGTTCGTATCCCTGGCCATGTTAGCCACATGGGCTGCGGGTACCTTGAGGACAGACGACCCGCTGCCAACTGCGACCCCTATTCAGTGGTTAGAGCCCTGATCGAAACCTGTTTCCTGGGAGTCACTGACGAAGATGAATGTGAGGAGGAAAAGAAGACCGAGTCGGCCTGAAGAGGGAGGAAATGCATCCAAGACACCACAAAGCACACTTACTGAACTTAACAAGTAGTTAATGCCTCTGTGACATTATTAAGACCCCGGACACTTTTGCCAATTCAAATTCAAGAGGTTTGTGTCGCAATAATGTAATAATAATAAAAAATGTTACAAATCAATCCAACATCAGGCCTGTTCTTCCTGTAAACACATGGAGTCTGGCCATGTTTATCTGTACACTTGTTTGACAAAAGCAAACACACGTGCCTTCCTACATCAGTGTTTCTGGCAGTAATCCTGATGAACTGTTGCAGAAGTAATAGATTTAGTAGCAATGGAACAAGCAGCTTATGGCCTCCGACAAAAATCACACTGGACAACATGAATTGTGCACATATAAATGCACATTAATCAGTTATATTACATGCCCAAGAAAGAGGCATGGGTCTATGATTTAAAAATAGCTCCTCCTCTACAAATGGTTTAGGAAATGGCAACGTTAGAGATACAAATTATTAACAATGAGATTATAATGCAACAGCAGCATTAACTTACATATTAAAGACGTAGACACAAATCTTGATGTGGTTTTCCACGTTTCCATAGATTTTATATTTTTGATCAATCGTTTTTCAATGATCATGATCGTTTTTGGAGAAACTTCGAGATTATAATGTATGTGTATTGCACAGCATGTTCAGGCTGGAGTGGACATCATCAGCTTGAGTAGAAGAAGTTGATGATTTTTGCCACAGTTGTAGACAAAGTTATCATCTTTCACACAATGTGCTCAAAAAAAGCAAAAAAAGAGACTTACACAGTTTGCTATAAGCCTGTGAGTATAGCCGGTCCCATCCAGTTGCCCATTGTCCCCCCATTACTGTAACTCCTACACAAAATTTGGAGTAGAATTTCCAAGATTGTTCTGATAGCAACTGTGAGACTTTTCCGAGGCACAAAATCTCCCTTATTTAAAATTTTATTTATTTAATAATTCAGTTTTTCCAAATTTCTGCCCCTGTGTCCTGCATCTCTGACACAATAAAAACCAAAAAAGGTAGAGTCACGCTCCATGCGTCCCAGAGACACACCTCATTTTGACTCTGGGTACCAGACCGTACCAGGAGAACAGATTTCATATTTGTTATTTAATCTTAAAAGCTCTCTTGTACATTCACCAACTCTGTTTCTGATTGAGACTGGGCTGTTATTTGCTATTGCACCTGTCTCTCTGACCCAGCATTAGGCAGATTTGTTTTCTCTTGTTTGAATCATTGAATTATGTTCTAAAATGTGAAGCACCAGCTTGTTCTGAAAGATCCAGGATTCAGCTCATTCTCACTTTAAACGAGTCCATTCACGTTATTCTTATGGGAATTAGGAGAAATGGGACAAAAGCACTGACATGAGTGAGGGGACATAAAACAAACACGCAGTATGAAACTATATAACCACAGAGATCTCGGCTGAGCACGTTTGCCTCTTGAGATGGCAAACTTCTCTCTGCCCCGTGCGCCTCTCTTGTCAGCCGTGAGTAGCAGCTGGTGGTGCATGTGGTCCCCAGTAAATCTGCTCTGCGCTCAGAGCGGTGGTACAGAGCAGCCAGGACGCGCGGTGAATACGCTCCGACTATTTCGCCCCTTTCGTTTTCAGCGTTAATAGCAGCAATGGATGAAAATCCCATCCTTTATCTTTGACTTATTGTCGAGCGCAGGACCCGGCGATGAATAATACCACCGGCTTGGCACTGGTAGGGGCTGATAGCGAGGAGGAGTTACCGGCACACCGAGCCCTAACGGGATGTGTCCTGGCGCTGCTGATCATTTGGACGCTTTTTGGCAACTTCACCGTGTGCGCAGCCGTTTATCGCTACCGGCACCTGCGCGCCAAAGTTACCAACATCTTCATCGTGTCCCTGGCGCTGTCGGATCTCCTGGTCGCCGTGCTCGTGATGCCGTGGAAAGCAGTGGCCGAAGTTGCCGGTTTCTGGCCGTTCGGCGGGTTCTGTAAAACCTGGCTGGCCTGCGACATCATGTGCTCCACGGCCTCCATCCTCAACCTGTGCGTCATAAGCGTGGACAGATACTGGGCCATCTCCAGCCCGTTCCGCTACGAGAGGAGCATGAACAAGAAAGTGGCTTCCGTTATGATCGGAGCGACCTGGACGGTGTCCGTGGTCATCTCCTTCGTCCCCGTGCAGCTGAACTGGCACAGGGCGGACATCGGTGACGCGACAGCCGGAGACTTGGCGCCTGACGGTCAGGGCATCGACGGCAGCTGCGACTCCAGCCTGAGCCGCACTTACGCCATCTCCTCCTCCCTCATCAGCTTCTACATCCCCGTGGCTATCATGATCGTCACATACACCCGCATCTACAGGATAGCCCAGATGCAGATCCGGATGATATCCTCCCTGGAGCGTGCGGCGGAGCACGCGCAGAATTGTCAATCAGATGTGAACCCTGAACTATGTCCTCACCTGTGCCCGGAAATGAGTGCCAACCCCTATCACTCCCACATCGCCCTCCATGCTGATTCTCAACCCCCCAACCAGTCGCACCGGGAGCTCAGAGTCTCCATCAGGAAAGAGACTAAAGTCCTGAAAACTCTCAGCATCATCATGGGTGTGTTTGTCTGCTGCTGGCTGCCATTCTTCATCCTGAACTGCGCTCTGCCCTTCTGCCCCGGACCAGGGGCCCCGGGGGCGCATCGAGGCCCCCACTGCGTCAGTGAAAAAACATTTGACGTCTTCGTGTGGATCGGCTGGAGCAACTCATCTCTCAACCCGGTCATCTATGCGTTTAACGCGGATTTCAGAGACGCCTTTCTGCGCTTGCTGCGCTGCAGCGGACGGGGCTGCTGGGCCGCCGTGAGCGCCGCGGTGGAGACGGCGCTGGCCAGCAACGAGGCCGGGAACCTGAGGCAGGAGAGTCCGCTGACCGCGAAGCTGGGCGTCTCATGCGCCACGAACACCAGGGGAAGCCAGGACAGCGGCAACACCACGGTGACTGTGTGTTACCACAGAGCGACAGCGTCGGAGCAGGTGATGGACACTGAAGAAAGCAACGACACAGACAGACTGGGCCAGATACCGATATGAGAGACGCACCTTTAGGATAGGAGAGGTCAGGAAGCAGGTCAAATACCCCAGGGATGCACAGGGAGCACATGAAACAGTGAAGTTCAGGGACTAACAAAAAAACATTAAAAAAAAAAAGGGAAAGTGACAACTGCACCCTACACCCAGTGCATATGGAAAACACAACATGTCCTTTTCTGTCTTGTGGATGTTTTTACATGAACATAACCACAAGTCTGGATAACTGTGGAGCTATCCTTCCTATTTATCTTTGAGCTACTCATAGCCTCATTTTTGTTTGTACCCCACAAAGTGTTTTGGCTCAAAATGTGTTGTATGAAATGTATTTTATAGTAGTAGTTTGAAGAACTCAGTGAGGACTACCTCTCCTTTTTTTATATATATAATGGACTTTATGCACAGTTCCACTACTTCCTGAAATAAGCCAGCTCGTTTATTTCCTGTTTTACATTATTGGACCAACTAATTAATCCAGGTGTGTCTGACCTCACAACAATGGTCAGGCACACCTGGATTAATTAGTTGGTCCAATAATGTAAAACAGGAAATAAACAAGCTGGCTTATTTTAGGAAGTAGTGGAACTGTGCATAAAGCCAATTGATCTATGAGATGTATAGGTACAGTGAGGCCCTACTGTAGTGAGAGGAGGCTTGTTGGACAGTTTTCACAATTGGTTATCTGTAACCTCAGCAAAATGGTCAAAGGCAACTTCATTGCTGCTGTATGTGAGAAGCAGTCACATAGTATGACGACAAAGGTGCGAGGCAGATGCCTGCGGTCAAGCAAGCCGGAGCTGGTGTATATGTTTCTCACTCTGTGTTAGATTAGATTAGATGTTGTACATGGATGATAAAACACCTTGAATTCACAGTGCTGAAGTAACTCTGGGCAAATTCTCAGATGAAGCTAAACATCAAACGTGAAAGTGAAATGATCTCACTCACTTCTAGATGGAAAACACTAAACTTTGGATCTACCAGCGAGGGACATGGTTATGCAGTTTAGCCATTCAAAGCCAAATCACTGGCTTTGCTCTCTCTCTCTCTCTCTCTCTCTCTCACCCCATCACGGAAAGAGAGCTACCAGAGGTCAGGATTTCTCTGAATCTCTAGAAATGGGATTATGTAAGTAACTCACATTAGCACCCGTCAGCTGTGCATCTTGGTGAACGCAGTGTGCACTCTGTTTCCCCCTCTCTATCTCCTGAAAGAAACAAACATGAATAATTTGTAAAGGTTGTTCCTGTGAAAGATGCCCTGACCAGTGAGAACAGAGGCTTTTATGGCGACAACCCACAAAAACACAGGATGTGATTATTGTTTATGCAGCCAGGCTGATGACTGAAGCCTGGAGACCAGATTTGCGGCGTCATATCCTCTGTGATGAACTCTCTACTGATTAACATCTGCTCGTTGTTGTTTAATGAGACTTCCTTGTTAGTGTTAAAAATGAACGCGTGTGTTATAACCTCAAGGAGCCACAAGCCTTAATGGAGTCAACAAGAATTAAGAGCTCATCCTGAGCACTAAATATTTTCTTAGTGGTTGTGATTACAGTAAATTAAGATTGAAAGAAATTGTACTTTTGGTAAATATACTTATTTGCATTTTTGTTGAGAGTTACACATCGGACATCATTTGTTTTAATAAAAAGAGTCAAGTTGCCTAGACTACATCTGTAGGCAAACATGCACTTTTAACAGAAACTTGTATCTGAATTTTGAACCTACGTCCTGACCATCAATCAAGAAATCACCTTGTTTAATGTGTAGATCTGCGGGTGTGTGTGTGTGTGTGTGTGTGTGTGTGTGTGCGCGTGTGTGTGGGAGTTGGCTCCAATGAAAGTCACTAATATGACTCTTGACAACCATGCTAGATAGCTATGTTTAGAGAAGCGTAATTGCAGCATTAGTTGACAGAAGTCAATATGTTGTCTAAAGGAGAAATACAGATCATGGTTCTGCCCAAGGGTAACAATTTCCACTCAGCTCATATCATTTTTAGCTTTGCAAGGGTTTGGTGCAGAGCTATTGAGAGCACTTACTAAGTAATCCACAGAGAGCAGACTCTAGAAATTATTATTTTTTTCACTTGGGATTTTTAACCAATTAAATGATACAGCTATAACATGTTAAGTAGGAAAGCTTTTTTTGGTGCCAACTCTTGGCTAGAAAGCAAAAATAATTAAATGTCCAAAATGTCAAACTGCTTCCCTTTCACTAAATATAGTTAACACTTGATGTATGATCTGTAGGCACCAGTGATAAAATGTTTGTGCTCATCTTGATTATGCAGGAGTGTGAAGACACAGAAATCGTAGGCTATATACTGTTTGATTGTTTCCAGATGGGAAGCGTGTGTGCGGCCTTATGGTATCCACGACGTAATGGGCTTGTAACCTACATAGAACATCCATCAGCTGTAGGCGGCTCCATCTGTATGTAAGAATAGACACCATACCAAAGACGATTAATAAAACAGAGGTCAAATGAATTTTTTAAAGTGTGTTTCCCATTTACAGGAGTTGCATGTAGGTTACTGAGTGAGAAAAGTCATTACAGGCCTGACTGGAACGCAGTTCAGAGAGAAGTGTGCAAGGGTCGTTTCTCTGAGGAATTAAAAAAGTGATTACCTCAATTAATACTGACTGACTAATGACTGCCCTTTTACTATTCTGTTTTCATCTCATTCTCATGTAGTCCGAAAAGAGCTCAGTGCATTAATATGTCTCCCAGGGTGGTTGTGTTCACCTGGGTTTGCTTTTAATGGGCCTCAAATGAGTCCTGGAGGGCACAGGTAAGAGATGTACAGAGAGAGGAGGACTCCCAGCAGAAAGACCAGAGAAGAACCGGTTATCAGCTTACTAACTATCAAACACAGACACAATCATGGACAGTGTTGTGTCGTCGTCACAGATCGTATAATGAGTTGTGTGAGGACAAATCCACAGAGATAAAAGTCAGGACCCCATTCACACGTATGGCTGAATAATGTATTTTCTTCTTCTTCAGCCTCTTTATCTTGTAGACACATTTGAACAACAGCTTTAGCAGAACTGAACATTCGTGTAGATTCGTCTGAGAGCAGAATAAATAACATTAACATGTCAGGCACTTCAGTTGTTGCTAGTAGATAAAAGAAAACCACTTGATCAGATTAGTTTTTAAGTTTACAAAGCACACGATGGTTCCTCCAGACACAGTTTTGAAAGCCCTGATTTTAGGGACAAAACCTTGGCTGAGCAAATAGAAAGGTTGCCCAAAGAGCACATATCCTCGAAAGTATCCTCATGTTCGGATGTGGACTTACCTCTTTATGTCATACACATAGATATTGGCTAATGGATTTGCTTTACCTCACACAGACTGTCTTTTCTCCTTTGATCCAGTTTGTGAAGTCTTTCCATCTGAAAGACCTAATCCCCTCTGGTCCCTGTGGGGACATGGGATCAGGTTGTTGCCGCGGTTCCTGCAGTAATCCTGGTTCTCCAGAGGGAGACGTCCCCGGTCTCAGCATTACTGCAGATATATGAAGAACATTTCACACAGATTTAGTTCTCTTATATAAATGATGAAATCCTTTATGTTAAGAATAGACAGACCATGTCTGAAAACGGAACATTTTGTGTTTTTATGTTTTATTTATGAGTGTGTGTACTCAAGTCAATGAATCTGAATTATTTCTGGCAGAAAAATGAATTAGGTCAGATAAGATGAGCAAACCAGACAAGACTGGGAAAGGCAAAAAGGAGAGGCGGGAGGGAGGGTGAGCACATGGGTATGAGTCTGTGTGTGTGTGTGTGTGTGTGTTAGACGGAGTGTGAAGTATAAAAGAGGACAGAGGATACACGAGAATTCAAGAGAGAAATATGGAGATTGGTAGGGTCGGGGGAAATGCAGGTTCATAAAAAGGTTACAGTTAAACCCTAAATAAGACAAAACAGTTACACAATCATTAACCCCTTCAAACCTGGTGTCTACTTTATTGGACATTCATAATCACTGCTACACATATTTATGAATGTATAAATATGTGATAGTTGCAAGAGGACTGCATTGCATGTGGACCATTTGCATTTTTTAATAATATTTCACTTATATAGGCCCTTAACAACCATTTGCACAACATCTGAGATGCCACCAGATGAGTTGCTCAACATCTAAACCATGTAAGTATTATCTAATGAACTTAGACATTGGACCTGATTGAGGATGTGTATGTTTTTGGTTTTCAAGACAAATTGAGACAAATCAGTCATATGTGTTGTTTTCTATACGACAAACTCTAAAACAACAGAAAAGATGTACAAATGTGTGAAAAGGCAAGAAAAAGCCAGAGTTAATCATCAACTTCAAGGAAAGAACAGATCAGGTAAAAATCAGGCTGGTGGTAGCCAAATTCAGTAATGTCACGGACATATTACAGACTAGATAAGATAAAGAGAGACAATGAACACATGGACGGCAGTGATCAGACTATTGACCTAATTCAGAAATACGACAATATTCTGATTAAGGTGTTTACATGAGTTGCTTTTATAATATTCCTCTCATGTTCCCGTTTATATGTTATAGAGCATGGATCGATCAATGATAATGACACATGTCCATAGGCTTACGTCACTGTCTGACTTTCCCTCCAAAACATTACAATATAGTTTGTTATGGTACCATATGCGGTTTTGGGTGTTTCATATTTAATTTTTTCCAAGGCCTACAACTGCAGTTAGGCCTACTTATTTGTCCACATAGACGACTGCGCCGTCTCCAACAATGGGTCTATTCAGTGCTTTCATTCTGCAACATTATACCACTACAAACTGAGAGGTACTGTACTGGATGCGAGTATGAATTAAGGACTGTTGGGAGAGAAATGTAGCCTAATGGAATTTGGTGACCAAAAATTGGATTTTGTTCTTTGAAGCCATGCCAAGAAACCAACTTGGTATATGAAGAATTAATCAAAGACATACACACAAAGCACAAGTGAAAATGGATTCCATCCAAATAAACAGACAGATACAATATCCATCCCCTCTGGGAAACTCAAATGTCTTATGCGCAAAATAAAATAGAATTGAAAATAAGCCTGTTTTACTATGTAGATTCAAATTAAAACAAGACTGACAGGCAAATCAAAAGATTATTGATATTGATGACGGTCAGTAAATTTTGTATAGCACATTTCACATACAGTGCATGAACTTAATATGCTGCATATCAAAATATATAATTTGAAATTTGTTACGGCCCATTTGTCCAGGGGCTCTAAGACATAACATAATTGAATGAAAAACTCTCAGTAGCGAAAGAAACCAAACAATTTATTTATAATCACAGCACTTCAAAGCACAATAAATGAGTGGAAAATTATTATAATAATAAGGTGGACTGTTGTAGCTGGAGAGTACTACAGGTTCTTCCTGCAGAAACTTGTGCACATCTCTAACCTCTACTCACTGCTGCCTCTGATCTAATTGGATTGCCATATACGTGTGGGAGGGTAGAAGATGCATGTCACATGACTGTGACCACACAAAACCAGGAAGAGATAAATCTCAGCAGGTAGTGGCAGAGGGCCCTTTTTCTTTGTTCTGGCGAGGCGGTTGGGCAGCTCGCTCACGTAGCGAGAGAGAGCCGGATTTCACAATTCCCGTGCCTCAGGGCTAAGAACGACCTCACATCGAGGGATGACATGACCACGACAGAGCGACTGTGGCTAAAGAGAGTCTCACACACTGGGACCTGCCCTCTGCCCAGGCAGAAAAATTGCCACGTGAACCAGGGTGTATGAATTCATACCTGGCAAAGACCAGCCCAGCCACTGTTTTCTATGATTACATTTCTTTTTTTTGTGTTCATTTATTGGTTTAGTTCCTGAATATGTGATCTCATAAGCATAGGTGTAGGTTTGAGGCTATTTATTTTTATGGTTTACGAAATGTGTATTATTTTCCTGGATGGTGATTTGAGAGTTTGATTTTCTGTCTCCCCTCTTTGTCTGCAGCTTGAGTGTCCAAGGCCGGGTCTGCACCGACACACTGCTCCTCTGTGGTGGGACTGTACAGGGTGACACATTGTAGTGGTGTGTATATATATTGCCTAGTGACACTGCATGATATCTTTAACCTCCTGAGACCCGGCAATGCATTTTTGTACACTGTAGTGCACATCATATTCAAACCCATTTCTCTCATACTAAACATGTCACCTTATTAAGTCCTGTTGTTCACTACAGAGGACAACTGGCCCTTTCCAATGATATCTTGTGTGGGGGGGTGTGACCTTCCAAACTTTCTGTGCATCTCTTTTAAAAATGGCCGACATCGCAACAAGCAGATTTTATGGGAAAGAGTACAAGTGAGCATGAAATTTACAATTTTAAGTATTTTGAGTCCTATATGTTGATTGTTTATTATAAATAAGCATCTCAGCAACACTGAAGTAAATTTTCAGAACTGAATTGTTTACTTTTCATATGAAAAAAAGCTAATTTTACTAATGTACACTGTAGTGGACATCGGGACTCTGTACTTGTGTTTCCGTCACATTTCTTTGGGAACAGCTCATTGACAGAGGCTGAGTAAATTCTTATATTCTTAAATAGTTGAGGGGGATTCAGAAATTGATTTATCAGAGGATAACAGTCCATGGTAAAATGATGACCCTGTAGGAGAGTGTAAAAGTTCAGATGAGGAAGAGCCAGATGAGGGAGATCAAGACAAAGAGCTGACGTGGTGCACCATTGGTTTCTATGGGCCGAAACCAAAACATAGGGTTTTGAGGTTTTAAATCAGTGCAAAATTAATGCCCATGGAAATATACTCCAGAAAACAGGTACCTTGATTTTGTTCTTGACTCTAAATAATGATTAAGCAATGAAAACCGTTCATGGATGGACAACAAGCCTTTTGTTGAGGCATTAATCAAAATAGCATAAGATGCAACCTGTTTGTCTTTTGCTCTAAAACGTCTGAATGGTCAATGAAATACCATCTCTAATGATGAAATCACAAAGATAAATAGTGTAGTTGATGAAAAAGAATGAAAACCCTATAATTGACATTAGTTTTTATAATATATTACTGTATTTTACATGATAATTCTAGTCTTTCCATGTACATTATAAGCATCAAAATATTACATGTTTGAGAACAATATAGTCCTGTTGTACACTACAGTGCACAGGTTATAAAATTAAAATAAAATAAAAATTTCAGATTTTTTTCTTTGCAATTTGTTCTTTACCATCCCAACACTTAATTTATGTAAAAAAAAATCAAAATCAAAAAACTTTTTTTTCCTGGGTCTCAGGAGGATTTAGATGTAGAGTTTGTAGTGCATGTTTGCGGTGCTAGACTTGCTGTCCCCTCTTTCTGTCTTCCACAGCTTCATCTTTCAGCTGGTGGGCACAGCAGACCCGACCTTCTGAGCATAAGGAGACGTCCACATTTTGTTTGTTATTTTGCCTCACTCCTATACCACATTGCGCCCTCAACATAGATTGATCTGATTGTAATAAAAAGAGATTATTTTTCATACAGTACCCGCTTCTTGTAAGTTGTTCCTGTTCTGGGGAAGTATGGGCCACACAACACAAAGAGAAATCTATTACTAATCAAGGGTTCCTCCTGTCCTTTTAATAGGAGGTGGCGTTGTTGACATGTTTTAGTGACTCTCAGTGCCAGGCACTACATTTGCTGAGGCCTTTAATCACTCAGCAAAGATAGAAATCTATTCAGTTTTCTCCACCACAAAAAAGTGGGCTCCAAAGTGGCTCCACTACGGCCTTGCAGCTGTCTATCAATGAGACCTTGACTTGGTTAACGAAATACAACAAAATGCTTTGCAGAGTGAACAGACGCGCTCACTCACATACCAGACACACCTACATGTAGCCTACAGGACAGCTGAGTGACATCCTTTTGCATAGAAGAAACAGAAAAATAGCTATTGAGAGAAGTTGGATAGATTTGTTTATAAAAGCTTCTGCTCTCATCATTATTTATTCATATTTGAAAAGTGTATTAGTATGAACTGAATAAATGCAATTAGCTACTCTGTTAGAGTGGCAGTTTGGTAGAGAGTGTGATGTAGGCCCACATGTGACTTTAGGACCTGACTTGAGGCCTTCCTGCTTTGAGACCCACCTCTGGTAAACAGTAAATTAACTAACATTGCCATACAGGCGGCGGCGGCTAATTTGTAAAACAGAAAGGTAACATAGTAAAAACTATCAAGTTACTCACTGTTTGAAGAGAAGGAAATTATCCAAGTCCAAGTGCAGACATTGAGCAGCTGGTGAGACTTTAGCTTTAGCCCACATCTCCCCTGAGTTTGGTGAAGTTAGATGTTCGCAGATTCGAACTTCCGGGATCAATATGTGAAATGTTTTCCCCTTGGCCTTGTGCGTAGCCTACAGCCTAGCCTACGTAAAAGGCACGTCTACGTGAATAATAGCCTACACAGCAAAACACACAAAAACCACTAATCGGCACAAAAGCGTGTGAGCCAGTTACAAAGTCAGCTTGGTCACACTCAGTGTGGCTAGGACGCTAAAGCCCTTTTGAGTGATTGTTTAAACTAGAAAAGCAAACTATTTAAATGCAAAATCAATTTAAGCCACTCTGTAATATTGTTTACCATAAAATGCTCCATATGTTAGGTTTTGAACAAATACCATGCTTCACCAATATTCCCCTGGTTTTGGTCTAAAAGTGACGTTTGTAATTGAAAAAGACAACAGCAGGTGGAGTCATTGAACTGCATAAACAAGTAACTGAGGTTGTTAGAAGGATTTCTTTTCTGTGTATTTTGGGGGCTCTTTATTAGCCTACAGACAATATAAAACATGGTAGTAAAAAAAGGAAACAGGGATGTCTCCATTTTCATTTCTGAACTCTGAACTTTCTTACCCAGTCTGTGGCTATGTTTGGCCCTAATAATAATGTCAATTTTTAATAACAAGTCAGTAGGGTATAGTGTAGTTTATGGTCACTGGGGCTTTTGGGAACTGTAAACTCAAACATGTCCAAATATTGCATTTGTTCGGGACTAGATGCACATTTAATGGACCTGTAGCCTCTAAGAGATGAAGGTCTTTAGCAGAATTAGTAGGACGGTGGTGCACATGAATAAACTATATGTCAGGTCTTGGCTACAGAGATTTCTCTCTCGTTTTCATTGGATCAATTCATTCTATATTTTGTTCTTTTCATGGGATGAAATGACCATAAGAAATACAGAATATGACCAGACATCTCTCAAATATCTGCTAACTTCATGATTTATGCAACTGTCACTTTACACTAAATATATCAATAATATGACTGTACTTTCTTGGTATAACGAGTTAATTGTAGGTTTCAATCTTTTTGCAAACAGGTAGGCTAGAAAAATATAGAATATCAGACTTACCCTTTAATATACAGTAGCAGGGCTGGACAATGGCGGTCTTGTACCTGCAGTGTACAGTATGTGTGCTCATAAATAGCTCACAAGTCCAAGTCCATGTGGATCAGCATTTCTGTTGAGGACAAAAATGCCACCCACATAGTTTAAAACTCTGAGAAGAGGAAAGTGTAAAGATAAAGACAAATATTATACACAATACAGTTTTCTGAATTATCCTAAAGAATGATGGAAGGTTACTGTTGTGTTTCAAAACTTTATTAGTCATTCTCTTCAGTATAGCACGGGGGAACATTTTGGACTTTGACTCTTAGTGTGACAAAAAAAGGCAAAGGTGAGAAGTGAGGTAAATATTGTGTTTAATAAACAAACATCAGTCAGGGAACTGACATTAGTCTGGGGATGGAGAAGGGGAGGGGGGAATATAAAGCACAATGCACATGTGTGGAGGTGGGGTGGGGGTGGGGGACATATTTATCTCAAGGTGCCCCCCGTACAGTAGGAGCAGGAAGTTCTATATAACATACAGATCAGGATCCAAGTCTACGGTACAAAAACTTAGCAGCAACATGTTAACATCGGAGACCAAGGGGCTAACAAAGTAGTTTCATTTAGAAAAAGTCACAGTATTCTTAAAGCATAAATTTGTTAAAAAGGTAAAAACAGTTCTAAGCATCCTCTAGGGTCAATGCTACTCACAAGATCTGTGTGTGAAATACATAGGTAGGGAAATTATCTATACATTTATACTCTAATATAAAGACCTTCTGGTAATGGCACAGTACAAACTCTCAGGAAACGCGACAAAAATATACAATGTCTTCACGTCACATTTGCAGATTAAAATGTAACTAAGGTCTCTGGCAAGCACAATAGTTTCAGTGATCAAAAAACAACTTCTCTTCAACCAAAATAAAGGACACCATTTTGTTAGTTCAGCTATCCTGACAGATTATGCCTTTTTAATACAAAAATAAGGACAAATATAAATTAATATATATTAAAAGAATCAGATTGATACATGGGGGATCTACAGAATAAGCACAGGTATTTATGATACAATAAATACTTGTCATTCTTGACTGGGGGGGAGATAAACAGAGAGTAGTGTATTTAACCTGGCAGGTAATATGTTTAACTCTTCTACAGGTGAGAGCATACAGTATGTATGTGCATGTGTGTTTGTGTGTGTGTGTGTTGTTCAGTAGCTGTATAAAATACCACAAGTTTGAGCACAGCTGTGTGTAGGATCGTGCACACAGTCTCGGAGGGTTCAGGAGGTCTGTTAGGGGAGACTGCACACTACAGTGGTGGTTTCTCGTGTTGTAGGGGGTTATCACTGCCCGCCCTCTCCCATGCTTTAATGCAGCTCCTCCTAGTGGTGAGTCTGTGGTACTACCAGTTAAGGTTACTCCTAAAACACACAACTCACATACAGGAAGCAGGAAGTCTACGGGAAGCGGTCGGCCGTCAGTGACCGGTCAGTCCTCCAGGGAAGAGACAGTGTGGCACACCATTGGAGTCATCATGACCAACAAAAAGAAGTAGATGTAAGGAAAAGTCAACGCTTGTGTTTTTTTTTTTGTCTTTTTCTCCACTTCATAATAAAAAATAAGTCTGTTTTTGTACTTTACAATACAATTCAACATCCCCACCGAGGAAGCATCAATCATCAGTCCAGCACTGACAGGAAAAGAAACTTTTTTTTTTTTTAGACGTTTCTCTTGTTTTTTTTTTTGACTTTTTTCAGGGTTTTTAAAAAAAACAAACAACAGGATTGGTGGGGGGTGGGGAGGGGGCTGTAAAAGGGGTGGGGTGGGGGGGCTGTAGAGGGGGGAGGGTTTTCGCAGGAAGAATCGGGATCTCGGACAATGAGGGACGAGGATCAAGTAAGGCGGGCAGGAACACAGAACATATCTGGAGAGGAGGAAATCTGCCGAGGGTATTGTCTTTTTTTTTTCTTTCTTTTTAAAATTTTTTACGAGGAGCACTTTGTACAGCCGCACTTGACCACTTTCTCTACTTCCTGGACAAACGAAGAGCCGTCAGTGCACTGGAAGGTGTATTTCCTGCGTTTGCTGCGGAGGGGGGTGCAGCAGGTGCCCTGTCCTTCTGCTCCCCCCGGGCAGCTGCCCCGACACTCTAGACGGGAGACCTTCTCCTGGGTTTGGCACGCCGCGTAGCCTTGCTGTCTCTGGTAGAAATCTCGGACCCGTTCCCCTCGGCAGGCCACCTCTGTAGGAACGAGTGAACAGAAAGGTTACCACAAAATGATCCACAGTTTTAGCAGCTGAGATTCTGAAGCCACAAGGACAGTCTGACAAAAGTGATGATGGGAACAACACGGTGGCTCTATGGAGGTTAAAGAAGATGATAGCAAGAGGAGTCAGATTGATATGTAGGTGAGGAAATGAACCAGATGTTCAACTTGCCAACTAGTTAGTCCTTGCTAAAAAATTAGTACAAACCCACAATCCAAAGACATGCACGCTAGCTTGATTGGCAACTCTACAGTAAAATGCCCATAGGTGTGAATGTGAGTGAGTGAGCGTTATTGGTGACCTGTCCAGGGTGTGTCCCGCCTTCGCCCTGGGATTGGCTCTAGTCCCCACTTGTGACCCTGTCTGGATAAGTGGTATAGTGGGTGGGTGGATGGATGGAGGGGTTGGGCAAATCAATGTGTAACTGTCCTCTCCATCTCTCATAAAGAGCAGTGCACAGCTGCTTGCCTGAGCTTTTCTATGGTAACCACCTGGGACTGTTTCCATGCAGTGGAACTGGGCCTCAGGGCACGATGACTGATGACACACTACATAAATCCTTCGACTAAAACAAGCAAATGTATCAGATTTATAGAGTATGGAAAAATGTCAAGTGCCAAATCAAGACTAAGTGCCCCAAATTATTTTGGGGCAGTTTTATGTCTTCGTTAGAGAGTCAAACCGGTGACCGGACCACTGACCACCTCTAAAAATGTTTAATACTGATTTTTGTAGATACAAGAAAAAATAATTTATTCTCCTACAGTAAAATATTATCTTTTTTTTTTTTTTTTTTTAAATTGCCCCTTTTGCAGTAAGCTATTTGACAGAGCAGCTTTAGCTACACGTTGCATGGGGTGAAAACAAGGTGAGGTGGAGACAGTGAGTAGAGGTATTTTTGGGCTGCACTGGAGATGAACCAAGAGGAAAAAAAAAAAAAAAATCTGACAAAGGAGGAAGACAGGAAAATGTGACCAGGCAGTCTCACCTGAGTAACTCCCCGTGTGGGATTAAGAGGAGGCTCAGGAGATGCTGAGTTGAAAAAGCAGCGGGGTTAGGAGTGTTAAGAGCAGAGACATAAAACACTGTTAGATACACACACACATACACGCTGCTGCTGCTGCTGAGAGAGTTTAAAAGACTTTACAAGTAACACAGAACAAAGCTGAAGCGTGGAAGAGGTTCTGTTGAGAGAAACACACTAGATTCAAAAGTTTGAACAGCGACAGATATTTATAAAATTGTGAGAGAGTTAGTGATAATTTCCACACACAGACAAACCCTCACAACACACCCCTTTCCAAAGAATCCTCCATGTGTGTCTTACCTCTGTCACACGCCTCCCCTGTATATCCGCTGTTACACTCGCAGTACGCTTTACCCAGGCCCGACACTCTGCATTTGCCATGTTTGCAGCGGGACTGACTGCAGGGGTTAGATGCATCCTGGTCCTGCTCATCACAGAGAACGCCCACAAATCCAGGCTGGCAGCGGCAGGAGTAGGAGTAGGAGTTGATTGGAAGGCAGGTACCATGGACACACCTGTACATGGAGGAGGGAGGGACAAGGAAGGTGAAGATGTGGACAGATCTTTCTAGTTGATTCAAAAGCCGGATTCACTCTTTTAAAGGAGACATATCATGCCCCTTTTCAACCAAATTAAAATAGTTCCCAGGTGTTTTAAAGAGATGTCTGTGACATACTTTGGCCAAAATACCCCAATGAGCAAACATCACAGCTCTCTTTTCATCTGCTCAAATCAGACCTGCTCAGTGCCTGGTTTCAGTGCCTGTCCCTTCAAATGCAAATGAACCACTGCTCGCCCCGCTCCGTCCCCTCTACCGATACCGGTACTCACAGGTACAGTAGGGGTGGTAATAGGCAAATTCGAAAACTAATGACATCATTGTCAGACATCCGAGGGAACAGCTCGTAAAACCACATGGATTTCAACCTAGGGAGCCTGCACAGGTACAGATTTCTTTGTCAGTTCTCACATTTGGGGGCCGGAAGGCAAGACAAACACCCAAATATAAAGAGCCTTCAAAAAGTGATGTTTCCATAATATGTCCCCCTTTAAAGTCATACAAACACAAAAACCCACTCACTTATTGCCATCACAGGGGTTGTTAACTTGCTGGTCACACAGTGCTCCCGTCCAGCCTGGGTGGCAGGTGCAGGTGAAGCCTCGGTGCCCCGTCGCGTGGCAGTCGCCCTGGACGCAGGCGCCTCTCTGGCACGGCTGGCAGCCCGGCTCCACCCCGTGCCCCAGCCACTGTCTGGTGGTGCTCTGCGAAGTCCCCGAGCCCGGAGCACCTGGCCCCAGCCCAGCCCCCAAGTCCTGGAGCTTCCCATTAATGTAGAGGTTACGGAGGCAGCCATGGAAGCTGGTGCCGTTACGTCCACCTGAGCCCTGCTGCAGCGAAGACAGACCCCCGGAGGCTGAGGCGCGCTCTGGCATCCCTGGTAAAAGAAAGGAGCGATTAGAGACATAAACGCATCACCTAGTATTATCTCAACATATCAGAGGCACATTATAAACAGAAATCAAATATAATTTTTTTGTAGAGCAGTTTTTGAGGTGATGAAGAAAGAAAGTGATGGAGGAGAGGTCTTAAACAGTAAGACTAGATATTAATTATATCTAGGATTTAGTTTCCAGCTCCTCTTTCCTCTGGCACCATTGACAGGCTTTATCCAGGGAGAAACAACTAAAATGCCCATGACAGAGGATCAAACATGATTATACTAAGGAACACACTATGAAACAGGTCTTACATATATTCTAGTCCACTGACAGATTTAAGTCCCAGAAACGTACAAATCAGGGATAAACCAACCAGTGAACACACTGTCGAGTTGATCTCTGTGAGCTCCCTCTCTGCTCTCTGCAGTGTTTTGAATAAATCTGAAGTTTATCTTTTTCTTGGGCACTCCCACTGAGAGAGTCTTGCAGTAATCAAGGCAGCCGGTGATAAAAGGGGTTCACATTACCTTTCTGTGATAAATGGCTGTGCTTTGGTAAAAGTTCTGGGATGATTAAAGGTGCTTTTAGTGATATTTCTTCTGAATGTCAAATCTCAAATCAGGATCAAAATCAAGGTTACCTGTTTCTTGTTTGATGTTTTGTGCCAGGGATTGTAATAGATAGAAAAACTTTTGTTTTTTGGCTCTCTGCGTGACTAGATAAAGTAGATCAAATAAAAATGTCCCTCATGTCCCATTATTACATCAGATACTGATAGATATTTATCACACATAACCAATAACAAAGAAGTGAATCATTAAGTAAATCATAAAAAATATTATATAAAAAACATTCATATAGTCTTCACAAAGCAAATGATATTCAAATAGCGTTTTTTACATTAAAGCTTTAATGTGAATAAACCAGACAGATGAATTCAGTCAGGAGCTTTCCAATTTTCCTGGTTTCCAATCACATATGTAAGCTGCAGTAAAGTAATGAACTATGTACTGTATGGTGTATTTATGTGGAGTGATAAATCCTTACCTCCGAGGTAAAGTGGAGAATCTATATTGAGTGTGGACTGTTTGTTGATAGAGTTGATGGATTTGGGCGGCCCGCCGTCGATGGACAGAGACAGAGTCTGGTCTGATGCCACCAACTCCACTGCATGAAAACTCCCATCATTCACTGTCTCCACACTGAGAGAGAGCGAGTGAGAGAGAGAGGGGGGAGGTAGAGAGATTTTGTCTAGATATTTGTGTCATCCATCATGTGAATGCGGCCTCACTGACATCTCTGCTTGTATTAGTATGTACCTGTATATAGCAGAAGGGGGGTAGGACCCAGTGTCATAGCTGACCCTGAGGCGTCCCCTGTACAGCTCCATGGCGATGTGATCGTTGTCTCCTTTGTACAACAACACACCGCTGTCCTCATCTGTAGCGATCTGAAAACACACATATGATGTGTAAATAAAATACAACAAAAAATCTTCATGAAAATCTTTAAATCCATCCAGCACCTTATCTCCTAAAACTCTAACCAGCACTTTTTCTGCACTTCTTTAATACAATCTCCTTGTAATAGATGTAGTACTTAGTATTTACACAAAGATTTGCTCTTGCCCTGAAGCTTACTGATGCCTTTCACCTGGAAGCACTTTCCTCAGTCGATGTGATGGTCTAAGGGCAGAGGATGTTGTTATGATGCCATGTAAAGCCCTTTGAGACAAACTGTTTGTAAAAACGGGCTATACAAATAAAATTGCCTTGCCTTTCGATAAAAAGTGTCTGCCTTACCTTATGACCTTACTACCTTATGAACGGTGGTAGAAGAAGTATTATTATTCTATTTAAACCTCAAACACCCTTTTTTTACCCACTCAGCAGCAAAAACAAGCTGCTTAACAGTTGCTGAAATTATTATTCATTTGGATTTGGATTGTGTTTCTGGCCACCAAGCTAATCTTAGTGCAGGAGTCACTTTCTTTCAGCTCTTATTTTGGTCTCCACCTTCTCCAGGGTTCCTACACATTTGAAGTGTCAAAATTCCATACTTTTTCCAGACCCTAATTTCCAGACTTCTCGGTAAAAAAATTCAAATAATTTGTGACATTTGAGTAATTAGATTAGTGTATCATATAAATAAATTATGCAATTAATTTTATTTAATTTTATTCATTGATTTTCATTATTCTAAATTTGTATGCCATTATGTCACCAAATAATTTCGAGGAGATTGTAGCTATGGTACAACAGCATATACAAAATAATTAACCCAAATAACTTTAGATAAGACCAAACCAAGAACAAGATAAATACATTTCCATACAATAATTTCCATTTTCCATACTTTCCCAGACCTGGACATGTATAAAATCAAATTCCATACTTTTCCATACTTTCCATACTTGTGTAGGAACCCTGCTTCTCCTGAGTCAAATATCATGCTCTTTAGCTGCTGTTTGCTCCATTACAATTACAAGCTAGTTGGTGCTGTGCTGTACAGTTTTTTAGTTTTTCACTGAAAATGCTACCACGAGGGCATTGAGAATAAAGTTGTGTGCTGCAGCTGGACAGTTAAAAAATGAATTGAAATTCAAAATGACGCCGAGCGGAGGTGAGAAGTGAGTGGGCGAGCACCTGCAGGCTGATGTTGGTCTGTGGCGACAGGAGACTGGAGGGAAGCTGCAGGTAGGACTCGCGGTTCACAAAGTTGACGCTGACGAGCGTCTCGCAGCTCTCGCCCTCATAGCCGTGGAGACACTGGCAACGGGGGTCTGCTCCCACGACGACGCACTGTGCGCCGTTGAGGCACTCATGGTTGTCACAGGGGCTGGTCCGAGGAAGCACCATCGGGGGAGAAAACTCACAGAACAACCCGCTGCAACGCACAAAGTCACACACAAACACACACACACACACACGTAATGTTTACAATAAATTCACTGTGTGCAGTCAGATCATCAGAAGTTTAAAAGTGAATTCTGTATTTGCCGTTTAGTTTCTTACTCTAAGTCTTATGCCGATTCTTTGTCTAAACATGCTGGTGTCATTATGAAGAGTGAGACAAGCTCATCCCCACAACTTCTAATGAAATATGTTCTTTGCAATAACCGTCAATGAACACAAGGGGGAGACCCGCCAACACCACACAGTGTAAATATACAGTATGCGCGTCTGCATGGTGTGTTTTGGAAACAGAAATATTTCAACTAACTTTGAACTTAGCAGTGTAAGATCATGGATCAGCAAATGTTGATCCTGCAGTTTGGGTAAAGACTTGCAACCTCCACTGCACAGTAGCTGAAAAAGAAAGTCTGTTCAGTGTGTTCGGTGTGTGTGAGTTCCTGCGTCTCACCTGTATCCCTCTGGACAGACGCAGGTGTATCCGTTGACAGCATCAATGCACTGACCCCCGTTCTGACACTTGTTCTCTTCACAGTCGTCATAGTCCAGCTCACAGTGCTCACCTACATAACCTGGAGTGCACTCACACCTGCAATGTGCACACACACACACACACACACACACACACACACACACACACACACACACACACACACACACACACACACACACACACACACACACACACACACACACACAGACAGGGATACTTGTTGATTCTGAACTTAAATCTGTGGTGTGGATTGAACAGAACAGAAGAAGAGAGGCGTTCATATGTTTTATACCAGTTTACTTCACTGCACGTGCACTCACACACACGCACACACATTCAATGAACGAAAGTACACATTATAAGGGAGGAAAACTAAAACAAGATTCAGATATTATCAGGAAATCTTATGAGACAGCCAAGACTTCCAACACCTTTCCTCTACACACACGCACACACACACACAGCTTATCTCTCCAGGGAAAAATCAGCAACTAATTTATTTCACCACGAGGAATGTTAGTACTCAAATCCTGGGGGAGAAATAACAACTCACTCCTCCAACTCCTCCTCGACTCACGTGTTTGTGTGCATAAGTGTGTGTGTGTGTGTACGTGTGGTGTGTGTGTTTGTGTTGTGTGTGTAGTCCACTCACTTGTATCCTTGTGGGGTCAAAATGCACTTTGAGTCGTGTTGACATGGATTCAGCTCTGGAGCGCAGAAATCCAGTTTCTCTTCACATAGCTCTCCTAGGAACACACACACACACACACACACACAGACACACACACAGACACAGACATACAAATCACCTCAACACCTTCTCAATACTTTACATACTGTACATACCGTTAACTATAACAAGTGAAATTATAAGACATCTCAATTTGATCCAGCTTACTTATGCTTGTGCATAATAGTACGAGTGACCCCGTGTATGTGTGTATAAAGAGCTGTATGTGTATGTAGTGCATGTACAGAAATGTGTGTGTGTGCGTGTCCGTGTGTGTCTGTGTTGTATGGGTGTGTACTGCTGATGATGGATGACTCTCTTGTGGCCAGAACCAACACAGCGGTCTGATAAATGATCCCATCTCTAGGAACGTCATATTCCTGATGATAGTCCCGATGTTCCTGAAAGCTCTGAACTCCAAATGAATCGCTGATGAGGCATCAGGGAATAAACCAATACTCCTGACAGCACAAGTCTACTCTGGAATAATGAAATGATCACTTGGGGATCAGTGAGAACGTGTGTAAAATGATGGGAGAGGTGTAAGCATGTTTATGCTCTGCAGTGGCTGTGCTACCGTATTTAGAAGCAGTCGTAATAGTTTAATAAATAGAAATTAGACCATACTTAATAACTTAACAGTAGGTGTTGCTTCTTTCTCCGGGCTATTAGTTTCAGAAACGCTGATTGCACATTTACATGGTTTTAATAAAGACAAAATGGCTGCCATTAAGAGAACCGGTGAGCTGTAGCTGAAAGACTGGGGCTGTTGTTTGTCAATCCACAACTGACAGGTTAAACTTTCTCTAAGTGCAAAGAGTCAAGAGCGGTGGCTGGAGTGGTGTTGCATTGTAAGTTCGATGTTTAGGTTGCAGGCACATGTGACCTCTGTTTGTATTCCTGATGTTTATTTGAAAGACAAGGCTGGTGATATTCTATATTTTTCTTCCTGTTAAAATATTCCTGCTGCCAGAAATACTCACTAAAGCTAAACTAAGTCTTTTGGGGATGAGTGCCACAGACAGGCTTGAGAGAGAACGTTTTTAATGAGTTAACAACAATAACAAAAATATAGAATATCATCTGCTTTCTCCTTTTACCAAACTGTTTACCCAGAATATACCATGCCATACTTCAGTAGGGTAATGACATGTATACATAAAGCAGCAAGCAGAATTACCACAGATATCCGAGAGCACGAAAACTCAGCGGTCTGTTTGAACATCAAGGACATGCACTGCTAACATGAAGCGAGACTGCGCACAGTGTGTCAAATCTGTGGCACTGAATATCAAATTTCTTGGGGAGCATGAAAAGAAGGAAGGAAGGTATGAAGGAAAGAAGGAAAGAGGGACAGGAAGGACAGAGAGAAGAACAGACTAACCTCTCTCCACCTCATTGGTAGCAGCTGCAACCACACACACACACAAAAAAAACAACACAGACGATAGATGACAGAAAGCAGAGCGAGACAGGAAAAAAAAAGACACAGGACAGCAACACACAGAAAGACACAGAGAGAACACGGCCACAAAGGTTAGCAGTCAGAGATGATTAGCACAGTGCAAAAGCAGACAAACAAAGTTGCAACAGACCAGTGTTAGTTAGAAAAGAAATGCTTTGTCTGCAGTTTAATAATGTGAAACGGCCTTTTGTATCTGTGTACGTATGTTTCAGTGAATACAACAGAGAGCTGTGTAGAAAGAGGGAGAGTGCCCAGGAGTACAGGCCCATTCATATTTTCCTATAGACAATGTTATGTATGTGACTCATGGTTGGAGCACTTCTGTGGCTTGGATAATTTTACAACATCAGTACAAAAGATGAATGACTGCATTAGAAAGTATCTGGTTCTTAATGATAAAAAGACTGACTGACTGAAAACAAACACAATCTGGATCCATACTGGTCACACTGCTTACAGTTGTAGTTTAATGTCAGTGGATGGTGGTGAATGTGATGTTGCCTTATAGTAATCAATGTTGTCCCAAGGCACACTGCATATATTTAAACCTGCTTCAAGTTGATTTTGTCTTAAAAAAGAAAAATTGTAATTGAACAGACTAGGGTCGATAGGTATTGTAATTAATTACTACCTGAGAAATGTACTCATTCAGAGAAGTGGAAATCAACTAATCAACTTAAATTCTGGGTCAACTTTGTATGAACTCAATCAAATAAGCTTGATTTGACACTTCAGACCTGTCAACCAGCATTAATGTAAAAGACAAAACAAGATTCTGTGTTCAAGTTGAAATAATTCAAAGCAGTGGCGGTGACATAAACCTACACTCGTTATAATTACCCGAGGGGTTTTTAAGTATTTAGGGTATCGCTTACTGTAAAGGAACAAATGAAACGACCCCTCCCACTTCCTGTTTGTCGACGTGTGTTACCTGTGTATTCTGGAGAGCACATGCAGGTGTAGTTGTTGATCCCATCCACACAGGTGGAGTTGTTCTCACAGTCGTTGTCCTCACAGTCGTCGATGTTGATCTCACACGCGTCACCTTCAAAGCCCTCCGGACACACACACCTGAAAGTACGCAGTTACACACACACACACATGAGCAAGTACCAAAGGACAAAGCAGGCATACTAAACACTGTCAAGAACAACAGGAGTCTTAGAACATTTTGATGGTACACACACACACACACACACACACACACACACACACACACACACACACACACACACACACACACACACACACACACACACACACACACACACACACACACACACACACACACACACACACACACAATCCATGTGTGCAGCTTATAACAGCAGTGTCAGCTCCATCTGCATATTCCCAGTAGAGAATCATTACTCTGCTAATGTGTGCGTGACTCAACTCTGTAACTACCACTCAGCCTTATTACTGCGTACCCACACACACGCGCACCCGCACGAACACGCACACAAACACAGCCTTGTCTTACTCTATTTGTGGGCACGTGTCATTGAGATAACACCCTCTAACAGCCATTTAATCTTGTTGTGTCCAGCCTTTTGGTCTGGATTTTGGACACCACAGATATAGTAAATCAAGGCCATCTACATGCATGCACGCGTGCACACACACGCACACATACACACACTAACTGGCATATTATGGGGTCTAATAAAGAGCTCTTATGCAGCACACACTCAAGTGGATTAATATCTCATTATATAGTCAATGACAGATCTTCATAAAGAATATTCCACCCCCTCTGCCGAAACAGGATAAGAAACAATGATGCAAATGCAGGACAAACAGAGAAAAAGTGGGATGAAGAAGTAACAGAGAGAGAGACAGAGAGAGGGAGGGAGAGACAGGAGGAGCTATGATCTTGGGCTGGTCTAATTGTCTGTGTGGGTGGTTGAAATCTGCCTGGAGTGAGCAGACAGGCATTAGCTCCCCTCCTGTTAACACTAAACAGCCTAATGAAGAGAAGGCGGTCCTCACAGCAGGGCTGTCCAGCTCAGAGACACACTGGAGACAAAACTGGTCCCCAAAGCCATTTACCTCCTGTAAATTCATTTCCATCTGTCATTAATGATGCAGCATCATTGATGGAGTCATCTGCCGAGGGTCCAGTCATTGCCTGCAAAGTCTGCTACTGTGTTTTCGATAACTGGTTTTGCTGATATCTGCTACCTGACATCTAATGATTCACCTTTTAACCTCTTCAATAGATGTGCACACGTGCAGTTTTAAAATGCAGTGGCAGTGAATGTGTAGACTTTGAAGAATTTCTGACTATGGTGCTTCCTACTGTAGGGTTAGTATGAAAATTATACTGTGGCAGAGAGTATAATTCACAGAGCTACCCCAGTGGGAATCAAAAATGTTACACCTCCTTCAGGTTTGGAGAGTCAGACTTAAAAAAGGAAAGGTCAAAAACACTAAACGGACAAAGATCTTTATTCCCTCATATTGGGTGAAGCTCCAAAAAGGCCAGATCCACTGATCCACATAACGCAAATTAGACCCCTCTTTCCTGTTATATACTCATGTCTTCAGCATGAAGTTAATAAATAAATAAATAAATAAATATGCAAAAATGGGGAAAGCATCTTAAACAAAACTCAAAATATATTTTTTGAGTTCCTCACCAAAAGTTGTTTCCTTCTCCTTCCTTCAGGTGGCAGGTTCCACCATTCTGGCACGGGTTACCAATGCAGGCATGAATAGGCTCCTCACAGTTTTGTCCCTATGAGCAAACACACACACACATCCAGAGAACAAGAGCATCTTATTATAATGGCCAGATATCAAAGGCTATTGTCTTCGAGATGTATGTTTATGTGTAAGTTTGCGCTGTGTCTGCATGTCGAATGCCAAAATGGTAGAGTATAGGAGCTGAAAGTCAAACTGGTTGACTGGCTTGTTGACAGGAAAAGATGCTAGAACAAGTAAATATAACTTATTTGACTTTCCACAGTGTGTACCTTAAATCCATAGGGGCAGGTGCAGCGGTAGTAGTGCACAGGGTCATTGGAGCAGGTTCCGTCGTTCTTGCAGGGACTGGACAGGCACGGCTCGCACTTGGCCTGGATGCTCAAATCCACTGGGCCTGGGCAATGAAAACACAGCAACCCACACAGACACACACACACATATAATATTCTGTGTCTGACGAGTCAGGATACACAGGTTTACATACACACAATTAGACAGCTGTACACTGTCAGGGACCTGCAAATATCTTACAACACCAGAACCCAACAGCGGATAAAGATGGTGTTTTATCCCACCGTAGTTCTGACATTTGAATTTTACCTCTATAACATTTCAGATCATAAAATGTTATCCATATGTTACAGTTTAATTATAAGCGGTCAAAATCATCAATATTAACTAAGAAAATGATTTGCAGATATGTTATTGGGTTATCAATGAAAATATAACTGATTTGCAGGACCATGGCATGTTCAGAAGACAGACATATCCCCAGCTCTGATGACAGAAATCAACATTCAACACTCAGGACATGATGTTGGTCAGAACATGAGGGCTGGAAGGGAAGCAGAGCGGTTCAGTCTGGTCAGGGTTCAAAGGGCGGGAAAAAAAAAAAAACTGGGCTGGGATTGTCTCGAGGACCTGGGCAAGGAGAGACTGAGGAGGAAGTACTGGGATATGATTGGCTACTTTACCTGGCACCAGAAAACCACAAGGCCCCGGGACTTCTACAGTGTGTCAGTTAGATTAGGTTAAAAATAGGTTTTAGTCATGTATTCATAGTGAATGTGATTCAAAAGTTAGCAGCATTTTGTAATATGATGAGTTACCTGCAAGTTCACGATTATAAGCAAATGTATGAAATGTTAGAGGTTTATATAAATATAGATGTTAATATTAATTATTAACCAGTCAAACCAAATATTTCTAAATGAATGTTCTTTGTTAGTTCAGTAACTAAAAACTCTCTAGACACCCTAAATGATCTAGAAATGCACTGTCAAAAATAGTAAAACAAGAATATATTTGCAATTCGTGGTTTTTACTGGATGGACAATTTGCAAATGGCAACTTGTGGTCTCCTCTAGGAGTCCTCATATTTGTCTGCATTAAAAAACTCTTGTCCGCAAAGTACACCGATCAGCCATAACATTATGATCAGGTGTACTCTGACACAGTGGTCATAATGTTATACCTGATCGACATCCACATCCATATATCTCAGCCAATATGTCCATGTGTTCCTGCGTTATTGTAGCACTGTGTGTGTGCATGTGACAGTGTGGGTTTACCTGTGCAGGTGAACTTCTTGGAAGGCGTGGTGAGCAGCAGTTTGTCCGTCATGTCGCCGGGCCCGGCACAGCGGGCGATGCCGGGCTCCTTGTAGCCGCTCTTCACCCAGTCCGACAGCCACTGCATGTGGCAGTCACAGTACAGAGGGTTGGCGCCCAGAGCCCTGGCAGCCGGAGAGAGCGCAGAGTGACAACAGCGTTCAGGTGTAATAACAGAGTACAGAGGAAAAGTCAGTCACTTTAACCTAGGAGTCATTGTTTTGTTTCAGATCAATTGTGCTCGAGAAGAGAGCCAGAACAAAGGGAAATGTGTCACTGTCTAAGTGCTAACAGACTGAGATAAGTGTTGAATCAACTGTGAACCCGCAGGATATTTCTACCATTAATAACTGTAGTTGAGACGAGTGGGCGCATCTGTCTCACACTGACAGGTTGTGTTTCTCCGACTCAAAACAACTCCCAAGAACTGAACTACACATTTTATTTATTCAAAGTTTTTGCTGATGTCCTATAGCTCATTGTGAATCTAATATGAGTCACTTTTCTTTTAGCCTTGGGATGATTCAGAAGACGGAGCACTAAAGTCACACTTGTAGTACTATTATGTGTTTTCTATTTGCGTCAGCTTCTTCATTCATGCTTCACATTGACTGACTCATCAGCTTTGCTACTGATCTGACTCTCAGTACGATGACTGAGGATTTGACCAAATTCCATTTTAGATTAGATTAGAAAACATTATTGATCCTGGTAGGGAAACTGGTTTACCACAAGGGCAGACAGACACAGACAAACAGACACAGCATGCACACGGCCAGTGAAACACGATTAAAAGCTGTTGAAACATGACTGAAAGTCAGTAAGATTAAAGCGTGAAAGAGAAATAAAAAATACAGTACAGAACATCAAAGCTGTACAAACAGTGCAACAGGCCACATCTTACAATGTCCACTGCAGGGATGAAGGACCTTCTTAGTTGCTCACTAGAGCACTGAGGCATTACTAATCGCTAGTTCACTATTGTGTATGTAAAGTTACATTATATCTACGTTCACTGATGTGCCTATTGTTAGGGACTAGTGTCGCTCAGCCTTTCGTGTCCTGCAGTAACCTCAGCCTCTCCCAATCACCTGACTCCTCACACCCACCTGCCGGTCTGAGCCCTGACACGTTGCTTCTTTGATTCTTTGGACCGTTTGTGATAAATGGTCAATTCTTCCATATAAGTGTCTCTGACTGATCTATTACAGTGGTCAGAAAGGAAGAGCAACTCACTGGGTCGTAATTGTCTGTAAAACAATGGAGTCCTTTTCTGTGGTGTGGAGTGTGTATTACTAGAGCCTGTCACAATCTCTGTCCATGGTGCTGATCCTCAGGACAGACACACACTCCAGCAGGTAACTCTCATTATTACCACCATCCTTCACTGCACTTCCCATAGACCCACTGAGCTCTCACGACAGACCGCTTGGTTTGGAAATACCATGAAAGACAAAGTCCTTAAACTGAAGAGGGAAAGAGAAGTAATAGTTCTTTACCGTATGTAAGTCGATCTTTCACCTCTTAATTATCTCAGTTTATCATTTTCAACAAAAGTCCCCTATGTTACATGTTGTTGTCAAACTATTGTTTAAAGGCTTCAAGACTTCCTGCTTTTCCGAGTCTGTACATTGACGTCCTCTCTGCTCGGGTGTGGGAGTTTGTGCTGTAAAACTCTTTTTGCGGAAAAAATCTATTTAGCAGATTTTTTCCCCTAAATCCCCAAGTACATGATTTAGGAAAGAGAGTAACCACAAAAACTGTTTTGATGTTGTAGCCAGATTGAGTGGAGCACTGCACACAAGAGGAAGCTACGACAGAATATTACGATATCCACACCACCCTTTAATTAAAGCAGTTAATATTTCTAACTATAGAGAAAGGGAGAGGCATATTTATTTATCTTGGACGGCAGGAGAAAAGAGAGGGCTGTAGATGGTTTTGTTGCTCTGCTACTTTTTTTTATTTCCTGACGGGTTCACAGTTCACAGTCTAGATGAATGTTTTCCTTGCCGGTTGCTGGGGAAAACTCTTTTGTGATGATAATCTATTTTCAGTTAAATTATTCTGTGATTGTCCAAGGTGAAAAGGAAGACAACTCAATCAGAGGGAGACACGAGTACAGCGATGTGGGTGTGTGGTTTCACATTACTTACAGGTGGGAAAGTGACGAGAGGTCTTTGAAGGCTCCCTCTGGTATCAGCGATATGTCGTTACCATGGAGAGACCTGAGACAGGCCGAGAGGAAGAGGGGGAGAGAGAAGAAGGGGGGGATTGTACAAAAGAGTGCGGATGTTAAAAAAATCTTGTTCTTGTCTTCAAGTCTGACTCAGGACTCTGAGCGATGTGTGATGTCGGTGTGGGTTGTATATACTCACAGCAGACGTAGAGACCTGAGTCCGTCGAAGGCCCTCACCGGGATGCAGCGCAGGCGGTTGTAGCTCAGGATTCTTCACACACACAGAAAAAACATGTTGGCATGGAGACAAATGCAGAAAAACCTTTTCAAGATGTCTTCAAACGCAGCAAGGCATTTCAGAGCACAGTCGTGTTTATTACCACATTTCACTGAGCACATAAGTCAGGCAAACAATTTAACACATTTGTCGGCACAAGAGCATTCATCCACACACAAATATAAACAGAGGCACCTCTCACGAACACACACACACACACACACAAACATCTTGCACTCAAACAGGCATTTCCCCACACTGATTCTGGTCTAGTGCTCAGAAACAAACAGCTGATTCACTGGTTCCATGTATCGCCTATGGTGGCGTGACTTTATCACATTCATCCTTATTTGATTTCTGTTTTAATTCTGTATCTTCATCTTGTATATCAGTGAACCACACACAAACTAACATCACACACACACATTGCAAAGGCACTGATGTAAAGCCAGACTCACAGGGTAAGCAGCTCGGACATGTTACTGAGGCTGTGGTTGGACAACGTGCTGATCTGGTTGTTACTCAAGTCACTGAAAAGGAAACAATAACAGATACATAAAACACACATGCACAACACACACGTACACACACTGTACTTGGCTTGTCACGCCCGCACACCAGGGCCAAACTAGATCATAACAGAAGTGATGCAGCACAGAGCTCTCACAGGAAGAAAACCAGTCAGTTAGTCTTGGTCTTCGAAAGTGCAAAGAGTGCAAGTAACACAGGCGGCCAAGTCACGATCCCTGATTATAAGTGTGTGTTCGAGTGTGCAAAACTCTTGGCCCTGTCAGTGGTGAATTACTGTAATATCTGAGTGTATGTGGGTAACGTCTGGGAGCTGAGGTGGGCGAGACTTACATGAGAGTTAGGTGTTTGTAATTGGAGAGCTCCACAGGAACCTGAGTGAAGTGGTTACCATCCAGGTACCTGTAAGAGAGAGAGAGAGAGAGAGAGAGAGAGAGAGAGAGAGAGAGACAGAGAGAGAGAGAGAAAATGAAGAAAGACATGTGGAGGATGTAAGGAGGATTGAGAAAGAGAGTGGGTGAGGGAGAAAGAAAATGAGAAGGGAGAAAATGAAGTTATTTAAACATGTGGGAAATTCCTCATCTGCAGCAATGTGAGCAGTCATTACGACTGGAGCCATAATAAACACTGGAGTTTAATATCCCCACAGGCATCCTAATAGAGTATAGCCACCCTCTCTCTGTCTCTCTCATACACACGCAATACTCAGATCCTATTCCCTACACCGTGTGACAACGTGCTATTAATCCAGCGTATTAATTAAGTCTTTGTTAATATTGGAAGAAGCACTTTTCCCAGAGGAGAAATAGTGAAATGATAGAAAATACAACCAAGCGTTTTTTTTTTCCTGATGTTTAATTTAGAGCTATAATTTTCTGATCATCAGGGATTTTCTGCACGGGACTGTGTGTGTGTGTGTGTGTGCGTGTTCAGACATTTCTGGAATAAAAATCCTCTGTATGGCTGTTTGTCTCTATGAAACTTTGAATGAATGTGTTCTTATTCACAAGCAGCTAAACTCCCGTTTTAAAAAATCAATCAATCATATACCGTAATTCAAATTTTGTTAGATGCAGCAACTCTGTGTTATCTTGAGTCCTGTCATGAATTCACACCAGATGTGAGGTGTACAGTATAACACCTCTGCACTAGCTAAGTGTCCATCCTTTCAGACCACGCTAACTCCGACCTCCATTATGTCTTCACTGTTTCACAAAGAGCTGACAGGACAGCAACTGGACTAACTGTCGTCACCAGGCTGACTCATCATTAAATCAACGACAGCACACAGTTCAAGTCAGCACCATGTCCTTTCGTAGCTCTACACGCTTATTGTACAAACGAGACATCGTTACAGTAAATACAGTATAGACAGCAGGGGATCAGAGGCTGCCTCTGGAAACTCAGGGCACAACACAAATAGAAAACAAAAAAATAATAAAAAATGTGGGCAACTTGCACCACTCAGTGTGTGCGTTGCTGTGGACTGTATGATATATTGTGTGGAGCATGTACCTCCAAATATACTATTTGTGTCCTTGTTCAGCTACATAAACGATTATCTGAAAATCATGCACAGGCAGACATCTGAAAATAGACCTGTTTTTAATGTTGATGTTTTAGAAATGCATGGTTTATAATAGTTAAAGCGTTTAGACTGTACTGTAGCAGTGTGCTGGTCCCAAACTCACAGCTCAGTGGTCTCTTTGGGCAGGCCTTTGGGCAGCGTGGTCAGACCCTTGTTGCTGCAGCGCACCACAGTATCCAGACAGGAGCACTCTGCCGGACACCTCAGCACCGGAGAACAGCTGTTCTCATCATTACCTAATCAGGATGAGTGAGCAGATAGACGGAGAGGTAGAGAGGGAGGGAAACATGACAGAAAAGTTGTGATGAAAAAAAAAAACCCCGAATATGAAATCTGTCAGGGCTGCAGAACGTCTTGTGTGCATCTGCCTCGTCTCACCGTCTTCACAGGCAAAGTCTTGGACAGCTACGTCCTGGATGGGGATCTCCTTCAGGAAGTACGGACTCTGGCAGCGAGGGTTACCTGTCACAATGCGTTTCCTTCTCAACCAGTCCCCGAGCCAAGCAAGGTGACAGTTGCAGTTGAAGGGATTAGCCAGAAGGTTTCTAGAGAACAAAGAAGGGAGGGGTTTGGAAGTGCTCAGAGACGCGTTTGATGCATTTGTATTGTTGTGCATTTGTTCGACGTGTGTCATCGTCTGTACTCACAGCGTGGACAGGGAGTGCAGCGTGTCGAAGGCACCGGGGTTCATAGAGGTGATCTGGTTGTCATAGAGCGACAGCAGACGCACCGAGCTCAACCCCACAAAGCTGCTGTTGCTCACACAGCTGATCCGGTTACTCCTCAGCATACTACTCAAACACACACACACACACACGGACACACACACATAGAAGGATAGAAGGGATTCAACGTACTGTGTATTTCTGAAGAAAACACAAGGACATGCATACTGAAGCATATCTGAACAGGATTCATACTTGATATGTGATTGCATATTCATTTGTGTGTGTACCCACAGTGTGCGGAGGCCGCCCAGTCCCTTCAGCATGCGGTGGTGGACGTTCTCCAGTCTGTTGGAGGTCAGGATCAACTCGTTGACCCCTGAGGCTCCTTCAAACGTCCCCTCCTCTATGTCAGTGATGCGGTTATTACTCAGGTTGCTGCAGGAGCGAGAGAAGTAAGGAGGCGACAGGAATGAGAGGAGTGAAAACAACAGGAGGAAGTTATGAGATGGGCCACTTTCATTGGTGTTTTTTTTTGTACAATCATAGTTTTCTCAGTGCGAACCGAGTACGACTTTCTCACAGCCACATGTGCTTTATTTCTGTTAACATGTCTGACTCACATCTTCCTCAGCTGAGGTAACTTTTTGAAGATCCCTGTCGCCTCCAGCACAGTGAATTCATTGTTGTTGAGTCGCCTGAGAAAAGAGAAGAGAAGAGGCTGGTCAGAGACAAAGAGAGAGAGAGAGAGAAGAAAACAGAGACAGAGGAGGAGGTGACATAAAGGGCGATTGCGCAGAAACACGTTGCACCAGACAAATCCGGCGTGACTCACAGTTCCGCGGTGTACTGAGGAATATGATCTGGTATTTTGGTGAGTTTCTGGTTGGAGCAGTCGACCGTGGTTCCCTCACAGCGACACTTCTCCGGACAGGCCAAGTCGGCGAAGCAGTCCCCTCCGAGCTTGCTGCGGTAATCCTCCGTACCTGGTCACAATCACAACCACAACGTCACCGTACGAATGCTCTCACCGTGCATGAGATGAACCCCAGCATTTACTGGTGCCTGGTCCAACATAAACTCCCAGTTTGGTCAAGGAAGTGAAGGACGTGATACAATGGAGGTAATTTTGAGACTTTGCAGATGGGCTGCACCGCTTTTGTGAGCTTGAGGAGCCAAGTCTGCATGACACACAAACTGTCGAGATCAAGACGTGTACTGAGGCACACACACACACGCACACACACACATGAGGACAAACACACTGGAGTTGTTCTGTCCTGTCAGACTACAAAGTAACTGTTAGTATTTGAAACCACAGCACAAACAAAACAGCATCAAAAATTGGATCATAGCTGAAAAATGCTTACACACACCCAGGCAGTCATCTATCAAACTCTCCCTCTCGCACACACACACACACACACACACACACACACACACACACATACACATGGACAGACACAGACAGGCACACACACACAGAGGTTGTGGGGGGACGACAGGAGATTGCTGTCTCTTGCGTCTTGGACATGCTGTAGGGTTTTGCAGGGCCGTTCCATGGTGCTTGACAGAACCATGTTCCACTTTAGGAACCTGGCAGCCACATGGTTAGATCAAGCACAAAGGAACAACCTGCTGACTGACTGCTCCTCCGCTGGAACACAGGGATGGGAAGGACAGAGGGAGGAGGGGAGGAGGAGAGGGGGAGTAGGAGCAGGAGCTGGAGCAGGAGGTGAGGAGAGGATGAGGACGCCATAGGAGACAAGATGATTGGTGAAGAGGGGCAGAGAGGGAAAAGAGGAAAGGAAAGGAGAGAAGAGTATCAAAAAGTCTAGGGAAAAAAAATGGTAAGATGAAGGATAGGAAGCAGGAGGGAAGGGGAGCTAGGAGACGCCAGGAAATGTATCAGCTGGAATGAAGAGCAAGGGAAGAGGAGGACGAGAGGAGGATAAGATCAGACAGGCGGGTAAAGAACAGTAAAATGATCAAGAAAAAGAGGGAGGGAGGGAAAAGGGAGATCACATCTATAGACATCTAAACTCACAGACGTATCACAGGAGAGCAGGAGCAGTGGGAGGAGAGTTACAGCAGCACTGAAGGCAAGAGAAGCCCTGACTTCTAGGAACACACGCACACAGACACAGACGCACACAGACACACACACACACACACAGACAGGGAAAACTACTATTGTGCGCTAAAGTGTAAATCCCATTAATGTTCTTGATGTTGTTTGTTCACAGACAAGAGGAGTCACAGAGGGGTCAAAGGTCACTGTGGTGGAGGTCAAAGGTCACAGGCCACCTCGGGGACGAGAGATGAGGGATTCAGACTTGACGGAGGATCGTGGGTGTTTTTTGAGTGTGTGTGTGTGTGTGTGTGTGTGTGTGTGTGTGAGTGTGTGTTACTTACAGCCAACATGGTGTACTCCTGAGTGTGTGAGAGAGGCAGTAGGAGAAAGAAGAAGGGATTTCACCCGTTTATTAGAACAGGAGAGAGAAAAAGCTGATGAAAAACTGTGAAAAAAAGCGGCAATCTTTTCGTGTTTCGTCCCCAGGCAGTGATTCATTTAAAGGGGTAATGACTCGTGAATAGTGAGAATCGTGCTGGCATAACATGACACAGGGCGGGCGCTTTCATCCGACACACATCCCGGCCTCGTTTGCTTCAAGCACGACTGGTTCAAACTTGGTTTTAGGGGGATTTTAAGATGGCAAAAAGCACACATGGCCAGATAAAAGCGCCAGTGCAGATGAAAAAAAAGAAGAAAAATAAATTAAAGCGCTATTTTAAACCCTGAAAAGCGCATGTGCATTATTTTGTTATGTGCATTTTTTAACATCCATCACTTCAGCGAGGTCAGGTTGGAGGGATAAAACTGGAATTACGACACCCAGAGTTTAGTGCTTTTGTTCAAACAGAAATAAGACGGTACACTGTGAAGTAGTTAAAAAAAAAGAAGATATAATAGAGGATATTAAAAGTATTGATCTGAGGCACAATATAAAGACTGTACCACAGAATAAATCATGTTTATTCAACTTTTCAGCTGCAAATGTTCTTAAATTATTCAGCTTTGCCCGATATGTGGTATCTGGGCTTTGAAACCTCTGTCCCCCCGGTGAGCTTCAGAGTTAATGACTGCGGTGAGTGCGCGCACACACACACATACACACACCATGCCTCCTCTGTGTGCTGCTGTGGTAATGACCGCCTTTAGCCCTGCTACTGATCTCATATGCATGTCTAATTTACATATTTCCCAGCACCCCTCTGAGCATGGTAACTGTGTGACCTTTTGATGTTCTGCAGTGGGTGAAACAGACACAGATGCTCGCGGACACACGCTCATACATTAGCTATCATTAGATGTGCTAAGAAGCAAGGAGGAATGGTATCAAATACCTCACGTGCGGCGCTCAGTTGACAGCAACCTGAGCTTATTAATACAACTGTTTTTCTCCCTCTATCGTCAAGATTATGGTTACCGTGGAAAACCCGGTGCAAGGACAAGAGTGTGATTATCTGGTGCCTGGTTAGAAATGTGATGCATCGTGATGTACATTTGATCATTAAAATAAAATGTCTTAGCATTCAAAAGGTGTCAGTCAAGGCAAGCCACTCCAAGCGTCGAGTGCGTGCGCATGTGCACATGAGCATCCGTGCACCGTGAGTGACCAAAAAGAGTTCAACACACACACACACACACACACACACACACGCTCAATGTACAGTACCTGGGATGAAATACTGTTCTCTAGCTAATGGAGAGACAGAGAGAGTGAGAGTGAAAAACAACAAAAGAACAAAAGCCTAGACTAAATCAAAGTGTGTGTGTGTTTGTATGTGTGTGAGACAGGGAGTTGAGGTTAGTAAAGAGAGGCTGAGGGAAAATCTCAGCAGGAAGACACAGAATGAAAGCAGAGGAGAGGACAGTTTGTCTTAAATATCAACCTGTGTGTGCATGTATGGATCAGTAATAAGATGAATTAGTCTCAGATTGATCAGTGTGGTCATCTATACAGGCTACATTTGCGTGGTACCTCCTGTATGTGTGTGTTTATACCTGAGCAGCGGAACTTCTTGCTCTTGATTTGTCCGATTCGTTTGTTGGCGAGCCGTCGTGGGCTGGTGCAGCGGGCGCCGCTCGTCTCGATGGGATTGTCCTGCAGGTAGTCGGCCAGCCACTTCAGATGGCAGTCACAGATAAACGGGTTTTGGGCTAAGTGACTGGTGCAACACACATACACACACACACACAAAAACATACACATAAGCTGTTAGAGCAAGTTGAAAGCATGTTCTGCTCCTCTGTGTAAATAGCTTATGACTGGTGTGATGCTGCGTATAGACTTCTATTGACTAACAATTCCTCACTGTGAATGCAAAGGAAAAAAACAATTAACTCTAGGCTACAGATGAATGCCAGAATAAACACAACAATTCAAACCTTTGACAATATAACTTATTTTTGATTTGTACTGTTTACTTTTACGCACACCCTGTGTACACTTAAGTTGATCTGTAATTAAGTTTTTAAAGTTAAGAAAATAATAATTCACACTCTAATCAGCAGCTAAATACTAAATACTGCTCGAAAGCAAGGTCCTGGGTATATTTAGCTGCTGGTAACATAGCAACAATACTTCTGCTTTACATTCTGTTACCTGGTAACTCACAAGTGATCAGTAAGTCAAACTCACTATAAACAACAAAAAAATATCAATTATCCATTAAAGCTGTGGATTTAAATTCAACCATTTCAAGTATTAATATCATAAAAAAGGTGTTGGGCGAGTTGAAAATAGGTGTAATCTAAACATATTATAAATAATCTATAATTACTTGTGATTTACTCTCATTATCCAGCCCAGCTCGATCAAAGGTGAAACTCTAACAACAACAACTCTAAATCCTCCACACCCACTCATCACAGCTTCTGGTGGCATTTTCTGACAAGATGCAATTTATGAAGTCCTTATAAGATGTTTTTTTTTTTTAATTGGCTAATATAAACTATGCTTATCAGACAGCGATGGCCATCTTTTGTTTTTACCATGTGGCCGACTAAAAGGAGACACTGAGGTCTAACGAGCAGACAGCCAGTGACCACCCAGCAGCGAGCGCGGCCCTGGTGACTGATCTCTGGGCGCTCTGACCTCAACTATGGGTCTGTGCTGCTCATTTCTTTTTTGAAACTAGTCATTGTTGTTTGTTTTATCCTCAACCGTACCACGATCTTAACCACATGCTTAGTTTTGTAACCATGGTGACAATAGCCATCGTCTTCCCTTAAAAGTAAGTCGTTTATGTGCCTGAAACGAACCGATCCTGACTGTTCCATAAACTTTATTGTGTTTATTATTGCAACCATGACAAAATAGGTTCAGTACACCACCACCAATGCACTCCGCATATTTACTTTTGCAATCAAGAGCCATTATTCTCTTTGATAGGAACAACTGATAATGCTTTACTGGTTACATAATGCGGCTGAAAAGAAACACAATGGGTTTTAATCCATTAGTCTGAAGGACCTGTTAAGATCTTATGTCATTAGCTGATCCAATCAAGTAACATTACTGTACATCAACTTGACTGCTGTTACATAAAGACAGAGATTTAAATGTTAGTTATTAAAAGGAAAAGTCCTCCCTTGAAAACTTGAACAGGTTTTTAAGAACAGGTTAAAAACGTTTTTTTTTTACGACAGTGTTTGGTTGAGTGACGTGTGGGCGTGCGTGGTTGTGTGCGCATGTGTGTGTAGAAATATGTGTGGTTGACATGGTTTTCATTTGTACATGTATTATTTCTGTACTCGCACTTTGCGATTGCATTGTGAATATTTGTTCTAACTGTATCTGTTGTAAAGCACATTGAGTTGCCTTGTGCATGAAGTGCACTCTATAAATAAAGTTTGGTTTGAGTTTGATTGATTAGGCTGTATTAATACTCATTTTAAGTCCATTTAAGTCAATCAAAAATGTTTATGTATCCTGGACTTCTGGACCCGTTTGTTGTTTGTTGTGGCTGTTTTTCTAAGAGTAGCCTACTTAAGTGTTACTACCTAAGTCATAATGATTGCTAGCTACCACTCAAGGTTTCACACCTTTTTATTTCCCACTACAAGCCTAGTATTTGTGCGCCTTGAGCTGTGTACTATGTGTTTGTATTCGTGTCTGTGTGTGTATGTGTACATACAGTGTTTGTATGGCTCTTAGTGATGCGAAGGTTCCCTTGGCGATAGTCTGGAGCTTGTTGTCATAGAGTGAGAGCAGATTGAGGTTGTGGAGGTCCTGAAACGCATCCACCCGCAGACATGCTATCTTATTAGCATTCAGTAACCTGAAAGAAAGAAGTCACAGGGAAAGAGGGATGGAGAGAAAGAGAGAGAGATGAGGGATGAAGGCTTATCCTGTTATTATTCTTGGATGAGTGTTTCAAATGTTACAGGTCAGTGATGATGACTTTTAATCATGATGTCTTCACTCTGATGACAATGTTTTAGCTAAGCACTTTTCAGCAGAATATCAATGAGCTGCGGATGTGAGCTCTTAGCTGCAAGTAACTGTGTGTGTGTGTGAGTCAGTGTGTGTGTGTGTGTGTGTGTGTGTGTGTGTGTGTCTACTCACAATAGCTGCAATGAAAACAGTCCCTCAAACAGTCCTTTGGAAATCTCAGTGATCTTGTTCCCATATAGTACCCTGTGGAGAACAAACACTGCATTAGTAAGTAAGGAATAAGACCACACTTATTATCCTGTAAAACTATATATTATTAAAACTCAAAAGTAAAATAAAAAATAAAGGTCCCTGAGGATTATTGTATAAATTCTAAGAAAAAACTATATTTACTAGGAGGAAAATAAGATAAAATTAACATCTCATTACTGGTCAAAAAATGTGGCTCCTCTGTGTGTTTGACAGTGAACCAACGACAAATGTTCATGTCGCATTGTAATAGAGACTAATTACAAGCAGCCTGTGGGGAAAAACTTAATGTAATTCTGAGTCACAGGTTATTATGGTGAATGTCTGACAGCTACACTATCTCCCACTTAGTGAAATACAGAGGAACTGAAATCTGCAGCAAAGTATTAAAAACCTCAATTGGACTGTAGTTACATCTGAACCACACTACACTGTAGTTTTAACACTAATGAAAATGATCCACTCATCAAAAAGAGCTCTACGCCACGTGTTTGGCCTGGTCTCATATATTCACAGTGGTAGAGGGATGAGGTGAAAGATAAAATACTTGATCAGAAAAATGAAAACTCTGTGTTTTGATATGAATAAAATGAATTTTAAGTATCAAAAGTAAAAGGTACTCACTGCAGAATATCCCCTGGAAGTACTTAAATATTCTATCGTTGAATCAGTATTGAAATATTAATACATAACTGATACTTTAATGTAGTTGCTCAAGCTGAAGGTAATTGTAATTACTTCATACTGGTACAGTAGATGGTTCACTTCACATATTTCATTATACGTATATTACATCATCATAAACCTATCATGTAATTTGAATGTAAAATCTGACTGGTGAATCATAACAGTGGATGTAACATTAATTTGGTGGAATTAAACCTCAATATTTCCCTCAAAATTGCGTTGAGTCAAAAGCAATGGAATAAAATGAAAATAACTATGTGAAGTACGAGTATATCAAAATTGTATCTGTAAGTTCAGCAGTTGAATAATTGTTTTTGCTTCCACTCCTGAATACAAATATGTAACATGATACAAAAAAAGGCAAACTTAAGCTCCTTATCTGGTGTGACTACTTGCCTAATGATGGGTGTAACCATCTTGGAGTGAGGCTTGAAAGCTCCAAAATTAGACTAATGGGAAATTTTACAGTTCTTCTAATCCTGCCAACATTATGTGAATGCAGAATCAAACTAAGAGAGTAGGACTCAGGCTCTTAACTGAAGAGACCAGAGAAACATCCAGAGAAAAACATTAAGTAAATGATAATCCCTCAAAGATGATAAGAGCCAATCTTTCTTTTTTGGCTTCCAAGTGAAACACTAATAAAATGCTACCAGCACAAACACACTGACGATTTGCCAACTCTTGGCTGCATGTCAACTCTCAGGGCATAAACTATAACTCACTTTTCATCTAAACGTCCCTATGAAAAAAAAGGAGCCTACAAAAATCTGGCTGTGGCTACAGTGTGGGGAATGTACGCTGTTATCAGAGAAAAGCTTTTTATAAATACATCAGATTACATACACAAACAGGTCAAGGCTGAGACTGCCACTGCCTTGCCCAGCGAATACCTTGGACGCACACACACACACACACACACACACACACACACACACACACACACACACACACACACACACACACACACACACACACACACACACACACACACACACGTCAGATCACATCACACAAATTATCAGTCATCTTCACGCTCCACGCTGAGTTGAGTTGTGTATGTAGGCAGTCTAAAGACATGTGTTTTAGATTGGCTTTTATTTCATTGTGCTGAGTGGCTGTCCCAGAGAGACCTGAGGTTGGGAAACACACGATGCGGGGAGTGGACGCTTCATTTGTCTCTCACATGTATTAGCACGTACTGATCTACACACACACACACACACACACACACACACACACACACACACACACACACACACACACACACACACACAGAGGCTACGCTGAACAATGTGGACCAGTATTTTGAGTTAAGCTGGAAAAACAAATAGAACTAAAAAAAATAAATGATTTTTCTTTTTACAGGCTGGGACACAAAGACGTAGAAAGGCTTTTTTTTATGTGTTTCAGAAAAATGCATCATTTACCTGTATTGATTTAACAGTTTAACATCTTACTTTGAAGGTAATCATGTAATGTTGAACTGTATTAGCAGCTGTTAATGTAATAGGCTAATATAGCAGTGACTACTTTAATCTTTTGTTTTATTTTAGCTGCAAACATTTTCCAACATCTTAAAAAACTTTGGTGCAACTTCATGTCTCGGTTAAATCTCAGCTGCTTGTGGTTTTTTATCTGGTACCCCACTGTGCTTCCACAGTGCTGCTGCCCACGCCGGCCCCCAAACCATGGAGGGTCTGCAAATCATTAGCCCCCTTTATGTGGGGATTTTGCATCTTTATTCCACCTCGCTGATGTGTATGAAAGGTACCAACACAGAATAGGTGAGGCGTTGCTCTTCTGCCTTTAAGACAGCAGTGGCAGTGGTCACAGAGCGTAAAAGCAAACAGCTGGTGCGACAGGACTCAAAGGGCAAAATACTGGATTTTTTTTGGTTCAGGGTAAACAAGCAAAACTGGCATGATAAAGGGTCTTCTTGTCAGCGACGTGGGAGGGTTCTCTATCCTTAAAACCCCTGCTCCTACCTCCAAGGGCAATGCTGAGTATGAACTTTAATATCAAACAGCTGTAGGTCCGTCGGGAATAAAATTAAAAACACTGAAAATGAAATTTTATAATAATTATAGCATGATTTAAGGCATGACCCACTGTGGACCTGCAAAATGTCCCCTGTTGGCTCACTGGTCCACTGTCAGTGAGTGTGTAACGACACACACACACACAGCAAAAGATCAATGGCTCATTTACATCCTTTTTTTTAACCAAACACTGACACACAATGAACACACAGTGCAGCTTAATGTGAAAGCCATACTGTATGTGGTGTGTCAGCATGAATGTGTGTGTCCCATTCTCTCTGTGGTGAATGTGTAATGAGGTGGCAAAAGCCTCCATTCAGCAATTCAGCATTTATGAATTATTGACTTTGGAGAGACGAGACCTTAATATAACTCCTTCATGAAATAACTCTACATCCCTCACTCCCTCTCCTGCTCGTCTCTCTGTCTTCCTTCCCAAAGCTTCACACGCAAAGCAGATGGTCCGACGTGAGATTCAAACCTGAGAGACAGCCACGAAAAGTAGATCTAACATGTCTTGTTTTACTTATACTGCAAATAAAGAGGATGATTCTAGTCTTCTTTGTTTAATATATTTTGCTGTTTGATTTTGGCCATTGTTTTGTTACAGCAAAATAACATAATGAAGAAAAAGCTGAACAAAAAGTGGATCTCACAGACAGACAAGTGAGAAAAAAGTTTAGACCAGAAAAACTTAAGTTGGTTGTAGTTGAAGTCATTATTATTTAAACTGATCCGTTGCTAAGGGTCCCTTGGTTAGTCTTGTGCTTACTTTTTATGTGATAACGTGTATATGAAAAGATACACACTGATGTAATATCTGGTCAAATGCAGGGGATCAGTCATTCCTAATGCAACATAACCTGTAAACAGCCATGCTAACATCTGTGCTTTACGCAGATATGCTCACTTGAAAGTGGTTGGGATAACAAGGCTTAAACTCTGCCCTGTGGAAAACCTGTCGGACTGTCTGTCTGACTGCTTGTGCGTTTTTCCCTCTTTTTAGCTCACTTTGCTCTGCATCTCAGAAAATGAACAGACGTCCGATCTTCCTCCACAGATATCCAAAGGATTGTATTGTGATGTTTTGTGTAAACTGCTTGTGAATACACACATATCACACAACAATACTCACAGAGAGTTGAGGGAGCGCAGACCTTGGAAGGCGTCCGAAGCCAGCTCTGATATCTGGTTGTTACTCAAGTCTCTGTGAAGAAGAGAGAAAAAGGAGAAAGGAAACAGAGAGGCACAGAACCAGACACAGAGTCGGTGAGGGAGAGAGAGAGACGCACAGAAAGTGAAACACAAAAAGGTCAACACAAGTCACAAACAGGACAGGAACAGAAGTTTTTTTTGTGGATCGTTGACAGGGTGCACAATGCATGTATCTCCTCATCTACTCACATCCTGCGCAGCTTCTTATAAGGAGAAAAGGCCCCAGCTGGGATCACCTTGATGGCGTTCTGCTCCAGTCGGCTGGAACCAAACATACACACAGACCATTGAGGAGAGACATTAACATTCCCCTATCACGGAGCTATCTCTGCTGTATCGTTGACTGCTGCTCTCTCTCGGGGCCTCTGGCTAAGCGGAACATTTCCAGATAAGGCGCTTTGATGGCCGGTGCCAAAGTCAGTCACATTTCTCTGATCTTTTGCCCCCCCTTTAACATGTGTACAGTCAAAATGTACACACACACACACACACAAACACACACAACTATCTGGGCAGTGTTCCATTAAGTGCCAGTCAGACTCCGCGTCAGTCAGGCCCAAAGAAATCAAGCCAGGCCAGGAGAGAGAAAGAGAGAGGCAAGGGGCAGACAAAAGAGAAAACAGACCCAAACAACCGTTCTCTAAACATTTCACATGTTCAGTCACCGTGACAAGAAAGGCGGTGGAACATGATTTGCAAACCAACCACTCTATTGTGAAACATTTCCTTTAAATGAGTTTGTTTTTTCATCTGCTGTTCTACTCCACTCCGCTCCTTTTACACAGTACTGATATGTTTCACTGGTCACACAGAAGCACTGTGTTTTTTTATTGTACTGTGTTGTATTCTGGTTTAACGCGCTCAAGTCGTGTCAAGTCTTGTCAGACAAGCGTGACAAGTGCAAGTCAAGTCTCCAAAGCCTCAAGCCTTGTCAAAGCTGTTATCAAGTCAAGTCTGAAGTCCGTTGACACAAGTTTGTGTCAATTTTAAATAATAGAGACGAGTCTTCAGTGGGTTGACAAAGGTCCAAGTCAAGTCTCAAAGTCTCGTCACAAAATGTTTCAAGGCAAGACTCAATAAAGACATGAAATGTTTGTGCTCTGGTCATACATCAGTTGCCAGTCCAAGTCTTAATGTCTTAACAGAGCCGGTCTTCAGTCTCAGGACATTCAAGTCTAAGTAAAATCTAAAACTAACTAACTGACTGACACAAGAACAAGTCAAGTCCCTTTTCTTGTCTCATGTCAAGTCTCAAAGTCGGGTTAGACAAGTCCAAGTCTTCATAAGAAGATCTCTGAATGGTTACCAAGACGTGGCATTTGAATATCACAATTCAAATGTTTGTTACGCATGGGTTTCACATAGTTGACACTAATTCATTTTAATGGTTTAATGGTTGTAATTTCCCATTAAGGCATTCAGAAAGACATGCCTAGTCAAGTCAAGTCTATAGAGTCAAGTATCAGAGCAGTCCGCCCAAGTCCTTGTTCACAGGTCTTATGACTGACTCATGTTCAAGTCTCAAGTCTATTGCTCTGCTTCATACTGTTTCATTTTGAATGACTGGCTCTAATCCTTCCTCTTTTCTTGATGCCCCCTTTTTTAAGTAGAGATATAATCTATCTTGTCCTTCAAATGAATCTTTTGATTTGTCCTTCATCCCTCATCCCTTCATTATTTTCTTAAGAAGGGAAGAACTGCATGACCAGGCTTTCTCATTTCACAGATGTGTGGTTTTATTCCACTGCACAGAGAAAGAGAAGTAGTGAAACAGAAAGGTGGAAAGAGACAAAGAAGGAAAATGGGGAAACGCACAGTGAAAGAGCAAGAGAAATATCACTGCACTGAGTGTGTATACAGGAGTCTGTGCGCTAGAGTGGGTGTGTATGCATGTAGCATAAAGCAGGCGTGTGTGTGTATGTGTGGTTATGAGAGTGTGCCTTACATCTCAGTAATGGTCTCAGGCAGGTTGGTGGGTATTTCTGTCAGTCCCTTTCCTCTGCAGTCCACAATGTTGTTACTGCAGGTGCAGGACTCTGGGCACTGTAACACGCTGCAGGAGGAGGACGATGACGACTGGTGACCTACACGGAGACAGAAGGCCAATATCACCCGTGGATAATAGGTTAGGCTTGGGTGTAAATCCTACAGCTGAGGGATGTTGAAGATGACAGTGGAGAAATTCAAAATATGAAACGGCAGCCAGTGCAAAAGGGGGTACAAGCGAAAGAAAAAGAGAGAGAGACAGAGAGAGAGGCTTGTCCCTAAATGTGAAAGTGTCCTTGTCTATCAACAGCATCATTTGTGCTCGTTTGTTGAAAATATTTTAGGGGGAAAAAAACAAACAAAAACAGATCGGTGCATATTTCAGAAAATACAGGTCATGAGGTTGACGCAAAGCCGGGCAGTGGAAGATGGATACTTGCCTTCGTCCCAGTCTTGAAAAGCATGAGCAAAGACATTAAGAAAAAGCAAATGAGACAAAGCAAGAGATGGGGGTTTGCCACTGTGAGACAGCAAGCGGATTCACTGCAAGTCGCACATCAACACACAACCGCGTCACGCCGCCTTGCTTTTCAAAAACCTACCTGTGCAGACAAACTCCTTCTTCTGCACCTCGGCCACGTTGTGTCCCCTCAAGTGTGGCGGGGCCATGCATTGCGTGTAGAGACCCAGACGGGGGCGTTGTCGCAGCCACTCTGACAGCCAGGCCACGTGACAGTCACACTGCAGGTTGTTGGAGTGCAGGCGACTGGGGGAGAGAGAGGACGAGGAGGAAGAAGAGGAGGAGGAGGAGGAGGAGGAGGAAGAGGTGGTGGGGAGGGGAGGGGACAAAGATGGGGGAAGAGGGAGAGGAGGAGACAGGAGTATGCGGTGATCACAGACAAGAAGGGATCGACAAGTGGTGAGAGCAGGTATGTGTGAGGATGAGGGGAGCAGGAGGAGGAGGAGGAAGAGGAGGAGGAGGAGGAGGGAGAAGTACAGGTCGATCAATCAATTGTACAACCAGGCAGGGATGAGAGGAATCCTTCCCCTCAGGGCGGCAGCATGTACGAAATACTCTGCGGTGCCACTTACAAGGTCCTGAGCTTCGGCATGTGGTTGAAACTGGCCACAGACAGTCGGCTGATGTTGTTGTTGTTGAGAGTGCTGAGGAGAGAAAACACAAGGCCGTATAGATCCACCGGTCTTTTTTTTTTTTTTTTTTTTAATCACAGGGTTGTTGCACACTGACACTGGAGGAGCACGCTGGAGAAGTGACTTAGTCAGCACAGTCGGGTCTGAAAGTTGGACTCGACTGCTGAGTTTCATGTAATCATTGTAATTTTTAACCCTGCCAAGTCTTTTCATGTTAATCTTTTAAAAAGTAGCTTGTTGATGACAAATTGTGTTTGTCTCTGACTCCTTCAGATGCTAACTACCTCCCTTATCAGCTGCCTCCTTCCATTAAAGCCGACTCAGCCCTCTTGTCAACCTACCGAACAGTGAAACACTTAATATAGGCGACAGTGAAGTCAACCATTCACATTATCTAAATCTTTATCTATATACTGTATATACCATATTGTGTTGCCGCTGGGTTTTGAAATAAAAAAACTGCCCGTCTTAAATACTGACAGACTTTAAAATCACAGCAGCCTGCAGTTGTCTGACCAGTTAATGAAAAAGAAAATCTGTCAACGAAGAGCGTCAACAGACTTCTCACTGAGACAAGACTGACTTCATGACGGAGAACGGGGTCTTTAAGCTGTTTCTGAATATACGGTATACATGTGCAAGGGTCCGTTCTCAAATGCTGCACAGGCAATGCAGTCTTTTAAAGGTCAACGAGGATATTAGCTGCTCCATATCCTGCTGCCGTTAGTGTTCATCATTCACCGGCTCTTCGCTGTTGTTAGCGGGGTGGCTGAATAAACAGGTACTCACAGCACTTCCAGGTCACGTAATGCTCGGAAAGCCCCATCCTCAATACAGCTGATGTGGTTGTAGTCCAACTGGCTGCACGCACACACACACACACACACACACACACACACACACACACACACACACACACACACACACACACACACACACACACACACACACAGAAAAGGGAAGAAAGAAAGAAGGAAGATGTAAAGGTGTCTTACAGTTTATCTTCAGGTGAAATTCAAGCCATGACAGCCAGGTACAGACGAGAATGCATCAACTCCCCCGGCAAAAGTCATCAACAATCTCCCTCAGTCTCCTTCACACTTGTTCACTTTCCCTTTTGCTTTAGTTCTGTCTCCTGAGCTCTTTGTTCTTTTTAGATGTATTTCTAAACGTATTCATCTCTGGATCCATTCCCGTTTCCTGCTCTCCTCAATCTGACGTCTAATTTGTATGCGCTGCTCTTTACCTCTTTCCCCCCTTCTCTCTCTCTCTCTCTCTCTCTCTTTCTCAGAATCGCTTTGCTGAAACAATTTAATTAAGACATAAGGACAGTAAATCATGTGCTGTCACCCGCATGCTAATGCCCACACACACACGCACGCACACACACACACACACACACACACACACACACGCACACACACACACACACAGCCCTGTCCTTTTACAATAATTGCAAGGCATTTCAAAAAAAATTATCTCTGGTGGAAAAAACAACACAGGATATGGCAAAATTGTTAAAAAATCCATATTTATAGAATTACTGCAGGGTAATTACTTTACCTGCAAAATGACCAACGATTATCTTCAATCATCATAACTATGACTGAGGCAAAACAAACAAGAAAACAACAGAAATGCGAGTGACTCGACATCCACACATACACAAAAACACATATGTGCACACATTCTCACACACACACACACACACACACACAAGCACACAGCTGCTAACGAGCAGCAGTGCCAGTCAATACAACAAGCAGGAGGCACATGACATTCAACACAATGAAATATTGATGCCCAGGCACACGGGGGTTGTGCACATTTGCAAACACGGTGAAAATCAAGTGACAGATGTGCATGCACATAAACACAAACGCACGCACACACACATGCACAGAAAGTATTGCCAAAGTGCCACTTACAGATTCTTGATCTCCACAGCTCCTCTGAAGGCTTTCCTTGGAACCCCCTGAATCTGGTTCTCGCTGAGATCACTGGACACAGAAGAGAGAGAGAGAGAGAGAGGGATGAGAGATGTGGAGTGAAAAGGGGGGAAAGAGAAATAAGGTGGCAGAGAGAGTAAAGCCGTAGCGGCTAAAGTACTTGATGTAATCTTCAAAATGCAACGGGGGAACTTCACCGCGAGACAGATCATCTGCAAAATGGAGTTCTTTGCACACAGAGCACTCCTTTGCCAAATATAATCAGCTGTCTCTATTCATCTCAGTGACACAAAAAAACGCTGCCTCTGACAAGTGTCCACGAATCTGGAGCCAGATGCAATTCAATTGTCTGCTTTGAACATCCATTCAAGTCAGGTAGGAGAGGCTTTAGCTGCTTGAACAACCTGTAGGGGGCACTAGTCACCTCCTCTTCCCTTGGAGCTCTCTGTTCCTCCTCTCATCACTCCCACTCATCTCCGCCTCGCCCCCCCCCCACCACCCCCACTCCCCTTCCTCTGCTTTTAAGGAGTGAGTGATGGATGTGTGCGAGTGTGTGTATGCGAGTATGAGCACTGGGGTTTACAGAGATTTAATTTTCAGCCACTTTAACTAAGCTAGTGCTTGGAATAAAGCAAAAGAGAGAGAGGGGAGAAAAAAGAAACAAAAATAAACACGCTAAATTTACTGCTGTCACTGACACACGCACCAGACGTGTGTGCTTCAACGTTCACACACACACAATCACATAAATACTATACAAGAACAGGTGTCTCGCACACAATAAATCTGCAGCAAAGTGAAACGTCCGCTATCAGTGGTTGGTATAGCAACTTGATTTAGTGGAGCACATACACACACACAGGTGCCGAAGGATGTACAAAACACACAAATTGTTACATACATGAAATGAAGTACAAGCACACAGCTGTCTGGAGGACGAACTTGAATAGACACTGAAGAAAAAAAAGATCTATATCATCTCATCAACTCAACACAAGAGAAATATCAACTTGAATAAGTCAACTTGATGGAATCTCAATGAGCTTGATGGTTAGTTTGTGTTTGTATGTGTGTGTGTGTGTGTGTGTGTGTGTGTGTGTGCTGTCCGCCGCCAACACAGACCAAAAATCCAGACAAGACTATTTGACCTTTCACCCTTAACCTTCCAGCTCTTGACCCCAACAATGGTGTCATGACCCCCACTATGCTAATCGGCTAACAGCTAATGCCCAGCCACATTCCTGGCATTCCCGCGTCTCTGATCGTGTTTGGAATCGGAGCTGCAGGTATCGTCCACCTGCTGCTTCGGAAACCTCCGTCTGAATTTGTTCGTCTTCTCTGAAGTCATATCATCTGTTGCCGACAACACGAAGCAATTACACAGCGAGGACGAGGACTCATTGCTCTGGAGGATTATCTTCTGTAATCTTAACGTCCAACAAAAAAAATGACAATCAAAAGTAAACATGCACGTTTCTCTGGAACGATTTATCAAAAGTTGATCAACAACAAATGTGCTAAGGACTTAAATCTCTTTCTGGATCCAGCCCCTCAAAGGACGGGAGGATTTGTTGCTTTTTTTTGGATTCTGGAGAAAACAGCCAGGCTGAAAACATCACATCTGGCTCTGAGGAATTATGAGTGGGAAAATAATTGTTGGTTGAAGATCCAGTAAACTGTGTTCACTGGTTATATGCAAAACTCACTGATGCTCCCCTTCGATCTGGTTTATGCTAAACATACATTTCTAATAATTACAATTTCAGTAGTGCACAAACACACACATGCACCTGTACATGCCTGCATCCAGTCACAGGTCACACCAGGCTTCGCTGCTGTCTGATGCTCAGATCAGTTCTAAGACTTTACAAACAGAGGCAGATGAGAAAGAGGTTTCACTGTCGCTGTTTTACACACACAACGCAAACACACGTGTGCTTTTCCACATGCACGCACACACACACACACACACACGGCGGCTGGTCTGAATCAAGCAGAGTGTATCCTGATACTGTTTTTACAGGACCAGGGGGGTTTGGAAAACAGCTGTGCTCCTTTAACCGCTGGAACTCTAAAACCAAACAAATACTCTGAGAGTGCTCCTTAACCCTACACACACACACACGTACGTATAAAGGTAACCTCCATTTAAACAGGCTGCATCCATTACATCTGCCTATCACATGTAGGGATCAGTAAAAACTTGTTAATGTGTCATATGTGAGGAGTTGACAGTTTGACAGTTTGTATATCTACATTTTAAGCTGCACAAAAACTCTCACTGTAACAGACAGTGTATGGTCAACTGACCTTGGGTAGAGTGTGTTTACAGTACACACACACACACACTCACCATTTTCACTTGGGAACATAAGGCACACACTGCACTGCTGCAACTATCATCAGAGAGAGGTGGAGCTGTCCTTAGGAACAGTGTGTGTGTGTGTGAAACATTTATCTTCTATTCTGAAGCCCTGCGATGATTGGAGATTGATTTTTCATGCCCCTCTGTCGCTGTGATCTACAACATACTGTAGGAGAGACAGAGCGTGCACACATGTACATAGACATCATACTTGCATGTACATGTGATTGGCAGTTTGGGTTAGTGTGGGGCTGTTGAGGAAGTGCAGGAGGCCACTCTAAACCCTATTCATCACTCAGACCACCACAGAGACAGAGAGAAACAGAGAGAGAGAGAGAGAAACAGAGAGAGAGAGAAAGAAAGAGAGAGAGAGAGAGAAACAGAGAGAGAGAGAAAGAAAGAGAGAGAGAGAGAGAGAAACAGAGAGAGAGAGAAAGAGAGAGAGAGAGAAAGAGAAGGAGAAGTTTCAGCCCAACTAGGAAATTGACTTCTTATAGACTTAAGAGAGGATTTTCTTCTTCAGTTTGGCGCCAAGGCACCTGATTCAATTTCATCTTTAGCTAAATCATTTGCTAGGCTTCCTCCCACCTCTCTCTGCCCCTCTTCCCCTCTCCCTCTGTGGGTTTCTCTCCTTCGATCTCCCCCTTTTCATCCTCCGCTCTGTGCCTCTTCCTCCTCTCCTAAATTGGTCTTGTCTTTGGACTTCCCCAAGATTTAACCCATCACCTCTGCCCCGGTGCCTAAACAAGTGGGAGGTTACCTTCATTAAAAGAGGCTCCTGCTGAGCCCTGTCTGTGTGTGTTTGAAGGGGCCGGAGGTATTAAAGGCTCACAGGAACTATATCATGCTGCTAAGTTAAGAACTTTTTAAAGTGGAAATACACACACACACACACACTGGCAGCACAGGTCCATGAAGCAAAGTAGGGAACCAGACTTAAACACACTCACAATGCTAAACACTGCTTATGATATATGTGTAACGAAGTACATTTACTGGTCTGTCTGTCTGTCTCTCACAGCATATATAAATATATAAATCTGACCCTTCTCTCAGCTCCGTTCCTACATCCCGTCTAACCTTTTCTTCACACTCATGCTGAGCGGACTGAAGGGGTAAATTGAGCTTTTTGAAAACAATGACGTATCCTCTACAGTCGCCGTAGTGTCAAGAAACCAAATTTCTGTTGCCTCTTCTCCTCACACATTAAATGTGTAAGGGTAAGAGGCAGCAACAGAAATTTGGTTGTTTTCAGTGTGATTATAGCTGTCGCTGTAGGCGACTCCTCAGTCTTCACAGTGTTTTGACACATGAGCGATGGGCAGCGTCGGCCTTACAGGCTGAGATTGAATCCCTGTTTTTTGGTTATTCAAGCAGGAAAATGTGTAACGTGTACAATTAGATTGTGAGTTTGGCTGCGTTCATGCACAATGCGAGTGAACGCAGAGAGCAGGAGCGGACAGATTGGAGGTGTAAATATCTGAGACTTACTGGGATTAGAGTTTTTTGAATATTGTCAAAGGGTTTCACTGTGGCCACAATCTTCCTTATTTGTCTGTTTTTCTCACCTCTGGTGGCCCAGGATATGTGTGTGTGTGTGTGTGTGTGTGTGTTTGTGCGTGTGACAGAGTCAGGTCTCCAGTGTTAAGAGCTTAGTGCTGCTTTTCTAAAGGGTCTTTTCAGTGTGAGAGGGGCTTTTGACGCCCTGCGTGTCTAAGAAGACCTGGGCATGAAAGAGGCAGTACTCAATTCTCACACATGCACCCCCCTCCTCCCTGCTCTTTCTCTCTCACACTGGACACACACACACACACTCACACACCTACTGTTATACAGTTTCCGACCCCCCCTCCCCTTTGTACAGGTCCCAGGTTCAGCTAACTGTGGGCTCCTGTGGATCTGTGTACAAGTTGTGTGTTTGTGTGTGGCAGGGTACGGGTCGGCGTTGGCAGAGTAGTAAACTAATCATCTTGTTCAAATCCCTTTCGGAGACCTTAATCCTATTAAGTATAAGAACGTGTGAATGGGCGAAGAAGGAGCTGGAAAGAGTCAAACAGGGAGAAAAAAGTAAGAAAGGAAGGAGGAGAAAAAGTGAACTTAGAAGATAAAATTGGTTAGGGTACAGGTGTGTTTTGGAGAGGGTGGCCAGTGGCCACGGAGAAAGACCAAGATAAGACGGGAGTTGAGAGCCGTGTGGTGGACCTCCAAAGATCACACTTCTGTGGGCAATTAGGAGAAGAAAGACCCCCAAGAAGAGAGAGGAGATGAGGGGGAGAAAGGAAAGGGAGGAGAGGAGGCTTATTGAAGACAATACAGAGGATTACAGAACACACTGGGCCTGGACTGGCACCTGGGAATGCGGAGGAATGCGTGTGTGTGTGTGTGATGGTGAATCATCACATCTCTAGTTTTTAATTGTGTGTCCTGGAAATCAGAGGTGGCAGGATTTTAAAACTGAGCATGCACCCCATGATCAAAAATTTTTCTCACTGCTTCCTCTTCCAAGAGACAGCATTATTATGCAGAATCACACACACACACACACACACACACACACACACACACACACACACACACACACACACACACGCTCTTTCAGCCTCCTCCTTCAGTCTCTTCTAAACTAATATTGACTTTGCTTGTGAATGACAAATCTGCCGTCCTCCTCACTCTCCGTCTCTTCCCATCTCATTGTCTGTTTCCCTTATTCCCCATCACGCCTCACACACATACTTTAAATGCCAGGTAAGAGGGTTGCTATGGTTACTGGACAAGGGTGGACACCGAGGGGACACTTTGACTTGACAGAGTGGCTGTCCCCTGTGTGTGTGCGTGAGTGTGCCTGTCTCGCGACGGGGATGGCAGTCTGCCAGAGAAGGTGAATGTGTCTGTGTGTATGTAACATTACAGAAGGCTCAGTTTACAAAATCTTTGCTCTTTTAACTCAGGCTTTGTCATTTTTCTTGCTGCTTTGCTAAGGAGTTTTTATTTTGCAATGTTTCCTCCTTTAAACCCAGGAAAGCCAAAATAATTACTCAGTCGACATGCTACATTCTGCCTACTGATTTCCTACATAAATAGCTTCGGCTCTTTCCATTCAGCCACCGATGGTTTGTAGTCGGCTCTTAACAAAGCCAGCTGTAAGCCGCTTGTGAAACTTGTAACACAAGCGTCCTGTTGCTGAGGAAACAACATATTCAACAGACATGTCTTATCATATCTATAGTTGAAAATGAACTGGTGAAATAACAAAGCTGAAAAAATAAAGTATGTATGCTGGCGTGTGTGTGTGTGTGTGTGTACATGTGTAAAACCAGACTGATTACGTTGCTTTCCAGCCCAGGAACAGATTAGTCAGCGGTCTGAGACCATGACATCATCAGAAATGTTTACACGTGTAATTATAGACAAGTGAGGAATACATCTGTTGAACACACACACACACACACACACACACACACACACACACACACTCGCGTTGGAGAAATAGACGATGGCATGCAGTAATACAGTAATTGCATATGAGGAGAGTTGAGAGGCACTTAGTAATGGGGACACAGTTTCCCTCTAAACATCTGATGATGATATTTAGATTGAAAGCTGCCTCAACAGAACGACCCGTCACACTGCGCTGTGCACCTGTGCTGCTCCGACCTACAGGACAGAAAACCCTCTTTCTCCATGTGTGTCTCTCTCTCTCTCTCTCTTTCTGCAATCATTTCGGGATATACTTCAGCAAAGGGAATCAAGTAAAATGCCACAGCTGTTGGAAACATTTCATCCACACATACACACCCGCAGCTGCCTGAGCCCATTGTTAGGAGATAAAATCCTGATGTCTCTTGTAGCTCCCCGTGACACGTACATGAGTTCACTGATATGGGTAGTCCACATTCTTATCAGCGCTCAGATACATGCAGACCCTCTCAGCCTCCGACAGAAACAGGCCATATCAGCTGGTTGCTGTGATACTGGAGCCTTGTCCTTCATTATACGAAGAAAAAAACCAACACGCAAATGAATACATTAATACCATTAGCTGTGTGTACAGTCGTTATACATATCTGTGTGGTGGTCATTGGCCATGATTGTAAAGTACTGGAAAACTGGAAAATGGCATAAAGTGACACCTTGTGCTTAAGGCCGAATCGTCTGAGATCATGGTCCAACTACCATTGGATTTTTGAGGCTCATAGTGATACTATTGATATTTACACAAAAATAGAAAAAAAATTTTATTTAAAAAAATTTATGGCCAGAAAAAATTAAAACTAGTTTTCAAATGATCTCAAATGAACCGTTGGTATGTACCAGCTGACATATTCACTAGAGAATTTTGACAAGCTGATATTCGCTAAGTTGAGAAGTATTATGATTACATGACGTTAATACTATTGGGCTAACAATAAGTTACACTTATCCTCGCTCATGTCTTTGTCTTAGTCATAAATCTATTCTGTACCAATCTTCTTCTGCTTTGTTTAGAGAATCTATCATCGATAAAGCTTGTGAAATGACTGAATGAAACATCTGAAATTAACCATGTGTGTATCAACATACCCTTTATAAACGTTATGGAAAAGTACTTTCCTCCGCTGAATTGTGTTGGTTAAAAAGAAAAAAAATTGTACTTCAGTGTACGTAAATCTCCCATTGAGTGTGAGTGATCGCATAGTGAGCGCCCTCTGCTGGTCACTTTGGAGTTTGACTTCTTCTGGATTTTTATGTGACTGCACCGATTTCTAAAGATCAAACTGTCCTTATTCTGGCTTGATATTTCAAACACGGACCAACTGAACGTGATCAAAGATTTTGAATGTCACATTTTAGATCATCTCTCTCCCTCCTCTTTGTCGATTCCTTCCACTCCATACTTCTGACATCTCTCTCCCTTACTCCTTAAATTCGCCCATTTTGCATCTTTCCTTCCCTCTCTCTCTCTCTCTTTCTCTCCACCCTTCACCACCCTCCTTTGCCCTGCTCCCTGTGTAATGAGTCTAATCCATCAGCCAGACAGTATTAATCGTATTCCGATAGCAGTGTGTTCACTCGCTGCTCGCTGCTGTCTCCGTCTCTACGAGTCAATAACCCCAGCTCTAACACCTACACACTGCCTCTGAGAGATAGCCTGTGTGTGTGTATGTACGTGTGTGTGTGTGTGTCTGTGTGTGTAAATTTTAAAACCAGCTCAGCACTATGACCAAATTTATTGCAGTCTTTCCCTGGAAGAGTGTCCAAAACACACACAAGATGTAGACACAGACACACACACCACAGCTAAAATGACCACCGCTGGATGTGTTGCCAGACCACTGACAAACTCTTGGTCAGTGACATCATATCCTTTTCCTGTTTGCCTCTTACATTGCCATACAATAATAAATAGAATCGATAAATAGAAAGTGACAGCATATGGATGCTTGTCTGAGCCTATTTGTGTGGGTTTGTGCATTTGTCTGCGTGTGTGCCCCAGTCTGCTTATCCTTTGCCAGGTCAGAAAGTTTTTCACCCACGTCTTTGACCTGATCTGCCACAAACTCCATGACCCAATAAGCTGAAGCAGCCGCCTCCCTTCTTGTCTGTCTCCTTTCCATTTAGAAACCCCAGCGTCTTACGAAAAGAAAAAAGAAAGAAAAAAAACCCTCTCACTAGCGGATAATGTATCAATCTGGCGCCCAACGATCCTTTGTCATTTTCAGACTTAGTTTTTCCATCTATTTTTCTCCCCCACAATTTGCTTCATCCATCAATCGCTGCGCTATTCTCCTGATCGCTCAATCATTGCATCACTCTTTTCATCCATCAATCATTCTTTTTTTCCTCAATTCATCTGTCATCTAGCAGTCCAGCTCAGTTAAGGGAGCAGAATCACGGGATTAAAAGTAAAGCATTTAAATTTGGGGGGGAATAGAGAGAGTGACAGAAAGAGAGATTTTGAGATTTCAAAACTCTTTATTTAACTCAAATTAATTTTGAAGTTACATTTAGTAAGAAGTATACAAACATGCTAATAATTTTCAAAAACACCTACACATACGGGGATCTCACATACACGCCCTAAACCAGTACATGCCCTAACAGCAGTTTCTCTTCCTTCAAAGAAGAGAGACAATTGAAGGACTCATCCTTTATCTGCACTGTATTTGTCTGATCCAAGCTGCTAAACTATGTTCATTACCAAATAAAAGCCCGGCTGCAGTTTTGTGGAGCCCGATGTGCTAAACAAACAACCTGAGACGGTGTCAAAACAACTCAACATCTCATAAGCGGTTTAACAACTTTGAAATATCAAGGTCATTTTTTCCCTCTCTCAGGAGATTTTCAGTGATTGACAGATGAGCTTAGAAAGAGACGATTTGTGGTCGGGGAAAGAGTGTGTTTGTACATCAGGAATGAGGGGTTATGTAGCGTATCAGTGGAAAGAGGCATAAATGTGTGTGTGTGTGTGTTTGTACCAGCAGAGGACTGTATTGGCGATGACTTACTCACCCTGGTGCCATTATTCACAGTTTACAAACCATGACAAGACAGGCAGAAACAATCACATCCACACACTCTGCCTCTTTCTCTCTCTCTCTCTTACACACACACACCTCTTAATTCAGCACTGTGCGCGGTTTTGTCTTTCCTTCCCTGTGTTTACCCAGCAGCTTGGAGTGACATGCTGGCGAGGCCTCCTCACTCACACACACACACACACACAGATTATCAGGTTCAGCTGTGCTTTGTCTTTTAGTGCTAACTAGAAAATGTTAGCATGCCAATACACTAAACCTGAGATTTTCAAACGGAGACTCGTCTCCCCAAGGGGCGCACGGCAGGAAGGAAATCATGGGGGAAAAAAAGATATTCGAGGTTCGAACTGTCAGACTTTTAACAGCCCTGCACCCTAACTACTGCTAACTCTCCTGAAAAATGTTTTCTGCAACCAACTGTCCTACAAATTTTCACTTTACCATCACACAGAGCCAAGAAAACCGGTAAAAGCCACACGAAACAGATAAAAACTAAGCATTATAAGCACCCGATCAATTATTAAAACAGTCACATATTAGTCCATCAATTGACTAAATAATACATTTACTACCAGTAATTGCTTAAAGCTCCAGTGAATATTTTAAGTTATGGCACCTGCTTCTTCTCACCTATAGACTTATCATTAGACTCCAGGTCCATTTAAAAGAAACAAACATAACATTTAAAGAAAACAGTCTGACTGGTATCACGGTACTGAGACCAGGATTAGACAACAGCATAATGACGGCGTTATGCAAACCGTTCAGTCGACAGATAAAATGAACAAATTAACACGTACATTACAAAACAAATCACTTGCAGTGCACCACCTTGGTTTTCTAAGCAAAATGTGCAGACAATCATTGTAAGCAACCTGAAGTTCATGGATGCTTGCTCTTAAGAGATTTTACATTATCTGAAAACAAAAAGAAAACAAGAAAAAGTTTACACATTCACTTGTGTATATAACACACTGCGTTGTCTATACATGTCATCATCATCAGACATGTGTCCCAGATATTTCATCTTAAAACAACCACGTAGCACTTGCCCTTTTCAGTTTGGCTCGGTTCACACACCACAGGAGGTCAAAGTGTTTTTGGGGGATTCCTTTGGGCTTTTTTTTGGTGAATTTTACAGGAGCTCTAAGAGGTTAAGGAAAGATAAAATGCAGGGTTTTTTGTTTTTATTTTACCTTTCAGCACAACATTTTCATTTAAACACATCTTTGGTGTTTTGTATTACTGTATATAACATGAATAAACACGACTATATATATATATATATTTTTTTTAAATACAGTTCGTTTTCAATATCCTTGCGTGCTGTTTCACAGAGGTCAGGAATTACCTCGTGGCAGAAATATGTCTGAAAGGGACATAAGGTGATGAGAGACCACATCTCTAACCACCGAATACGGCTGTAAATCTTCAGCAATGAACACCCCCACTGCCCTCGTTTTTTTCTGTCTCTCTGAACCCGTGGAGTGTGTCTGGTGGAGGGCATCAGTGGGGGACTGTTGCTCTTTGCTGCCCTGCTCGGCTGCCCTGCCTTCAGACAGGGCTATCGTTGATCGGTGATGGCGCCGCGGATCCGCAGCCATGTTCGTGGTGTTTTGAGTAGCCCATACATGTCAAACAATGCTTGGAGACAGTCATTTTTTAGTTTTCTCTCCCTCCGCATTGTTCCCTCACAATGTTGTCTCTCAGTACAGCACCAGTACAGCCGGCTACCTGAACTTCCATGCACGGGGATTGGATATTTATGGGACGAGGCGTTTCCTTCTCCCAGTGCAGGCCAGGGACTCACTGGCACACACAAAAACACTTTGCCATGGACTGTATATGCAAAGTCCATCACCTGGACTGCTGGAACTCTCACGTTTTTTGGCTCTGCAGGCTGGATAGAAATGATGCAAGCTCTTCACGCAGGTCACACACTCTTTCTAACACACGGCCTTTAATCAGCCAGCCAACATCGTTATGCAGCAAAAGATCCATTTCTTCCAGCAATGGGCGATGTTACAAACCAGAGCTCTCACAAAATTAACCAGTCAAAATAACAGAGCAGCGTGCACATAGGAGTTTCACATGCTCACTTTGTTCCATATTAAGACGGGTGCATTAGTGCCAGTGGGTCGGTATGGGATGGGTGCCCATAGTAAGGTAAGACCCTCACAACATCTGTTGTGGCCACACTTCTATCGGTCATGGCATTTTACTTAGTTGTTCCATTACTCTTTATCTTTTTTAATCATGTTTGACATTGTAGATGTCACACTCGGCCTCACACACTTTGTAAACGTTCCGCAACACGTTCGACATGTTGTTTCGTTTTGGTGGTCTGTCGTGCACCAGCACACCGAACAAGATGGGATGGCAGCCCTAATTCCAGCTGGATGACAGACAAGTGCTGTCTAATGTTGGTTGTTTGAATTGTGTTTCCAACCAGCATTAGACGGACAAAATGTCTCTTGTTCCACCTTTGTCGAGTGCACAACATTTGGCCATCTCTCTGGTGTTTCCTTCCATCTTCTCTCTTAATTTTCTCATTTAAATTGCACATTAAAACAGGTGGGTGGACGTGTATTTATAGTCAGGATGACAAACAGAGAGGTGGTCATTACTGGTTCAATAAAAGCGGAGGCGGGTCAGATTTCTCCCCTCGGGCACTACTAGACTGTGCGTCAGTATGTGTGTGATGTGTGTGTGTGTGTAAGAGACAGAAATTGTTTCCTTCCTCTCACTTGAACTTGTGAGAATGAACATGTTGTCAATCGTGTACTCGGGGCTGTTTAGGGAAATGAGGGACTCATCAGTCAGCCGCCTGGCTCAGGAAGGGCAATGAGGCTGGGACAGCAAACCGTATCTGACCCAACACCTGCACAATGCTTTGAGACCAGTGAGAGGGAGAGAGGGAGAGAGAGAGAGAAAGAGAGAGAGCAGGAGGAGAAGAGGAAGAAGGGGAGGGGGCCAGAGGGGAGGACAAAAAGATGGAAGAACAACATTTGTGGCCATCAGAAAGAAATCCAAGTACTATTCAGATTTTTTTTTTTTTTAAAGAACAAATTGGCAGAAAGGCATAGTTTCTGCTTTTCTTTTATCACTACTCCACCTCCTCCTCTTTGTCTTGCTCCAAATCTATTCAAGATGTCTCCAGACCCCCCACCCACCCCAGCCTTAGCCCCTGCCCTCCCGCCCCACCCCTCCTCCCCCCCGACCCTCTGTTTGCCAGCTCCTGGCAATCACAGGCTGGCTGAAATATTCCTCTTCAAATAGTTTCTCTCCGTCAATGTTGTCTTTCTTTCTTTCACCACCGTAGAGGCTCGGGTCACACACACTTGTCACTCTGGACCAGCTGTCCTGCACCATCTGTCCACTGTCCGCTCCGCTCCGCGTGCACGCGCACACACACACACACACACACACACACACACACACACACACACTGCAGCGCTGGCTCTAAAATGTGGCAGTTACTGGCAAAGACACCATGCCCAAGAACAATTTATGTTTATTGGGCTGTGTCAAAATAAATACAATATCTGACAATGATGGGAGGAAGACAAAGAGCGAGTGGTGGTCGGAGGTGAAAGAGATGGATTGAAAAAGAAAAAAGAGAGCAAACACCTTCAACAAAAGCTGAGCTCCATTTCGGTGAACATGAGAAGTCATGCGTAATATGGACTACTTGTACACTTTCCTGATTGGTTATTGGGTGTTGTTGTATGTTTGCGCTGCATTTTACCTAAACACAACATATGTGTTGAAATGAGTAAAATTACTGTGTGTGTGTGTGCGCTCGTATGTTCTGCATTCCTATGAGCAGCGGGTTGGAAAGACAGGCCATGAAAGCAAACAGTGTTGACCATTAAGTCTCCTGGACGGCAGCCAGACGACACACACAGGCACACACACATGCAAGTACACATGTGAACATGCACACGCACGCACACATAATTGTGTATGTATGTGTATAGGGAAGGGATTAATTCTCAGTGAGCAATGACAAAAATGCATGTCTGCATGTTCTATATAACTAATGTTTATCATTAAACGCCTTAAACACTTAAAAATGGTCATACACAAGTTTAATTAAAGTTTCCCACTTTAACCTTTTGACCTTTGTTGCACATCATCGTTTATTATCTACTCTGACTTGTTTGTAATGTGTTTAAAGCAAAACTTTCTGGTACATTAAATTTCCATTCAATAACATTTCACAGTAAAACATTACTACATGTACCTGATAGCTGCAGTTCCTGTTTACTTTACAAATACAGATTCTATATACGGAAAACTGATTTTATACCATGAAATATCATTGATTACTTATAGACTGAACGTCTCAAACTAATGTAAAATAGTTCAAATTCCTCCACCTCAACCGGCTACATTTGAGGTTAGGTTAGTGCATCAGTAATAATAACCCAATAACATAATCTGTAATAGCTGAACACCAACAGTAGCCATTCTGCTGAATGATGACTTTACTGAGGACACATTTGACTAATAATCGATACATACATTTGATTTTGCAAAATTTCAAATGTAGGACTTTTACTTGTAATGAGTAATTTTAATGTAGTGGTGGTGTTTGTTCTTCAGCTGCACTGTTCACATTCACAAACCAAACAACTTCAGTAAAACATGTAAATCTACACAGAAAGTCATGCACATTGAATGTTTGACCTATTGGGAACTTTTCCTTTTATCACAGTCAAAAGAGAGACTATGAGAGCCTAGCCTTTTCTCATGTACTGTACAGTGAAATGGCTATGGCCTGTAACAGCAGACGAGCCGGTCTCCGCCGTGTTTGATCACATACATCCTTGTTTAATTTAGACCAGCACATCGCATTTCCACTGGACAAGTTCAGACACTTCAGCTCGCAGTCTGCAGGCGAGTTCAGACCTAATTGATGCCGTTCCATTTACTAACCACAGCAAAACACGAGCTGTTCGCTTTGAAATACAAACCAAAGAGCTACAACGTCCACGATGAGGTTAGTGTCCCAAATATAGAGAATATGTTCAGGTCAGAGCTTGATGAGTGACTTTAGAGGGGGAGGTGGGGGGACTTAGGGGCCGCTGGGTGAGCAACAACACCGACACATCAAACTGCTTTTTGAAGGATACCGCTGTTAGCTAAATTAGATTAGCAGTGTGTGTGTGTGTGTGTGTGTGTGTGTGTACCAGGAGTGTCATATTAGTTGGTAATGCATTGAACAGCTGTGACACACATATCCAACCACTGAAACACACACACATACCGACACACTTGCATACACATAAACTGATTAACATTACCAGAATACCAAACTGTGGCCTTGATTTCTGAGACACTGATGGACAAGGCGAATGTTTTCAAATGCATGTATGTGTGTGTGTACTGTGTGTGCATGTGCGCACAATGGCAAGCGCTTATATGTTGTGTGTATGCACCAGTGTCACAGCAGTCAGTATGTGTGTGTGTGTGTGTGTGTGTGTGTGCTTCTGTAATGGAAGAAGTGGACTGATGTAATGAGGCTGTAATAAGGCTGAAGCTTAATCCTGGTGAAGACAGACATAGACCTCTCACCCGTGCCTGCCTGAACACACACACACACACACACACACACACACTTTTCTCCCCTCTTCCTCCTCGGCTTCTTTTATTCCTCACCTTTCCTCTTTTTTTTTTTTTACTGTTTTTTTTAATGGCCCCTCCTTTCCTTTCTTGTCACTTTCCCTTCTCTTTCTATCCTTCCTTCCTGCTCATCCCTTTCCGGTCCACAATCTTCCATTTTCTTTACACCTTCAAACTTCACTCCCTCTTCCTCCTCCTACATTCACCCCTCCCTCATTTCTTTGTTTGCCTTTTCATTTCTTCCTTCTTACACACCCTCTCCTTTCTTTCCTCCTCATTTCCTTCCACTTACATGCTCTCCTTTTTTCCTACTGTCACTCTTTCCTTCCTCCTCACCACACAATTCTTATTTGCTCTTTTTCTTTCCTTCCTTCTCATCTGGCTTCTTTCCTGCCTCAACTTTCTCCTTCATTTACATTCTCTCTTTCCCTTTTCCCTCCCCACTTCCTCTTTTCGGTATATTCTCTTCCTCTGCTTCCTCCCTCCTGTCTTTCTCTCTGTGAATACCAGAGAGGTGGTTTAAGAAGACGAGCTACTGTGGTTTCTTCCAAATAGTCTCAGTCTATTTCATGAGCCAGACACACATTTCCCACCATAATTTATTGTCCTGAGGTAGCCAAGACAGGACATATATACTCTCCCTTGCTTTCTCGCTCTGACAGACACACACACGCACACACACACACACACACACACGCACACACAAGGACAGAAAAATGTCATTCCTTCCTGTCTGGTCCAGGGTTTTGAGGTTATTTTCAGCCTTGGGCTCCACAGAAAGAGAGGATTCCCTACAAGTTTTTACTTTTATCAGCCTAATTCTTGCATAAAACCATCTACTACTGCTGTGTTATTTTTATTTCAGTTTCAAACCATTTTAGCAGCAGGGGGAAATTTGGCTTTTTGGCATTGACCCATTTACAGCTTCGGTCCCTCCAGAATAAGTGATTAAATGCAATAAAAAAAAAATAGAATAATTGGTAATTTACCTGGATTGATAATTCAGCACCAGACAGTTGGTGTTAAAAGGTGCCTTTAAGTGGCACTGTGTTTACGGAGTTCACAATACTCAACGCACCACCTGCTGTGGTGGCATTCAAAATGTGATTTTTTATTTATTTATTTATTTTTTATAAATGACGGCACCCACTGACTTTGTCATCTGTTCTTTTCTTTTTCCTGAGCATGATGTTGAACAGTGGAGACGACCACAAAATCACTTAAAATTTTTGACAAGAGATCTAAGCGACGTCCAGTTGTGTTGTCAGTTACTTAGCAACTGTTTAACCACTTGAACACCAGTCATACTGTGTATTCAATTTCCCATGTCGACACACTAACCTCACGAGTTTTGCATGAAAGTAACATAAATTTTTCCCATGAAAAACTCTGCTGTTGCTCAGGAAGCGATGCGTTTATGTTTCCAGCTGCAGAAACAGTGGTTTGCTTGGAATAAACAGAGGAACCACTATGGGAAGCAACAGACAAAAGCGTGTGGCCTCCAGGGTTGTCCGGTTCAACAACTTGATAAAAACTGGACAGACTGCACAGACTAGATTTTGTGGAATATGACTTACAGAACTGTTTTTCACCAGCCTAACTGGGTTGGCCCTGAAAAACCCACAAACTAAAAAAAAAAATCCTCAGTGTGCAGCTCTACTGACCTACAGAGACTATAAATGCACCAACGGGGAATGCAATGCAAAGACGCCCCCACTGGCTAATTGACTGTTTGACTGACAGGTGATCTGCAAGGGGTGCGTCGCCAAAAACAGCACAGAAATGACGGCTTGTGCAAAAAAAACTCACAGGAATACCACTTGAACGCAGCACGGACCACTTTCAAGGAAAATGGTGCAACTTTAACCACATTGGTTATATTCATTGAGCCAGTTGCAAAAAGGAGCTGGTAGTCGCAGACCGGAGAGGCTGGCGTTGTGACATTGTTTCTTTTTACCGCGGGGGTCTTGGGAGGCCTCGGTTGAGGCCATAGTGAGGCACTGGAGCGGGCTGCCTGACTAGAAAGAGAGCACTTTAAATACTGACAGGCAGCACTTGAGACAGGCCTGGGAGTGCAGGGGTCCTACTGAGCTATTGTCGCCCACCACACAGGTTAACAAGACACTGCACCGGCCTCTAACCTCTGTCTTTCACTTCTTGCGCACTTTGTCCACTTTTGTTGGCTTCGGGCTCACACACGCTCACATAGCTCACACACACACACACACACACGCTCCTACACAACTTTTTATCTGTTTAAAATTTTCTTTCATTCTCATTCCTGCCTCCAATTTCACATTTTACAGATAAAGAAGTGGAAACAGAGCTGTGAATAAGAAAACAATTCACCTGTAAGGAAATAAAGTGATTTCTCACCTCCAATAATGACTTTATTCCCCCTACATGTTTCTTTCTTATTGAATTAGGCTGTTCTTTTATATTCTGTTCATCACCCATTTATCTCTCTCTCATCCCTCTCTCTACTTCTCCTCCTTTCTTCCATGTCTCTTGCTCTCTCTCACTTTCTCTTTCTCTCTCTCGTGTATACAACAATTCATAACTCTAGGTTATCATTTCAAAAGGCTTTCAATTCGAGCCCTCGCAGAGGAGACAGTATAAAGAGGTTGCCCCAGGGCGAGTATGCAGCGACACACACTTGCACAAACACACACACGCACGCCAAACATACAGAAGGACCAGCACAGGAATAATCACACATGTAAACAAACTTGACACATACACATACAAATTATCAAGCAACATTCTTTTTTAGATAAAAACACACACGCCCTGTTCTCCTCAGGTAAACATGCAGATGCTAAGTGGTATCTAGGAGACACCAGTAATTACACACACACACACACACAGTGTGGGAGGGAAATCCCTGATTGCTGAGTTTATTATTCCGTGTTGACTCCATAGAAATAAAACACTTTTTTTCATAACCCCTAGTGTCCTCTTTCTTCTTCTCCTCTCATTTCTATTCACTCCTTTTCTTGTCTCTTCTTCCATCCTCTTCATTTTCCCGTCTGTCTGTCGGTCACGCCTGGCTGCCGTTCTGTCATCAGTCCCTGTTGCACATTCTCTAAAAGCTCTTAGCTGCCCTCAGGGCTCGACTTATAATATTACAGTACACCTCAAATCTCTCTCTCCCTCTGCCTTTTTTTTCACAGGCACAGACTGACATGTGCGCACACATACACACACACACACACACACAAAAATACACTAATGGAAGAGAGACATACAATAGCAGCACTAAGTGAGCAAAGAGCCACTGGACAGAGAACGAAGGAGCATCTTAAAGAGATTTTCAGGTCCCTCTCTGTCGGTCACACACACAGTTACGGTCGGATTAACGTCTTGGACCTCTGGCCAGATCAGTAAGCTCTACGATGCATGTGGTAATGTGTTAAAATGACCTTGAATTAATAAGCACTTTTGGGAGCAATTAGAAAACAACGGTTGCTCGGGAAATGATTTGAGTTTTACAACAAGCCGTACTTCGCAGTCAGATCTGTCACAGTCGGCCTCAGTTCCTTATTGTATTTTTGTTTAATATTAATGGGTCCCAGGGAGATACGTTTTTGCCAGACTAGCTAATAGGAATCATAATAAAGCTGAAAGTGACACACTGACTGAATATTAACAAAAACATGCTGGTAAAATGAATGCAGAAACGCACAAATGGAGTACAAATGTACACATCTCTATTCAAACCCAGCCTCAATCAAACCAAAGAACAAACTGTTTCTCTGCAGTGCAGCATACCGCATACTGTGTATGCATGAGAGGCTGTGCATCTGTATGTGTGTGTGTGTGTGTGTGTGTGTGTGTTTGTGTCTGAACCGCATAATAGTTAACTGTATCATACCTTAACCATGGGAAATACCCATTGCACGTTTCAATTACTTATGTGTGGGTGTGAGTGAATGAGTGTGTGTGTGTGTGTGTGTGTGCGTGCTGTGCGTATGTGTATGCATAAGTGTGGCGGGGCGTTAGGAACTGCTCTATTGATGAGAGAATGAAGTCATTTTTCAATGTGGGGTTAAGCGCTGCATTATTGCCGCCTCATTTGGCTCCTGTGGGCCACCATAGCCCTCCCGTCTCGTTTCCATGGCACAGAGAGAGAACAGAGAGGGGAATGTCCCTGCTTACCAGACTGCAAGTTCATCCATCAGCTCACACACACACACACAGACACACACACAACCATACACACACACACACACACACACACACACACACACACACACACACACACAGGGGCAGGCAATAAGGGCTTATCCCACTCACAGTCAACTTTCCCACAAAGTTGCAACAAATCAAGAGCTGCAGCGCTAAGTCTCCTAAAGCCATCCAATATCACATTATACGCTAGTTGTGCTTGGGTATACAGAGCTGCACAGAGTGGTGTGTGGCTGTAAAACCAATTCACCTAAAAGGATAGTGTTTCGGTTACAGTTCACACAGTCTACGGGGGCTCAAACGTAAACATAAGGAAATCTTAAAAAGTCCGTAATGCTACTGAAAGGAAGCGATTTAATTTCTCAGTACTCTCATGTTTACTGCTGAGTTTCCTGCCTTGCTGATGCGCTATGTATGCGTGTGTGTTTTGTGCGAATAGTCGTAGGTTTGTTCTGCATTGAGCAACGTAAGCGTGTACCAGTTCACAAACACTGTAGGGATTGTCTGCAGTAATGGGATGGGACGAGCGGGCTCAATGTGCACATGCACCTTCGTGTGTGTGTGTGTGTGTGTGTGTGTGTTTGGGGAGTGTGTGTATGGCGGCTGTTTGAACAAGCGCTGAACGTGAGCCAACCATGTCAGTGAGCATTGTCAGTTCACATAATAACGACATTCCTCTGGTGATATCACACGGAGCAGATAGAAAACGGCTTCACTGTAAAGACACGAAGAGATGGATGAACTGTCCTCGGCCATTAATGTACCTTTGACAATTTTCTTGTGCTTAACAGAGTTCAATAAAAACATCCTACAAGCTGGGTTCGTCTTTCACATCCCCCTCTTTCTTTCCTTTAATCCCCCTGAGCTTGGGTCTCTCTGCTCCTTTGGGTTTACTGTAAACATCTCCATGTATCACTGTCATATCAGCCCATTCAGCTCCTACAGAGGGGCATCGTTCCTGCAGTGCACCATTCACCCTCATTCAACCTCTCACGCTGAGCATGGAGCGCATGCAAACACATACACAGAAGCTCACATGGTTCCTATGAGTGCATGCAGTACACAGGCCAACACACACACACACACACACATGCAGACACACACATGTCTCAAACCTATTGTGCTGAAGCCTGTGTGACATTTTTATTTTTTAGAGTCCATTCATCATACGAACACAAAGAACAGCACGCGCAAAATGCAACTCTGCATGCACACACATAAACACATACACACAGGCTGTTAAACACAATTCCCCACACATCTCTCCCTTCATTTCTTGTCATTGCACCATTGTCAGTTTTCTAATTGAACTGTAAAGCATCAAAACAAACAAACACACACAAAAAAAAGTTGCCCCAAAAAACTCTCATTTGCAGACTTTTATTTTTCAATTTGGTTGGACTGCAACAGCAGGATGAGACCAATATAACCAAGTGTCCCTAACTGGCAGGTGGACTGACTGACTGACTGACTGACTGACTGACTGACTGACTGATGATACTTGTATCACTTCTTAATGGTCTACTGAACTGCTCTGGTTCCTCAGCTGCTCAGAAACTGCAGGGAAGTTGAGGAACGCCTCCAATTCCGTGGAGGCAAAACTCAATGTAAACTTCTTTCACATTACATTATTACTATTACTATAAGAGCTTAACTTAAAACTCACCAGGCAGAGAGAGCAGTCCCTGGTGACGAGCCACTGCACCAACTGCTTTGACCAATTATACATATCAAACCGAAGGAGTTAGACATAAAGAGGATAAATGTGCTGGAGTTTGGATTTAAGACAGCAGAGACACCAGAAGATGAAGAAGTAAAGACTAAGTTAGTATCGATCCCAGACAGAAGCTGTGAGCTGACAGAGAGAGAGAAAAGACACAGTCTGATCTAACTCACCTGGTTATGTGTGTGTTTTGGGCTTACTCTCTACTCCTAACTTAAAAAAGAAAGATAGTCTGTCTCTTCAAACTTTCTCTCTCGGTGTTTATAAGCAGATACAGCTGAAATCACAGCTCTTTGTCTTTCATTTATGAGTTGGCAGTTATAAAGTCAGGATTTGACCACAGCCACACAGTTTTGGCCCAGTCTTGCTTCTTTAGCTTGAACTGAGAAATAAGTCTCGTACAATCAATGAGACTCTGATTAAAAACACAGCTTCACAGCACATGGCCACAATGGTTTTTATACAGACACTCACAGACTTGTGGAGGGGCCCCCTGTGAGGCAGAGGTGATCCATTTGGATCCATCTCTACTCCCCCCCCCCCGCCCCCGTGTCTATAAAAAGCCTGGTGTCACATAGTGAGATCTCCTGTCTCCTCTCCCAGACTCTCTGACGAGGTGTCAACCCTTCTCAGCTCCACCTGACACAGAAGCCACATGCCAAACATCCTCATTCCTGTTTGTGTGTATCTGTGGGGGCGCATGTCGCCTGTGTTATCACCTTCCTATTTGCGGTTTCTATGTTTGTCCATCATGTTAGGACCTAAGAGTCACAGACAAATAAAATCGCTGCGCACACTGTACTTCCTACTTTGAGAAACAGCAGCAGAGCAAATGGGAAAACACTCTGCCCTTCCCTCTCATACTGAGAGGCATTTGGTTCAAGCCTATTGCACTGACAATCAAAATGTAATGCCATCATCACGCAGCAGCGCCCCCGGCAACTGTATCGCACTCACTCAAAAGGACACATAACTTTATTAACTCGCACACAGCATGACATGTCTCTGAAAGCAGCAGGCCGTGCACGCCGCTCGCCATTCCGATAACATAACTTTATTAGCCCCGTCTATTGACACAGCCGCAGACAACCGCCTCGCAAGCTCAACAAGTTCATTAAGTCGTTCATGGCTGAACTTCAAAACAGCACAACTTTATTACTAGTAGCACTGGCAGACATGAACACAGCAGAGGTCATGCCGTCTCCGCTTCCAGAGAAAAGGCTTGTGATACAACACGGAGGGGAAAGACAGAGACAGCGCAGAGGTGGACTGGAGACGTGAAATCCACACCGTCCACTCTGTATAACACACTGACAGCGGCCTAAGGCTTTCCTTATGGTCCAGGGTCTCTGTAACTCATCAACTGTGCAAATGATAATGACATTAAAAAGCAAATAACATCCCACATGGATGCACTGAGCTAAAAACATTGTTTATTTAATCTCAATGTTCTACTGCTTCTCACTTATTTTCACACAAAAAATACCCTTCTCAAAAACAATAGATCAATAAAGGTCTAATTAAACCAATTTTCTTTTTTGTCTAATTGATGCAAGAAGATGCCAGGACCGCCTGCGACGAGTTAAGATCAGAAAAGGCTTAAAACATCAATAAATTCCTGAGATAAAAACAATGAGCCCATTTCCATCTGAAACCCCACAGGTGGATCGAGACAAGTCCAAACAAACACTGCATATTTTTGTTGCATGTTTTTATTTGCTGTTTGTTGTTAGTCTAGGCAACAAATCAGACTGGTGCATCGAGCATGTCTGCACACAGGCATCTGGGCACGCTCACACACACACACGCGCAGACACATACACAGTTGGATTCCTAGACTCAGTACCATGTGGCATTTGCTTATTGAATGCTTTCCTCCGGAACACATTTATAATTTATGGAGAGATTGGATCTGTCTCCACGTCACACCCTCCCTCCAACCCCCCACATCTCCGTCAACCTCCTCCTCTCTTCCAGTAAACTCGACACTTGTGTTGTGTGCAACAAACACAAAGCAGAAAAGTCCGTCCTTTGAAAAGTTGTTTAATGCACTTGACTGAATTTAATCAACCTGGAGAAACTAACAAACTGATATCACTCCTCTCTTTCTCTCTGCCCCTCATTCTCTCTCTCTCTCTCTCTCTCTCTCTCCCCGGGGATTTCAGAGTAAGTGATGTTACTAATTGACCAATCAGGTTGCACTAACAAGGCTGTCAGACCGTGTTAAGATCATCCGCCAATCATGGCCTGCTGAGTTGTCTCCCTGGGCAACTGTTAGTCAATGACCTGCAAGAATCTGACTGGGAGCAGTTGCAATCAACCACCAGAAGCTGATATACAAAGTGAAGACACACACACACACACACACACACACACACACACACACACACACCAAAAACATGCACAAACATCAAACATACTACTAATGTCACAGAAGGCAGACGTATGCAAGACAGTTATTTACAAAGACTGTATAACCATGTGTATGCATGTATGCGTGTGTGTGTGTGTGTGTGTGTGTGTGTACGTACCATTACTCAAAAACCATGTTGCTCAGGAACAAAGACTTTGCTGCCCATTAGTGGCCAAAAGCACAAGGGCAAGTACACACACACACACACACACACACACACACTGAGCTTTGTTCATTTTGATGTCTTTTAGGACCATCTCTGCCCCGAGCATGTTGAAGTCAGAGCAGCCTTTTTATGCTGCCATAGTGGTGCATGATGTTTCTCTCTCTCTCTCTCTCTCTCTCTCCATCCTTGTGCAGGTCCTTAACCTCCTTTCAGTTTTCCTCCTGACCGCCTCTTTCACCGACACTTAACTGCCTGTTTTTTTAAACCAATCCTCTGTTTGTCTTTCTTCTTCACCATATCTCCCCAGCGCTCGTCCTCCAACCTTTCCTCTATTTAAAAACACTTCTTGAACTTCTCCATCTTTCTAACTCGTCTCTCCTCCTTTATCTCTCTCTCTGTCCATCCCTGTTTCCCCCTTTCACCCTGAGGGAGAGCGATTTGTAAAGATGCCACTGCTTTTAAGTGACAGCGGGTTGCCTCTTCATGCCCCAGTCATGGCCAGTGGAGCCTGTGCTATTAACACACATACACACACACCCACAAAAACACACGCACACACACCAAAGTGCACATGGGTGCAGATTCAGCTTCTGTCCCATGACCACAGTGGTAATCAAGGATTGACACACTCACACACATATGCACAGGCAGCTTGTTAGTATGTTAATTTTCACTGTGCATATGAATGATCATCTGAGCGCAAACAAACACACACAGCGGCCATCTGCTCCGTTGAGGTGTGCGTGTGCACGTGCATGTGTGTGTGTGTGTATTCTTGCTCTCCTTTAAAAGTCGCCTCTGCCACAGGAGAGGAAACATTCATTCTTCATAGTGTGAAGAGATATTTTCTCTGAATCACTGTATGTGTAAGAGCACACACAGAGTGAGACACACACACACACATACGCACAAACACACGCACACAAACCCATACCAGTAGGAAAACCAGAGCCCTGGGATCAGCGGAAAAAAAACTGAGAGCATGGCGATAGCTGACATTCCAGGGAATGCTGCAATACCTCATAGCACGCACACGCACACAGGCACACGCGTGCGCACACACACACACACAGACACACGAACACACTGAAAGAGAAGATGCTTGTGTAATGGAGACAGATAGAGGGGTAATCCCAATTTCATTTTTCCAGAAGGGCAGTGGATTAGAGGAGGATTAGGACAGTATCATGACACGATTATGACACACATGAAGCTCTGCTGCACTAAGCTCATTACTCCCTTTTCTGTCTTTTGTCCATGTGTGTGTCCGTGCGTGTATATGAGTGTGTGTGTGTGTGTGTGTGTGTGTGTGTGTGCAATTGAGTGAATGAATGCATGTCTGCCTCAATTCGCTCTACAGGATGAAAACGTGTAGAGCCTGCTGTTACGCTTCTTCCTTGGGGAGAGCACTGCCTGTATATGTGTGTGTGTCGGGGGGCATCCATCGGGTTAGAGGGGTTCAGATGTATTTCTGATGCTTCATACCACATATGGGTCAATGCTGCGGCCCCCCAGGGGTGTAGGAGGAGGGGTCAGACATTTTTTCAGGTTTGGTGGAGGAGGGGGGCACAGTAGTCTTCAATCTGTATTCTGAATAAGGTTCACTGAGCTTTTGGGTGACGAGACGTTCGATGGCACGGGGGGCGAAGCAGGGGGATGAGCCCGATTCAGGCGCTTCTGACTTCATCGCAATTATGATGAGCAAATGGAAGACTGCAACGACCAGATCGGCAAATAGGAAACAGACCTCCGCTGCAGCGAGCGCTCTGGTCTTGGCTTGCATCGTGTGTGTGTGTGTGTGTGTGTGTGTGTGTGTGTGTACAGTAAGAGTCCGGGCAGCGTGGTGAGCCGTTAAGTTTACGGGCTATGTGAGAAGGTAGCAATGAGGGGACTGACAGTGTGTTGTTATTTTTGGTCCAGGGCTCTTAGGTAACTAAAGGCCAGACAGACGGACAGGGAGGCTGGTGGAAATGATGATGACGATGACAGGAGTGGAAGAGGAAGTTTGTGCTTTTTGATTAAAAAAAAGTTCTAAAATGACTAATGACCAGTCCATTTTTATTTTCCCAGACATCTGTTAATTTCTGTAACGTCAGAATCAGAATACTTTATTGATCCCCAAGGGGAAATTTCTTTTTGTTACAATAACATCTCCAACTCAAAGTGTACAAGAGCAAAGTAGTCAAGAAATATAAAAGAAAGAAATATAAATATATATAAAATAAAAAATATATATATATAAAGAGGCAAACTTAAAAAAAAAAACTTCATTTACATATTTCATCACAGTGAATATCATATTGTCTTCTTATTTTTTTCCCCTCACTGGACTTTCATCATAATGGTATGGTAACAGAGGGATCTGAAATTACTGAAACAAACAGGACGTTTTGACATGTCACAGTAAAAGCTCAGATATAAAGCATATACGACGAATGATGTCTGAATATCTTTTAGCTGCTTCTGGTTTCGGAGCTCTTGTCACAACATGATGCTAAAATGGAGCCGTCGTTATTGTGCTGAGCTTTTCAAGTCAAAATCTCATCATCAAACTCATTTAGCAAGCAAACATCCTATTCCACTGTCTCAAATGTCAGCATTTACTGCTTTTCTCATATATGTATAATTAGATAGACTGTAGATAGATATGTAGATTAGTGGATTTGTAGATTAGTGATTTACAAAACACCAGTTTTTATAAATCAGGATGGAACCACCACTATTTATTTCTCACTATTCGCTACAAATTCAACTTAGTGTTGTAACTGAACTTACTTTTAATTTCAACACCTTCTGTTTTGCCCACAGTGATTTAAATCCGTCTTACCTGTTTTGTTGGGTCATAAAAAGATAAAGCGGGATCGTTTAAAGAACAGAGGAAACAAGCTGTTTGAGAAATGCAGAACGGAGAGCAACATGAAGGATGATGTTGGCACTGCGAGAGGGGGGCATGTTATGACATCAGATGTCGTTAACCAATTAGACAGGGTGTTGCAGGAGAGTGGTTCCAGCAGCCACTAAAAGCCTCTGTGTCACTGACCTCAGGAAGAGAGAATTTAATAACAAACAATCTCTCCTTTCTCTTTTTTTCCCCTCCCTTCATCCTTTTCTTGTGCCAACAACCACTTCAGTAATGGCCGTCTTTGTCCTTCCTGAGCTGTCGGACCCTTATTTATGTTGAGCTGAGCAAACCTGCCCATCTGGTAAGAAACCTGAGGCCCTGGCTACTTAAACTGTGTGTAAGGGCCGCAGATTGTTTGCTGATTGCTGCTGGGTTTCCACATGACCAGATTAGCAATTAGCTTTAATGAGCTTCGGTCAAAAGGTGAAGCTGCAGAACGATCTCATTCGGGGTTTTTGAATTGGAGAACGGTTAAGCGACACTTGAGTGCAACTACGGCAAAGACCTGGAGAGGTGTTGAACTGGCTGCTCAGAGAAGGTCGCTGGTGGAGTCCGGTCACTGAGGAAGCTGAGGCAGAGGATACAGGGCCGCTATGAAGACAGATTTAGAGCATGTGTTGTGTGTTTCAGTGCATTTCATTACAGAGCAGGAAATCTCTTTCTTTGAATCTCTCTTGCTCATGAAAGAAGACAATCTGTCCCTGAGCTCATAAGCATTCGCACAAACACACACACACACACAAGTGCGCAAGTGTAGTTACAGCACAAGAACAGCTGAGCTTTAGATTGCTCCAAAATCCACTGTGACTATGAGTTTGGGCCAGAGGGGTGAAATAAACTTACCACCTGCTACTGGTATTCCACACACACAGATATGCACACACACACACACACACACACACACACACACTTTCCCCTAACATCTGCCACTGCAGTCCCCTGTGTTTTGCCAACACCGGAAACTTTCATACTAATAGTCACAGCTCAAGGCAGTGCTTACAGTTTCCCAGCTTTTAATGGCTGTTCGCCTTACATCATTAATGCATATCAATCACCATAAACACACATACACACACGCGCGCACACACAAGCGTGCACATACACCAGAATTTGTATCACTGAGCTGTGAATAACGGAGCTGAAGGCCTCTGCAGCGGGTATTGAGCTGTTGAAAGTTCAGAGGGAGAGAGGAGAGTGACGGAGGAGAAAAGAAACAAAGCGGAGAGGAGAGGAGAGGAGGAGGAGACGTACCTGCAACAATCAGGCGTTGACAAACCAAACACAGATACCGTTGCAACACAACAGCTCTGCAGTGAATACCAATCCAGTGAACTCATTTAGCTTTTGGTCAGTTTTTTTGAAAACACTATTGACCAAATGTACAACATCTCATGTGGCTGGTTTCATTTTTAAAACAAGGTCACTCCATGAACAAAGTGCACCTGTTATTTTGCACAATAACAGGAGGAAATGAGGTGTTGTGCATTGTGTCGTGTATGTTAACCATTGGAATTAAATGATGAAACACTTGTCACAATGGCACACTGGTCTACTACTGACAGTTATTTTCATTTTGATAATTAATGAGTCCCTCCACTAGTTTCTCAATTATCCTAACAACTGTTCGGTCAAGGTAACCCCATGAAATCACTGTCTTTAACCCAACGATATGAAGTTTTTATCACATAAGGTGAGGACAAATAGAAATCCTCACTATTTAGAGGCCGAGAATAGAGAACTCACATATTCTTTGAATGAATAATCACTCGTGAAAAAAGTTGCCAAGTGACAAACTCATGAACGGTGTTTCATCTCATTTAAGCTCTGCAAATAAAATAAACCCCCAAAGTATCTCCTCAAAATCAACCTGAGACATTTTATGAAATCCTTAATTAAATCACATGACAAACAAACCATTTGCTTTTCAAATGGGGACTTGCCTGTTCCTGTAGCTGATGTACCTGAACCCAACTGAGCACAGCCTGACTTTTAGTTCAATCCAGCATCACATAAGGCTCCACACTGCTGTTCATCTTCATGTGAAAAACTGTACAGAATTCATGTTTGGACCAAAAAGAAAAAGAAAATAACTGGCCATCTTTTCTTGTACATTGGACAATTTGTAGGCAATTTGAGTCTCATGAATATTTAACTATAAGTTGTATCTGCTGTATGATTAGGTGACTCCAATACACACAGACACACACGAGTGGTCATGGAGGACAAATAGCGATCAAACGTCCAGCACCTCTTGTCTGACTCTCTTTCATCTTTGCATGCTAATTAACCTTGACCTGAAACCTTCTAGCGCTTAATTGCTACCATGGAAACGGCTGCCATTTGCAGAACTGTCCCACACACACACACACACACACACACACACACACACACACACACACACACACACACACACAAACACACACAAACACACGCAAATGTGCACACACAGTTCAATTAGACCCATCCATTCTGCTTGACTAGCACCAGTCATCAGCATCACCTGTCTCTGTCTGTCTCTGCCCGATCGACTGAGAGAGCGGAGGTGGAGGCAAAGAAGAGGCAGAAAGAAAGAAGAATGTACAACGTATAAACAAAAAAACATTAAGGTTTCGCATTTTTTAAAATTAATTTAATTGATATCTGATAATTTTTTGTGAAATATATGAAAATTATCTCTTTATGCTTATGGTGTTTGAAGGGCAAATATCTGTTTGATGATTCAAACAGGCAACTGTCAAATAAGTGGGCGTCATATTTTACTCTGAAATATTATAGAGAAGCACAAAATGGCTTCTGAATTTACTACTGCTCCAAATTGTAATTGAGCACCGTAAATCTACTAAGTTACTTTCCAACACAGCTCTGTAAGAGATATGCTGAGAAATTTGGAAACATTGAGAAACAGGACCTCAAAATATGGACAGGACACAGTTTGGAGGCTAGACGGCAGGAGGAGAAAAACAGCCTGGACTAAATGCTATAAAAATCAGTCAAGCCAACCCAGTGGCTGCTGTCGCCTGAGGGAGCTGATTGAAGGAAACGAGGCAGGAGATGGAAGAATCAAATACAGATATAAAGTATTTTCCTCTGTCTGTCTTCGTACCAGCTGCATGGAGACACACGGGGACGGTAATATGTAGACTCGGTTCAAATAGAACATTTACAAACTTGTTAAGAACCAGCGTGCTGCACACACACACACAGTGGTATTGTTACTTGTGGGTTTGTCTGAACATGCAGGTTGTCAGGCGGTAATGTGGTGAGGTTAATAACCCTTTCCTCTCCCCCTCCCTCCACCCCATCCATCCCTTCTCTTTCCCTCCCACTCTCTGTCCTCCAGGTGCTGAAGACCAAAGGAATCGTGGCTACTGCTGTTTGGGGGCATGACACACACAGACACACACACACAGACGGATACACACACACACACACACTTTATGGCACTGAAAGCATCTTAACCAAGCCTCAGTAAAATCTACTTTACTGCCGCTGGTTCATTTGCGGCCACTGTGGACGATATTGATACAGTCTAATGTAAAACCAGTGTGAAGCCGGGGCCGATCAGCAGAGTTCAAGGGGGAAAGTGAAATATAATCCTCACTCGATTGTTGTCTTCAATTCTGCTTTTTAAAAGTCAATTAAAAGATGTCAACTGCAGCTTTTTTTCTAAAAACAGGATGTGTTAGTGAAGAGCTGGAAATTGAATCTCAGTATCATTTTATCCATGAAAAGTTCTTGAGAAACACGGCTATAATAAAAAAGTTTGGGTTATTTAAATAAGAGAAGAGAATTCATTTAAATTGTAATATTGTTATTTTTCTCATACACATTTTCTTTTACAGAGCAAAAGGCTTTGAATGGCTTAAACCAAAAAATTCAGAGGAATACAAAAAAAGAGAGAATTTAATTGAAAAACTTTATCCCAATGGATTTGTAAGTCATAGAAAATCATATTTTAAGTGGTAATTTTGACAAATTCTCTTGTATTTTTTTTTTAAAACATCTCTTTGTGTAAAACCAAATCCCTGAAAAAAAAAAAAAAAATTGTGTTTTTTAAAATTAAAAAAATGTCACAAAACACAGCCGTCATCAGGGCGTTTTTCTGGGAAGTGTTGTGATTCAACAAAAAGAAGTAATGGCCAGGTGAACAGTCAGTTTGTCTCCTATTTCCCTATGACTTAATGGAAAATAATGGGAACACACAGGGGACACAATGGAAATTCAAGTTTTACTAACAAGGGGAACTCCACACTCCTTTCCTCCACGGTTTCATCTCACACTGTCCACTGCTGTGTAACACAGATTCAACTTGATATCCTAGGCTGCTAAGATGTCTGGGAAGCACCAAGTGTTACCTAGCGGGTCACCAAGGCAACTCTGACAGGAATCTTATGTGCACTGTTGAGCACACTATACACACACACACACACACACACACTCTCAGTAACCCACCCACCCAGAGCGCTGCTTGTAATTATGAGAGCTGTAAAACAGGCTGACATCATAGCCTTGGGTTGCTTATTCTCTCACTCCCTCTCTTTCAAACTATATTATAGCTGTGTGTGCATTTGACTCAGTGTGCATGTGTGTGTGTGTGTCCGTTTTTGTGTACATATCCAAAAGTGAACCTCCTCCTCGATGTTACACACTCACCAACAGTGGCCCGGTGAGCCAACAGGAGACATTTTGGAGGTCCATGTTTTGTCATGCTGTAAATCACCCTGTAATTATATCTACAACTCTATTTTGAACTTAGGTCAGTTTCACCCATGGGTTGACCTGCAGGTGTTATGGAGTGGTACGAGTCAATGCCCAAGTGTGTGCAGCTCTCTCAACTCTCTGAACTATTATTATTTATTGCTCATTATCAAATATTACTGTAATTATTATTACTAATGTGATGCTGGACAAATTAATTTCCCCTATATATCCATTTCTATCTGTACTACAGTTGTGAATCGCTTTTATGACCTTTAAATTATTGTTGTGCTGCTAGAAACAGTGGTCCACACTTTGTTACCTGAGTCTGACAGACCACTGTGTATGTGTACAGTACTGTATGTGTGTGTGTGTGTGTGTGTGTGTGTGTGTGTGTGTGTGTGTGTGTGTGTGTCACTGCTGCCTTCCCTCTGTAGCCCAGTATGCCTCCTAAAACAATAATATAACTACCTCTGTCTTTACTCACAACAGAAACCTCTTTACTCTACCACTGCACACACACAAGCACACACTCAGCAGAAAAGTAACAGTAAACTCATCGTCAGTAGAGATGGTGAAGTGACAGAGGCAACAATAGTGAAGAATTCAATCAAGGGAAATTCAAGGCAGGCAAAGCAGACATCAGGACAGGATCATCATCGATTTTGCTGCTGCTGCAACCTGAACTATAGAAGAAGAAAGGAAGAGTTTTAAATGAAGACGTTCACAGACAATTCATAAGTCAATATCCACTGGAAAAGAAGAAGAAATGTTACAGTTTAAAATGGACCTGAGATGAGGAAATGATGCAGGAAATTAGACAGATGTACTTGAGAAAGAAAAAAAAACTGGAGTTAGTTCACAAAACAGCTTGAACGATGAAGCACACAATCTGGTCCAATGCTGAGAAAACAAATTGTTAAAATTCCTCTTTCTGAACTCATAAATGTGTCTGCCAATGAGCTGTTGGGATGCAGCCGACCCCTCTGACTTCTCATTTCTGACCTCTGACCCACAAACAGGACCAAACCTGCACACAAACACACACTTTCTCCTCTGTCTCCTCTTGTTTCTCCCATGCTCTCTCCTTCCAGCCCGCCCCCTCCCTTTTCCGTTTCTGCATGTCTGCCAATAGCTCATAATTTAATTTCTCTGAATGGTGAAGATCTCTCTTTGTGTTACCATTGCACTGACCCTCGTAAAGTTTTGCAACGAGGCAAAATCTGCACACAGACAAGAAGAGGAGAGGGCATGAAGCCCTCTAACCGTGTGAAATATTTAAGAGGGCCAGTGGGGGGAAAAAAACGCTGTGTTTTGTTTTTGGGAAAAAAGTGATGAGAGAAACACAGGAGAGAGAGAGAGAGAGAGAGAAAGAGAGAGGAGGAGAGAGCTTGAGAAAAACATAAACCACAAAAGCTCTCCTTCGACTCGGCCCATTTAGGCCCATTTAGAGACAACACACTTGCAAGAGAGCGAGACTGAAGGGAAGAAAAAAAAGAGGGCGTGAAGAGAGGAAGCACATGAGTCCCAGTTATGGTTATTACTAGACAGAGAGACAGACAAATAGACAGATGAGAGGAGAAAGAGTGATGAGGAAGGGAGTGATATGATATGATCAGAGTCCTAACTTGTCTTTGCATACTTCATCTGATCACTCTTTCAGATAGCATCTGTTTTATCCTGTATTACACAGTCCTCTTGGCATCCTGCATGTGTGTGTGTGTGTGTGTGTGTGTGCGTGCGCATGAGTGTGTGTCTTCTCTTGACACTTGCTGAGAGGTCAGAGTTCTTAAGAGCAGCCGTCCAATTACGGGGGGCATGGTGTTACCCTAGAGATGAGAGAAAACTGTAATTGGATAATGACACGGCAGGGTTGGAACCTGTCATTAGACACTAGTATGGACGCATACACATATACACTAGAGTGTGAGCACACACACACACACACAAACACACAGGCCGGGTGCAAACCTATGATTACAAACCTGCTGATCCATCACTAGCCTGCAGCTACAGAGTTACATTATCAAACTTTCTCTCCGTCTGTCTCACCACTTTTCTCTTCTTTTTTTTGCAAACTTTTTTTTCATACATTTTATTTCCTCTGATTGTGATAATAACATTTATTTTGTGTATTAATGTGCGTTAATTTCATATGTATGATTTCAAACCTGTAAATATTCTCTTAAAGTGACAGTGGCTGATGCGTTGTGGGTCTGTTTCTGGCCTCAGTCCTCACATTATGTAAACATAGTGCGTTTTAATGAGCCTGGGTCACCGTGGTCACTTCCAACACACTCAGCTTTTGGTGAAATAATGTGAGAGGCTCTAAACTTGTGAGCAACATCTCTGGGAGGAATCACTGGTCAGCTCCCAGTTTCCTCTCGTGGTTTCTTCTGCATCATTACCATGGATGAGGGTCTTGCATAAGCCTCTCCAAACCAATGTGTTAGGCTCCGGGGAGAGAGGTGGGTAGTGGAGTGAGTGGGGCGAGGGGGGGGGCGAGTAGGCAAGAAAGAGTGTGAGAGGGAAGAGACTTAAGAGAAAGGTGCTGGAAAAGAGAAAGGGAAGATAATAGCGGAGCGGGGAGAGAGAGAGACAAGGAGGGGAAGAAAATGGGGGACCAAAAAAAGACCAAGCGAGCAGGAGAGGCAGAGAGGGAGGGTGGTGAGGTTTTCTTTTGTGGTGGTTGGAGAGTGACAGGGGTGCCAATAGAGTGGCCAGCGATGACAGTCCCACTGGAGAATGCCGGCTATGCCAGTGGAGTGGCACTAATGGAGCCAGAGAGGGGATGCAGTTGCCTGCCCCAGAGGGGGGATATTGTGCAACTGGACAAGGCGGCTTGAAACGGAGCCAAGATGGAGGATTAGAGGGGAGGGAAGGGGGGCACCCAGCGCAGAGAAAGACAGCCATGTTAGGTCTGCTGACTGATTGACATAAACTGAACCCTTCCTATTTTTCATTTAACTGGCGAGAGTCTGTGAGCGGGAGAAGTTTCCACTTTTTGTTCTTGTTTCTGAAAGAGCAAACAACTTGGTGGCCGAGGCGAGTTCTCCCTGCGGATTAGCATTAATAACAATTTAAAACACCGCTTTCCCCTTCTGTTTTTTCCCTCTGTGGCTTTATTGTTGTTGTTGTATAATTGATATTATTCCACAGAGTCACAGTATCACATACATTTAGTATAATCATGTCTGAGGTCTTTGTTGAGCCATACGCTGGTTGCAGCCAGAGCCAAATGATCAAACCCAGAGACAAAGAAAGACATTTTTCTGGATGTCTTTGGCTGCATTTTATGCACATTTCACCAAAATTCAGCCTGACATACATTCAGCCCGACATGTAATTTAGTATCTTTGGAAACTTTGGGATCTCCACTAGAATTTTAAATAAAGTTTTGTGGGTTTGAACAATGTTTGGCTGCACAACATAAGCTGGTAATGACTGACCCAATGGCGGGAACAGTTTGACATTTTGGGAAATACACTTAACTGTCATGCTGAGGGGGTTTGTGTATCAAACCATTTTTTGGCCCGGCACAGGAGTTCCTGCGCCCAGCCACGAAATTCTCTGTTTTTACTTTTTGGCTTGTAATGCGATGTAGTTTGTTCATTTCTGAGCTTTAAAGGTGCTGGCAGGAGCTTAACGTCAAGCAGAGCCAGGCTATGCCTTTCCATTTGTTTCCAGTCTCTACGCTAAGCTATGCTAACCAGCTCCTGGCTGTATGGATCTGCCGAAACAGACATGGGAATGTTATCGATCTTCTAGTCCAGCTCTTGACAAGAAATCAAACAATTGCATGTCTAACTTTAAGGAGGTAACTCCTACAGTACTAACTTGCTTCCACTTCAATATGAACAGACGCTCACACATACACACCAACAAGTAAAGCCACAACAACCCCCCTCTCCTCCTCCTCCTCCTCCTCCACATGGAGCACACGCAGCAAGCAGGGGTCAATATTGCTGAGTAGCTGTGATTGGGGTGAGTAGAGGAGCGTTGCATGATGAATTGTCCTGATTATTCCATAATCCCCCCCATAATTCACCGGCCGGGCTGACTCATCCATCAATACACGGCCTGGATCCATATACCTGCAGATACCCTGAAGAGACAAACTGCCGCAGAGGGAGAGGGAGGACTCTGCATCCTGCTGCGTTAACACCAGCGTTAACTTCATATTATTAAGTTAAGCACTGGGGCTAAAGTGGATGAAAGGATGAAAGGAGATAGACGTAAAAACTGAGCGACGGAAGTGGAGAGGATGCGGGATGATTTTGGATGCTTTTGTTGGGAGGTATTACCGCACACGGTGACCCTTAATCACACACAAGCGAGGCGAGGAAACGCTTTGATGATTCTAGACGACCTCACACGCACACACATGGATTCATTCACACACACTCTGCTATCATAACTACCTGCTTCCAGGTAAGCTCTTCCTGGCGTTGGATAGGTATGTAACCCCCCCTTCCAATAATCCACACTCACAGTTACGCACACACAGACACACACACACACACATATACAAACACACACACACCTGGGCACTTCTCTCTGACAGACATGCTGGCTCCAGGCTTCAGGCTACCTGCCATCTACAGTAAGTACTGACATACCTCTCTCCTCTCCTTTCCACTCTCCCCTCTAGCCCTTCCCCTTTCTTTACTTTCTCTGTCCCTCACTTTCTACCACTACTTTGAGCTTCTTTCTTTCTCTTTTTTTTCTCTCTCTCTCACGGCTAACTCACAATGGTGCAAACACTTCTGTCTTCACCTTGGTAAATTCCTCCCTGCTTTTTTTTTTCCACACCATTTAAGAGAGCAAACACGTCTCTAATCTTTCTCTTAAATACCCTTCATTCATCCTGTCTGTCTGTATCCAGCTCCTGCTCTCTCTCTCGCTCTTTTTCCAGCCGTAACTCTCACACTCTCACGCCTTCTGTAATCTGAAGGCAGCGGCGTGGCGTCACTGCTGGTTTGTCCATTACCCTGGATATCTCATCGGCGGACGCTGACGCTGCCTGACCTTTCACCTCTGACCTGTGAACTCTGACACTCACACACCGCGGGCGACAGGTGATTAATTGAGCTGCTTTCAATGCATCAAATTGAGCAACGTAAAACAGAAATTTGTGTGGAGATTAAATGAAAAGGGATACTTCTTTAGGAAGAGTGGAAGGTTTGCAGTTTTAGATGTAATACTGGAAATTCATTTTTCATTTTCACTAAAATAGCTACAGGGAACAGAGAGTTTGAAAAAGCTATTTAACTTCCATTTGCTCTAAATTTAAATGGAGTAGCATTAACTTAAATCTAAATATTCCCCATATATTGTACATGAAAATAGCAATTTCACAAGGGGTTTTTTCTTTGACAAATTAAACTCATTTTCTGTCTTTATGTGCCATAAGTCTTTAGTGGTGGGAGAAACATGCACTCCTCATGGACTGCAGATTCTCTGGATTAGGTGCAGTCCATCCTCTGGTGAAAAGTGGGTGAACACACACAACTGCCCCAACAATCACTACGAAACCGAACCACTGATTTAATAAAAACTAAACATTTTGGCCATAAGTAAAGCAAAAATTCGCTGCAGATTAGCCTGAAACACTTCTAGCTCAGTTTATATAAATCCAGTATGCTGTCACCCACTGCCAGTGAAGTGGTTTTCTCTTCTGTGCACAAATTAAGATACTAAAGTTCAGTAAAATGAAGCCGCACACACAAGCACACACACTTCCTGGGCTCAACTGTGGGACAAGTTAGCTCTCGCCGTAGTAAAATCACACAGGGCGTTTTCATATCTTTACATTCTGCCTGTATAACATAATCTTTTGTACTGGTGCCCTCATCATAATGCCAGTTCGGCTTTGGCGAGCCCCCTCTCCAAATCACTCCAGAATGAATTACAGCATTGTGTTGGGATCTGAAAGGCCAAATCACTTCTTAGGAATGAGTGGCCTTGAGCAATTCAGATACGCAGTCGCGTGATTCATATGATGGCAAGAGAGTGAGTCACTGACACTCAACACCTCAGCACTGTTGGTTTATACTCAAGGTGATTCATAACGTGTACACAGATGACATGGAAATATCCGAGAACACACAAACTCAGCCACAGGAAAGAAAAATAAAAACACTATTTTTCTATTTGGCTGGATACGATTTGTGTGAACCAAGAGTTCGAATGAAAACATTTCTTGGACAATATGCTTTTGTATATACTGAAAAGAGCTGTTCCCTTGTGTGTGTGTGTCTATGTGTGTGAAAGAGAGAGAGAAAGTTTTTATATCTGTTAAAAGTGCATTCAGAGAAACAGGAGGGGGCAGGAAATATTGCTGAATGGTAAAGCGGTGTGTTTGTGCCAGTGTGTGTCTATGTTTGTTAGATAGAGAGAAAGAAAGGAGAGTGAGAGGAAAAGACAGACAGAGAGAAAGAGAGAGAGAGAGTAAGAGAGGGAGAGGGGAAAGAGAGAGAGGCCCATCCACAGAGGCCTCAGGCTGCAAAGGCTTAACTTCATTTCCTTGGACAGACATAATGGCAGATATTTGCATATCCTATGTACACAAAGTCAGTGGCCAAGTATCTTCTCATCCAAAACACTGCGACCAACCTTGCAACCAGAAGATAGTCATCTTTTTAAAAGGGACCAAGCATAAATAATCTTCCCCAACAGGGATAATAACCAGATGCAGGAGTTACATTTTCTCCTGTTTTCTCCACACAAGAACAGAAAGGGTCGGTTTGACCTCGACGTGTGACTGTGTATGAATTAATAGTTAAAGATGGCTGGATTACAGCGTGAGGTTGGCCACCCTTTGCATCAGAGCTACAGAAAAAATTCGCCTGGGAACTGTGTAAGAGAAATCTACATTGTGGGTTCTGGCACAGCTTCACCTACTTGCAAGGTGCATGGAGAATGGAAGCTGTCATCTGCCAATACTCTGTATTTTTGTTATTGTCGAAAAAATCCAGTAAAAAGACCAAAGCAAACAATGTTTTACTCTGTTTAGTCTCCGTGCTCTCCAACCTCTCTACCCTGTTTGTGGGACTCACTGCTTAGTCCCTGTGAGTTTCTTACATGTTCATAAATCTTTAAAAATGGATCACAAATGTATAATTTCATTTCGCTGTGGTTTTAAGCAAACACTACTCAAACGAGTGTTAAGAAAACATGCGTCTGAGGCTATTTTGTATTGCATTAATACACTGCTAGAAGTTATATAGACCAGGACAGTGTCTGTGGGAGCTTACGACAGTGCCCCTGGCCGTGGTAATGAAGGAACATGTCGTAACAGTGCACCAACGATGGAGGTCTAGCTCATGGAAACTGTTAACACTTAAGGAAAATATTGAACACTTTTAGTATTGACCAATTTGAAACTGAAATTCCTGTATTCATCAGGATCATCATGCAATTCATTACATAGATAGAACATAAATTATCATTAAAAAAATAATGAGAGAAAAAAACCCAATGGAGGGTAACAATTTTTCAGTTTGTTAAAGTAAATATTCAGTCACCTCTGACCCGTCTGTCTGCTTTGTTTACTTCAGTGATCATAGATCATTTTAGTGAAAGTAATATTTCAGTGGTAAAAACTGATGATTGACATTGTTTTAACAACCACATGAACTTAGACCATTCATGGTGACATATTGTTTATGTGAAAACTGGCTGCTTAGTCGAGTCCTCTTTTATGTTTTATTCATTTGTTTTTCATATTTTTCTTCTTTTATTTGTGATTTGTTGTATGATTAAAGCCAACGATGTTCGTCTTATCATAAAAAATAAAATAAACTAATCTCCCAGCAAATCCCTTTTGAGGATAAAAAGCTGTTACTTCCCATAAGGAGAAGTTTAATTTGTCACAATGTTTTAATGAGGGAGGATACCCCCCCCTCCTCTCTTCGATAAATCATCTGCTGCTTAGATCTCCTGACTGAAACATTCTTCACCTCTGACCTCTGTGACACCCAGAGGTCGTCGTCACTGTGGCAACTAAAACGCCAAATGCTCTCTGTCTTAATTAAAAAACATTATTTACTCAGAGAAAATTTCATTTTCACTACCTTTGACCTCTCTCTTCCTGTTCCTTTCTCCTCCTCGTCCTCCTCCCTCTGCGCTAGTTAACTGCGGACACGCTGGGAAAGCCCACATCTTCTGAAAGACGCCTGTGCTCTTGCGACCATTGTGCTGAGCCTGTCATCTCGGCCGAGGTGGTGTGTGTGTGTGTGTGTGTGTGGTGAGGTTAAGCTCTCACAGAAGACAAAGACACATCCTTCGAGGCTGCTAAGCAACAATGCTGCCTGGTAAAGCCTCATCAGGGCATCGTTTAGCAGAGGATTAGAGACTATTACGCACACATAAACACACACACACCCAAAATGTAGCCTCATCAACTCCTCAATTCAAGACCCCTACCACTTTAACTCTGGTTTAACGTGTGTGTGTGTGTGTGTGTGTGTGTGTGTGTGTGTGTGTGTGTGCGTTTGACAGAGAGAGACCTGATATTCAGATATTTTCCTCGTCTTGTTTTTCGAGAGATGATGATGATGATGATGATGATGATGATGAAGATGATGGTTTGACTTTTGTGTAAATGTCTTTTCCTCTTTCATTTTCTCTTTCACACATTCAACCCCAAATCTTTGTTTCTTCTCCTCCTCCCAAAGGGTCTTTCTATTCACCTGATTCAGGAGCATAAAAAAAAAAAATCGATTTAAAAGATACTAAAAATGGCAGTGAACAACCATGTCAGATCTGTGTGATTAGGAGATTGTACATAAATGTCATATTTCAATCAGTGTTTATGTTTGTTTAAGCAACGACTGGCACAGTTTTAATTTGAGCATCATACCGTGTCTGATGCTTTTGCAGTCACATAATTGAATACTTAATGCCACCAACAGATAATCTCAACAAAACCAGCTCATATAATTCACATAATCGCAAAAGCTTGGCTCATCTCTTTCCATTTCTGGCTTCACTTTCTACTGTCCAACATATTAACACACAAAAGCCTTAATCTGATACTTATCTTGTAACCTGATACCAGAAGGGACGCATTGAAAAGACGACTTGAGAAGCTGCTTCTTGACGACGTACAGTAGGCCAGAGGAAGCCAAGCAGCAAAACAACACACACAAAGTACACACACACACACACTGTCCCATCAATCTGGCTTTATACTGAAGCATAACCAGACTTTTCAGCTGTGGAAGCGGTGACCCATTCTCTTATCCTCCCATCACCCCATCCCTTCATCAACCCCCTCTTTCATCTCTCTCACTTTCATCTCACTACTGATTTGTGTCCAGCAAACGGGAGAGAGAGAGAGAGAGAGAGAGAGAGCTGGCAGAGGGGAAGAGCAGAGAGTGTATTTGTGTAGCACCTTTGGCAAAACACTGAGGCTATACAGTGTATAAATACTGTACAGTACAGTACTGGATAGAAAATGTATTAGTGAGTAGTATAGAAAATTTAGTAGTTCTTTTTATAAGTTCTGAAATAAAATAAATAAGCTAAATAGATTTTTTTCAAACCACCAGAAAGAAAGAAAGAAAAAATGTGTAAGTAAACTATAAATCCCCCCCCCCCCAAAAAAAAAAAAAAATCTTCTGAAATAAATGTGAGTGGTGAATAGATAAACAAATAAGATAATGTCTTTTCTTCTTGTTGCTGAGGAAATTTGGTCACGCTCAATTATGAACTTTGTCTATTTGACTGTTTTAATTCACGATCAGTGAACAACAACAAAAGCTGAGAGTTAGGAGGTGAGGAAAGCAGTGCATGTTAGAAGAGACCAGGCCCTCCCTCATTAAGCATCCCTCTTTTCACCGACCCTCTGAATGACAAAGTCCTAAAGGTGTGTGCATGTGTGTGTGCTTGTGCATGCATGTGCCTATAGGCGTATGCTTATGTCAGTGTGTGTGTGTGTGTGTGTGTTCTCATCTCAGAGTCGAAAGTTGTGATTTGCTTGGACGGGGGAACCCCTGGTTGTTGCCCAGTGGAGTGAGCAGTGAGGTTTTACTAGCCCATCTTGTTTTACAGAGTCTTTCTAATGAACTGTCTCTGTTTGATCCATTGTTCAAAGTGTCTCGTTGCTCTCCTCTTCTCTTTTTCAGTTTCTCGCCTCTTTCACGGAGCAAACAGTCACAGCTGTGGTCCTCAGTATTACTGTGGTGTGGATACAGTGATCAACAAAAGGACCGAGGGAAACAGGAGGCCCGTGTGTGTGTGTGTGTGTGTCTGTGTGTGTGTGTGTGTGTGTGTGTGTGTGTTACAGACAGACGCATGGAGAGAGATCGTTTTTGGGGATATGCCCACCACATGGTGTCTCCAGATGTGTGTCTTGTCTACGTAACCTAATAGAGTCTGGGCCCTGGGGTGTTGGGGGAGGCTGATGGAGAGAGAGAGTGTGTGTGTGTGTGTGTGTGTGTGTGTGTGATGTGGGGTGGGGGGGGGTCTAGACGCAGGTGTTTTAAATGGGAGGGATGACGAGGACACAGGGGTTTTACAGGAACTCACACTTACTGCTCTCTCTGTTGTGGTTTTGTATCACATATCAGCTCGACCCAAAAACCTTCTCATCTGCCAAACGGGAATTCTGTTCATACACAACTCATTTGAATGAGCAAATGTATTTAGGAGGAAAAGCAGTTAATGCTGCTCATATTTTACGTGTTTTAAATCAAGTGTAAATCAAGTCAGTGTATTACATTGGCAATTCTGGACTCTCCTATGTTGAGACAACTTGAAGCACTTTGTTGAGGTTAGAGATGGCTGACCTTGAGGAGGCTGCTCACTGTGCTCAGTGTTGCCTAATCTCCTGCACCTTTGAAATCTTTACATCGAAGACCAGAATATAAATAAGTCTGGAGCTGTGTCCCACACCAGTCCCCCCCTACACTCATTCACTACTCCCTCTATAATAGACGCTAAATAATTCACTCTCTAGTGAGCGCTTAATCCTGATTTCAGACACTTATGAGTCATCTCCGTATTGCATCACCGCTCGCAGGTGTAGAGTCACAAGAGGGTAATTTGTTTTCCATCTACAACATGCAGTGCATTGTGGGATTATTAGCAGGAAGTGTTCCACATGTTGGAACTGAAATTTACTTCTTTTTTTCCCCGTTTACTGCTGTATTGAATTCTAATTAAACATCAACCTGAAGGGGAGTGGTATGCTAATTGTTCTTTTTTATCTACTGTTCAACTAATCTTTATAATTAATTTATTCTTTATTTACAAAAATATTCTTCCTAAGTGAGACACAAGATGCAGCCTTGTGTCTTCAGATGGGTCTTGTCAGGCAAAAAAAAAATCAAATGTTCCTCATTGGTTCAATATTCACTTCTCCCTGGTGTTATATATATTTGGTGCATTAACATTAAGGGAAATGCCAGTTCCTCACCTATTATAATGCCTGACTTTATAGATAAAGAAGTGATGATAATGCAGTACACGCTTTGAATTCCTTACACATGGTGATGCAGTGTGGTAAGCAGAGCGAATGGCATGCAGCAGAAGACAGGAGGGGACGCATTACAAACACTACAGTTGTAGAAAAAACAAGCTGTGAACATCTCCATCTTATTGTCATGTTGAACCAAGCTTAACTAAAATACAAACTTGTGGTTCTGGTTTACTGATTGAAGCACAAGTGTACACTCAACACAAGAAACTCAACATGTCATGGCTGCAAACCCAGTCTCTGGTGTCAATGTCCTGGTTTAAAAACTAAAAACAAAATAAAACCGTTGCAGATCATTCAGACAGATCTGACACGTCACACACCTGTCTCTGCCCAAAGTCATTTAGCCTTCAAGTCCATACTGAGCAGAGATTAACAACGTACTCACACACGCAAATGCACAGATTTTCCAAGCCCCAAAAAAGTGAAAACATCATTTTCATAATAGCAGGTTGAGCAAGTGTTCATTTATAGCCATACTGTCGCAAAAACCAAACCAAAGCCGGTCCAGTTCGCACATATCTTCTGACCTCAATATGAAATTTAACAAGATTCCACTTCAGAGGTTCCCAAGGGTTTCTTGTTGTGTTTTCTAAAAATACAAACACACTCCAGGGGGTGCAGGAGACATAAAATTTAATATTGACCAAACAGCCCTAAATCATATTGACTTGGGCTTGTGGTTGTCATTCATTCTGAATGACTTCCATACGTCTCACAAATCTGCTTGTAGTTTTGTGGCTGCAGCAGCACCGGCTTGGCGATTTCCTATTGCATTATCATTTAGCAGTTTTCAGAGTTGTGTTTCTTTGTCTGTCTACAGTGGGTTTCGTATTGCACTATATTTTGCATACAACATGTATGTGTTCAGCCAGAGCCTCGACTGAACACATGCACCTGAGGAGCTGAAGCCTACACACACCCACAACCAACATGCAGACATACACAAAGCACAGACACACACACACACACACACACACAAACACACACAGAGGCCTCTTGTCTGCGACAGCTGAGCAGAGAGCAGTATATCCGAGTTGTATTTTTACCTCGGCCCACACGCTGAGCAAAATGCCAACTCTTGGCCTTGAGAAACTCGCACACGTACACACTCACTCAAAACACATACGCACATGACAGACGCACACCCTCAGACACGACAGGTCAAGACCAGCCAACCGCAGTAGCGGCCGCAGAACATAAACAACTTTCACACACTCTGTGAATCATCTGAGCATTTCAATATTGTTTTAGATAAATATATTCAGCCACACATATAAATATATGGAACCATAATTATTCCCTGAGACCACAAATAACCATGACGGGAAGTTAGTTCCCACAGTTTCAGCAGCGTCGCAGCCCAGCCCTGCAGTGCTGGAAATCCACAGCTTGGTTTACAGTACAGACGGGCCGCGCCGAGAGTGAAGAGCGGAAGGTGCTTGACGACAACAAACAGCGGTTCGTCGGTTTCAGAGCAAACTGGAACTTTTATGTTCTGTGACTAAAACTATTTTGTGCCTGTGAAACACAAAACGTAACTTCAGAACAGAGACCTGTTTCTACGTTTCACTGCTTATACCTCCCCTGGTCTGTCGTGCTCACTCACCCCCTCTCCATCCTCTCACTCACTCACATACACACACATGCACACACACTCCCAGTGGGCAGCAGCTGTTGGAGTGCTAATCTCCATTAGCTACTGAACTGGCTTCTATGGAGAGGGCCATGTAAAATCTGTTCACTCACTCCTCTCACTCCTTCATCCAAGTAAAACAGCGCGGCTGCATCACTGAGAAAACCAGATATTCTTTCCTCCATGACACAGTGTCGCTGACACATTTCAGCATGTCTTTTGAAATCACACAGTCAATACGCCGGACACGCAAACGCACCGTTTCGTGCACCAACAATTCATCTGACGCCTTCTTCGCAGCGCTCTCGTTAAGCAATACACGAGAGAAATTAAAAATATTTCAGTTACCAATGCAGAGGAATTGAGTGATGATAGGAAAAGAGAAATAAAAACAGGACTTACAGTCTGTAAAGCTTCGTCGTTCCCAGGAAAAGCAGCTCAGGAAAGACGGCCAGGTTATTCCGATTCAGGCGCCTGGAAAAACACAGCATAAATTAGAGAATAAACTCTACCTAGACCCTTCCAGACAGCATGGGCAAAGCGGTTACATGTGTGTATAATTAGCTTTGTAAAGTTAGATTTGTGTTTCCTGATCAGCATATCAAATTATGGTATATTATTTTGATTTTAATGCAATTCAGTTTTGTTAGAGGACGTATGAAAGAATGAGGAGATTGATGGAGACACTTTTTTAAAAACACACACATGTTCATGGACTGATTCTCAAAAAAAAAACAAGACTCCGGTTGATTTAAGGGGTACAACATGGCTGCCAGACAAACAGTGAACTCGAGAAGGACGAAGGGAAGGCGGGGAGAAGGACGAGAGAAGGGGTTTGGATGAAGGGAAGGGGGGGACTTTTTACCACAAAGGCGGAGGAGAGGAGACGATGTGGGAAAAACAAACAGGCAGTCTGGCCGGGCTACCGAATGTGTGAAAAGGACCCCACTGAGTAAACAAGGCCCTCACGGAGGAAGAACTCACAACAACCCGTCATCACACACACACACACACACACACACACACACACACACACACACACAAACAGAGGAGTTGAGAGAACTCGGGTGAGTTTAATAATCTGGGTGCGATCATTTAACCCTGGTTGAGTGGAGTGAAGAGGTTTGTGTGTGTTGGTGTGTGCGGCTGTGCCTTGATGTGAGTCAGAGAGTGAGGCAACTGAGTGACACAATGAGAGACAGGCTGCTGAAACAGTTTAACCCTGACACACACACACACACACACATTGACAGGCAGTGCAATGTTGCTGGCTGCTACAGGAGACTAATGATGACGAGAGGGAAGAAGAAAGGAAACACAGTAGAAGGGTGACATCAAGCTAATACGAAACATGAAAAAGATACAGACTAAGTATCAAGAAACACATATTATTGTTGAAACACATTAATCCCAGACAAACAAAACACTCAATTGTTACCAACTTCATTCAAATCCCCAAACGGCTCTCTTTAACTCTCTCAATGACTTTTTCCTCTTAACCCTTGTCTTTAACTTCTTTTTGCTGCACTATACGCCACTGTGGACTCTCCTTAAATAACGTCAGCCCCTCTGTGTCCATCTTCCACCCACAAGTGCTCAAATATATGAACGCGCTTGCGCACACGCACACACATTCACACTCCACAGTTACATCAGAGGCCACTTAAATATTTAACATCCCGCAGAAATGATGTCTCTGAATAATTCACTCCTCTTCCGTTAACGCTGGCTCAGGCGGCTAAGAGCCCCACGTGGTCCCGTGGAGAGGTCCACTCCCCCTGCAGGTCCTGCCCAGCCATGAGCACCCGTTAGTGGGCTAGACCTCCCCTGGGAGAGTGCATGGACTGGTGCTGGAGGTGGGGAGGAGGAAGGAGGACAGAGAGGGGGGGTATGATCTCATCCTCTTAAAATAGATGCAATGCTGTCAGACTAGGAGACTGAGAAAATGAAGGAAAGATCAAATCTAGTCTGGTTCCTCTGCATTTAAATGCACTTTCAATTTGATTATCACCCTAACTTTTATATTTTGCTAGTTTTATAATCAAAGCAACACCAGACAGATGGTTTATTGGGCAAGGAAATTACAAAAGCTTGTCTTGCCTGCAGCGATTCTTTATGTTTTTTACATCACAAAGGCCATAAACTAATGCTATTTGTTTTTTTTTTTACGTTTGTAGTTCATCTGACACAAGCAGTTCTGCAAATATCATTACAGAGGAGCAGACCACGACGGCCAATGTTAAACACCATAAACCAGACTTCATAGAAAAACAGTCTCATTGGGATCTGCCCTACAATTCAAACGGTTGTTCCCTGGTCCAGTTCTGGTGCAAATCTCCTCAGTACATTTTCAGTGATCACGCTGACAAATAAACACGAATAAACACAACAATGAGGATGTAACGTCCTTGGTGAAAACAAAGTAATTAAGACCCTCTATCTCCCTGGTGAAAACCACTTTGCAACTGGCAGTTCTTCTTTCAGTCCCTTGAACATCTCAGAGCCTGAGATTACATTCTCAATGACATCAACTGTTTGTTTTGTCTGACTGACAACGCAAAATTCTCAGATACTGAATTTATTATTTCCAAAAACACAGTCGGAAAAGCAAAACCATTTGTCATTTGAAAAGCTGGAACTGAAGAATGTTTGACATTTTGGTTTGACAAAGGACTCGCGCAATTAATAGACAAAACAGTTGCAGATGAATTTTCTTTCATCAACTTATAATTTCAGTTTTAGCTCTCACACATGGCGAAGCAGATGTGCAGAAATGTTGATTTATTAAAGTGAGAAAAAAACAGCTGCGTCGTTGTTATGTGTGATAGACACCACACGTCCTGGGAGACATTTACTCGGCTATCAAACACCTCATGTAAACTATTTATGAGCAGTCGACGTGAAAACTGAATTACAGTGTTGAATTGTTTTATTCAGTTCAAATGTTTGCAGCGACTGACTCTATAGTTACTTTGTGTTTCTCTGAGCTATACAATAAGTGATTGTATCAATGCCCAAATGCCCTGGAGCACATGCAGCAGTACGTTAAAGGTCACGCTATGGAGCAAAGTTTTGATGAGTGGGTTTCTGTGTTGTTTACTCCTGTGTATGACTGAATGCAATGCACAATCCAGTCACTGGTTTCATACTCTTCCAGTTATCAACAGGTGGTGGTAACGTGCCAAGAGCCACAGGAATGCTATAGATCTTATAGATATATAATAAAACAACTTCTGTGTGATTACAAGAAAACACAAAACGATTCATGATGCAGTAAAATTTGCTGATTTCATCATCAGTTCAGAAGAACATTCAGTCTCTTCCTGGTTCAGTCTGCTCAGTTCAACATAAATGTCGACAGATCATCTGCTTTGCAGGAGAATAATTAAATCCTGGTATTTTCTGTGGCTTTTGTGTTCTTGCAAAAAGACTTTGACGCATTAACAAACTGTATCTTACAGCTTAGCGCTTTGTGACCAGTCGTTTAACTGGTGGTGGCCTGTAGCACAGTCTGAATATTTAGTGTTAAGGATTTAAGTTATTGACTGCTTCTTCAAATAATCCAGTCATCTGCAATGATTTAGTGATTTGATTCTGAACCTGAAGGAATGAAGCTATCAAAGCTTTGTGTGTGCGGGTGTGCATATTGTAAACATCTTGAGAATACTTTCACAGTCGTGTCTCATTAGACAATGTCTGGCTGAAAGTGAATGAAGACCGAGTGGCCGGTGGTCTGAGGTGCAAGTTGCTCCACCAAGCTAATGTCACACTGCAGCGTGGTGATAATCCCTGCAGTCATAAACAGATGCTAGAGGGCCACAAACCACACAGTAAACACACTCACACACATTTCCACAAACACATACGGTGTGCCAAATGTTTTGTACATAATACACACATGCATAACCACACACAAATATAAAAAAAAACATACACACACACACACACACACACCCAAGAGCCTCGTGGATGTGTTGTACTACAGGCTCTGGCTAGAGAGGAAATAACAAACCACCTCAGAAACCAATTATTACTCCACTGATGCAACTGCTGCCATAATACACATTTTTCACTAACAATCTGTCACGCGCACACAGTGTATATACATACATACACACACAATGCTGTTACTGTTACCGTAGTTATAACTCAAACCCTGTAGATACTTTTGTGGCCCAGGGAAACTGTCTTCACTCAGAAAACCACTTCACACTGACCAGTGTGTGTGTGTGTGTGTGTGTGTGTATCCACTCGGCGGTTAATGTATTTGGTTCACAGCAAGTGCATCTCAAGTGAACCGAGGCCCATCATCCACCAAAGGTTTACAGACTCTAATCTGATCTGTTATTTAAACACTAATGACAGATAACATCTCTGCCCTGAAGAAAGTGAAGAAATCCAGTCTTCTCGCCTGACCTGTAAATTCCTTTGCTATCACCGAAAAACATTCAAATTCAGCAGTCCTGCCGAGCTTCTCCTCCCGACTTTGAGCTAACTGGTGTTTACCAACAAACATAACAGATGTTGGCTGCTGCACAGCGCAGCACAGACAGCCAGGGACCTGGCAAAAATCTATCACAAATGACTTTTTAGACAGAACTGCTGTGGTGAAATTGTTTTTTTGTGTGTCTTCACAGTGCAGATAATTTCAAGCTCTGCTGCTCAATAAAAATGAAAGGGGAAAAAAACAAAAAAAAACATTTGAATCTTTGCCCTGAAATGATCAGTGAGAACAATGTTATCACTCACAGGCTTTAGAACTAATCATCTACTACTAATCCAGGGCTTTTCTTTGAAATCCATATCCTGCTATCTAGGATCAGTGCTACAATTATCTTTTGCTATTCAGATTGTCCACATATATTACAACATAATCACTTGGTTTGAGACTTCATTATCTAGTTTGTAATCATTCTTGATAGACACATCTCACTACCTGTAATCAGCTTTACAATTATTCATCGCTGTTGAAATTATCTTTGACATCGTAATCATTCAATTACAGGCTAATTATCTGAGGCTTTATCTGGCTGCTGTTCTCTAAAATCATTCTCTCTATACCTGTAATTACTGTTTTGTTTCCCTCTGCATCTCTGTGGCTTTTATCTCCTTCAAATCTCACAGAGATAGAATTGGGTAGAGGCTATAAACCAGTCAAATGCGAGAGAAGGATAAGAGGATCAGGAACTCCTCTCTTTCCTGTTCTGCACCCACAGGGAGAAGAGGAAGAATGTGTGACATTCCTATATGCAGAGGACAACACAGTGAGAGAACAGGATACGTGGGTATTGAAGAAAAACATGAGGAGAGGCTGAAGTATGAATGAAAGAAAGACAGAAGGATTGAGAGGGTGCGAGGGGGGCAAAATCCAGATAAAACCAGTACTGACAGAGCAGCCTTGCGTAAGTAAATGCGCATGCACGGGTGTATCCATACCCATGCATGTGTTTACGTATGTGCATGTGATCGCTGTGACATGCCCATCTCCTCCACACCTCCTTCGGCCACCCACCCCTCCTCCTCCATGCCCCCCAGCTACTGCCCCACACCTGACCCCGCCCTGCCCGGCCCTGCAGGGCCTGTCCAAGAGGATGAGAAGGGGAACCGTTTTCCACCTCGGTGGGGGGCAGTCACTGTGGATCCGTCAGCTCAGCTTAGGGCCCTCTCCTCTGGGCAGCGGTGCCCAGCAGGCCCCCTCCAGCCCCCCCCCAGAGGACCGAGTCCTTTGAAATGAGCCCCCAGACTCCAGACTCCGGAGACGTGCCTTTGTTCGGCAGCGGCAGGGGGGGCATTGATGACTGACTCCATCTTTGTGTTTGTGAACATGCCACGCTAGAGACGCTGAATTACAGTTGAAACCCCTCGTGAGGACAACAGAAAACAGTCACGTTGTGTCAGAAAGTTAGCCGCTGTCAAAGGTGTTTGTTGCCGTCACAGACAAGACGGAGTGAAAGAGACGACAAAACAAGCATGTGTCGTCTGACAGTAAAATGTCTCAGACTTCCATCTGCTACGGCTGTTGACTGACTAGTCTACATTATACCTACAGCACAAGTACGTGTTGAACCCACCGTCTGTCCGTACAGAGCGTTATCAGTATCAAAGTTACCGTCGGAAGCCGCACCATAAGCAGTAAAATTGACCTCTTAGTCTGCAGCTCTGGGCGGAAAATTCCCAGAAATGCTTAGGTGGACAGAACCTAGTGTTGATTTCACGAGAAACACCAGCAGATTCCCCGTAGCGGTCAACAAGGCTGCTCCCTCTGCTGCACTATAGCTGCTCTTTGTTGACAGACAGCAGCAGGCATGACACGATCCTTCTCATCTCTTTAAAAAAAATGACCCAAAACAGCTATTAAACAGATTAACTAGCTCCATTTGATTTACTTCTGTATGTACATCTGTGTGTGTGTGTGTGCACAGGTGGATAACGCGGGTAATGTTTGTGTTTATGTCAGCGTGTGTGTGTGCGTGTGTGTGTGCGCGCAGCGAGGACTTTTATGCATCTTTTAATTAAAAGCTTGTCTGTAAACCTCCTCAGACTCGGTCACAGTCTGCTGCATTCCTGCGTGTCACTGGCTGGCAGTCAGGCCGCATAACACACAAACACACATACATATACGGACAGCTCACACATCAACCAAAGCTGACAGTCGACACAATGGACATATCAGCAGTCAGGGGTCCTCCACGTCCCCCTTCTGTCTTGCTCCCTCTCAGACTACCAAGACTTAATTATGCCATAACTGCCTAAGGGTTGGATGCTGAATACCAGTGATTCCAGGCCAGCGCCGTAACAACCTCTGGCCGCTGCTCAGTCACTGCCCTTGTGACTCAATCTCAATTTTTTTTTTTCTCTTGGGCTGAGACATCGACACAGCCCCACATCCTGACAGTCAGGTTCAATGATTATGAAGACACAGAGTGGTGACATATTAAAGGAAAAGTCAGAATAATTGAGCACAGAAACACAGAAGGGGTCACGGATTGGATCGAGTACGAAAATGATGCAATAACTTGTAGGAAACTTGTAGGACAGATGTGTTTGGGCCCTTTTTTTTTGTTCGACATTAGGGAATCTATGACAAATGTTGGACACTGGTGAAAGTAATGTGTTTTTCTTTGTGTCCTCAAACCAAAACAGCGAGTCCTAGCTGACATCTTAGACATTTTCACTGATGCTGATGTAAAGATTTGGCAGCTTGAGAGATGAGCCTGCTTCAAAAACTCTAGCAGCATCCGAAATGTAGGATCCAACTCTTCCAATGTGCCCACTCATGTCTACACTGGTCGAGTCAACATTGTAAGCTCCATTTTCTTAATAACATTACAGGAAAAAATAATGCACAATGACCAGGGATTGTTTCAGTTTGGCTGCATTTAAAAGCATGAGAGCAAATACGGGTGACACGTCTCTGCCAGCGCTGTTCATCACTACATACGGTGTCAAGATTCACAAGGTCTTCAAAGCACAATCTGACATGCTCAAAATTGATATCATATTGTCTGACACAGATTGCAACCAAGATTTTATTAAACCCATCTCACATGGCGTGACATGCAACAAACCTGCAAGATTGCTGTTAGCGCACTGTGTGTCAGGGCCTTTGAACAGAACTCTTTCCTGTTCCCGTCATATATATTTTGGAAGAACAGTGTTCATCCCTCCAGTAAAGCTACTGTACCATTACCTTATTAAGACACTTTACATCGGTTTTTCATTTCATTTGTCACCCCTCTGTTTACTTCAAAGTGCATGCACCTATATGAAATTAAAAAAATCTGTCTCCTGGCACATTTTTGTGTACGGATGCTTTCGTGGATAGGCATCCTGAAATATTCTAAGTAGGTAGAGAATGCGTAAAGCCGGTATAATGGCGTCTGCCTCGACAAAATAAAGTTACTCACAGTCTCTCCAGCTCCTTCAGGTCCTGGAAGGCTCCTCTCTCAATCGTGGTAATTTTGTTCTCCATTAGCTGCCTGAAAGAGAAACACCCGGAGAGAGAATGAGAACGGGCCGGAAAAAAAGAGAAGAGAATAATAGAGAGACACACTGAGCGTGAGGACTAACGGAGGGATTCGTGCGATGAAACCATGAGAGGGTGAAGAAAAAAGGAGAAAGATGGCTGGATGGGGCATCAGATAAGAAAGAGAAGAGGAGAAGGTGACGGCGAGGAGGCAGGTCATAAGAGATGTAAAGAGATGGGAGAGGAGCAGGAGGGAGAGATTCAGAAGATAGGTGACAGAGGGTGTGAAAAAAGGAGAGGCAACAGATTGGTGGAGATGGAAAGTGATAGGATGTTGAAACAGCAAGAGGGAGAGAGATAGAGACGGAGAGAGAGAGAAGACAATCAGCAGCGGGTCGATAGAGCCCCAGAATTGACTTTAAAACTGGCCCATCAGTTGGACAGCGACTCATCTATCATCCAATTTATTCTCTATCTAACCACATAGCTGTGACTACTCATTCACTTACACTAGCACAACTCCTCCAGGAGCAGTGTGCTGACCAAGCCAAGCAGGCACGCATGCACACGCACACACATTTTCATAGGCTGTGTGGCGGAAGCTCATGATACACAGGAAGGCACACACGCATAAGAGCCCATACACCTGGCTGAGATGTTGAAACCAGCATAATTTTCATTACTGACTGATGTGACGATTTCTTTTTTTCATTATTTAGGATATGAGCTGTCAAAGATGTTATCAACAATTCCCCACTATGATGTCTTCAAAATGCCTCTTCGACCAGACAACAATATAAAAGCAAAGAGGAGTTTCACTGAATATCATGTCATGTTATATATCATCAGGATGAAAAACAACACGTCCTCACATTTAAGTTACAGGATCCATGGATTAGTTTTACTGTTGTTGTTTTTTTCACATGACATTGACGAAATGGACCTAGCCTACTTGTTGCATCACTAATTGAAAATGTTGTGTGTGTGAGTGCACCCGGGTCGACGTGAACACACAAGAGACTGCGTGAAGCCGACACAGGCATAAACACACACAAACGCGCACACACCCAATTAAGGACATAATCTCTGGAGGAATTTCAACAATGTGTATTCCCTGCCATTCACTTTTAGCGGCTGAAAAGCGCACACACACACACACACACACACACACACAAACAGCAGGCTATTCCTGTCGGTGGAGGCGAACTCTTCACCTGGATTCATCCCAGGTAAGAAACCTGTTCTTACTTGATTCTTTCTTTCCCTTCTCCTTCCACCCATCCCTCCTTCCCAGCTGCATTCCTCCCGCAGCGGTTACACCTAATGACCGCTATCTCTTTCCCTCTTTGCCCTCCATCACTTCCTACGCCAGCGCGTTAATCACTCCAGCACATGGGCCCCGGGGCCCTGTGGTTAAAATAAGCCCCTCCTGACACTTCCACTGGCAGATTAACACGACAGCATTAACAGGTGCCGCTGCTTTTCTGTTTAGACACACATGCAGCCTCAATGGAAGCGCCGCTTCCCACGACTTTAGACGGTGCAGTGCTGCATGCGGCAGCTCCAGGGCTGGATCAACCTGATGCCGGTCAGGAAACGGTTAATCCGTGTGTGTGTTGCATAGTGTTTGGATGTGGGGGGTGGGGGTGGTGGTGGTGGAAGTTGTTGGAAATGCAAGGTGCTTCTTGTCAGAGCTGTACAGCCAGCGTATATATAAATAAATATATATATTTAGGGTTAAAATGAGAAGAGAAAAGAGAATGAGAGGTTAAAACAGATAAAAACCACTTACAACACTCGCAGATGCCTCAGACCTGCAAAATCCGTCTTGGTGATTTTAGTGAGGTTGTTTGCATTCAGATCCCTAGACAAGAGAAGTGGGCAGAGAAGGTATTGTCAGTAACATGAGAGTTATATGTTAATAAAACCAGGACAAAGCAGGTGAGCCGATTTTTTGTTGTTGTTGTTTAAATGTCATTTGAGCCGCTGCGCTACACTGGGTAAATTTTAATTTCATCAAGGGGTCTTTGCTTAATAAAATACAGCCTTTTTTTTTTTTTTTTTTTTTTACTCAAAGCCACTTGTGCAAATCCGTTTTTGATTAACTTGCTGGTCTCTAGACAAACCGATGTGGTCTACGGAGGCTGTGCTAATGCAACAGTGCGAAACCACCAACACAACCACAGCAGTGCCCCAATAACTTCAGCTCCGCGATCAGCATGAACATGTCCTCACATCCCTCACAAGCAATTACAAATATAGTATTTTCTTATTGTCAGTTTTACTTGGATGAAAGCAGCCTTCACAATTAAAGGTTTCAGTTTTTGACATGTTAGTTCAAATACGTGCCATGAAGATGTGCCCCCCTCCCCAAGGGAAATAAAACCCTCCTAAAATGCTGTCAGCATTCAGTTATAGATGATTAAATATACACTATCTAGAGTTTTTATCACAATTTTAGGAACAGAAGCTATGCATGATCATTTAAACACGCGTGACTTTATCAAACACCAGACAGTGTGATTAAACTGCTAAACTCTTTAAATCCCTCCAGAGAACCAAGGATTGTTTTTAATGCAATAGCCTATAGATTATATTAGTGCACAGTTGTTGTTCAGCATTATTCCCACACTAAGAAATTGGACAGATTCTAGTGGTTTTCCCTGTGAACGGTGCTCTTGATTGTTGGGACACCTGGGTTGCGCAGATAAAATCCAAACTGCGATGTGAGGAGCGTTCACCCCTCGGTACTTACAGCCTCTCCGTGTTGCGGGGTATGTTCCTGGGCACGCTGCGGAGCCCTTGGCCGTGACAGTCCACTGTGGTGCCGGTGCAGGAACACTGCGCCGGGCAGGGCTGGCCGTCCGCCGCACTGGACAGGACCAGGACCAGGACCAGGACCAGAACAGCCACCAGCAGCCCTTGTGCAGTCGCCGGGGAGCGGCCAGGGCCAACGGGGCTCAGAGCTCCCACCATCACTGCGGCAAGTGGGGGGCCAATATGAGACCCGCAAAAACACTGAGGAAATAGAAGGGCGTTAAAAAAATAAAAGCCCCGAAATCCCCGAGAGAGAGCTCACCAAACTCTGCACGCAACGGGATGCAGTCCTCCTTCTCACTGTCCTCCCTTTTTTCAGACGTGAGTTTCTGAAAATTTCTCGTTCTGAATTTACATTTGGGTCTTCTCAGAGGGGTCTCGGTGTGTGAAGGCTGTGAGCCGGGAGTTTGTTCCCCCTGGGCAGGGGAGAGGGGAGGTCGACGAGGCGGTGGTGGACCGGCTCTCTCGCTGCGCTACAGCGGCGCAAACTTCCACATGTCCCCGGCATGCGGTGCCCAAATCCCCCCGGTGTGCGTTGTGTCTGTGTGTGGAGACGTGAGTGCGCGGCGGAACCGAGCCGGTGAATCACCTCAATCCTTGACCTGGTCCAGAGAAACACACTCTCTCTCACACACTCTTACATACACACACTTCAGTGTGTGTGTGTGCACACTCACTCCAGGTGAGGCTGTCTTGGTTGGTTATTAATTCACAACACGCGTCCGGCGAGGAAGCGGCGGCTGCGCTCGGTTTTCCCCAAAGCTCAGCAGAGGTCACCGTGGTGGAGAGATATTGATTCCGATGATATAGCCTATCAATTGCCGGTCAGTGGCAAGGGTGTAGGCAATGTGAGGGAGGGAGAAAAAAAAAGCCCCGTGAAAGACCAGCGCGCAATACTATAATCCAACTCTGCGTGGTGCGTCAAAGCGCTGCTCCCCAGAGTGTGTGATAGGGAGAGAGAGAGAGAGAGAGAGAGAGAGAGAGAGAGAGAGAGAGAGAGAGACACGGGAGCGGGCACGTCTGCTACTGCGTCTGTCCAAGCAACTCTCTCTCTCTCTCTTTCTCTCTCCCCCTCTTTCACACACACATAAACACAAACACACGCACTGCGTTTTCCCTCAAGGTAGCAGCAGGTTTCCAACTGGCCGTCTGTCAGACAGTCAACAGTTTGGTGTCTGGAAAGGGGACTCTCATTCTCTCTGCAGTGTCCCGGTCACCTGACGCCGTATTTCTCTGGCCTCAGGAAGGCGACAGAGCTTCTTATTGAAATCTAATGTGGAAAATAGCAGAGAGACCCCCCCCCCACCCTACCGCCCCCCAACCTGATTCTCGTATTTCCACAGCTGAGGAAAGACTGAAGTGCTGCATTAAACAAGCAACATGGGCCTGTCGTTGCTCTTTCGCAGCAAAGTCTCTCGTGTTCAATTAAAGGACGTGTTAAAGGACACCTGTCTCCTGATGGACACACACTTGCCACTTTCTGTTAATGGGCTCTCAGCCCCCTCTGCAACTTTCATATCTGGAGGAGCCGAGGTGGATATGAAAACTCAAATGAAGTTATCTGTAATCATTATAAATAGACTGCGCTTTCAGTTTCAATTAACAAATGCTACAGTTGGCAGCAGCTTCATAAATTAAGAATTATGAGTTAACGGAAATTAAAGCATTAAGTTAACTGAGGAGACGCTGTAGTTGTGCTGCTGACTTTCCAGAGCTCATAAGTCTTCCCTCCTCTTGTTTTGGATGGAGATCAATTACTGTTAAAAACAACAAAACAAAGTACAAACAACTGAGTGATTAGCACACAGTTTGCACATATGCAGGCTTGGCACTACGGAGTTACAGTAAGATGGGAAATACAGATGAGAAACAACATGAGAATAAAGTGAATCTAATCCTTAAAGAGCTACTTATAGGCCTACTGCATAGCGGATATAACATTGTCATTCACGAAAAATGTACTATCACTGTATTTTAGTCATTGTTTCAAACCATCAAGAGGTCATATAGACATCATATGGATATTTATTAATTCAACCTCTATCTCTTGTGCAGTAACAAGGACAGTGCATATGTGTTTTAAATGAATGTTGTTAACAAAAACAGTATGATAGAAAGTTTTTGAAACACATCTTGCAACTCAGAGCTTTTGGGCCTTAAAGCAGAAGTAAGCGGAATATTTGTGTTAATATAAGTCTTAAATAGTTATATCTTCCGACAGCAATCACTTACATAGAGTGTTTGGTCTGAAACACGGGTCTGTCAGTCACTCTGCTCTGCTGTAAGCCGAGGAGAAAACTTCTTGTATACTTCCTTGTATCCTACAACCTTTATCCAATGAGGAGAGAGAACGGCATGAAGGGCTGTGTGTGCAGCCAAGGGATGTGCGTGAATATGGTGACGTAGGGACGAGGACCAATAGATCCATGACGAGGGCGGGGGCTGCTAACTAACGAAGTTAGCCAAAATGACCGGATCGCTTACTTCTGCTTTAAGTCTCCTTGTTTATCAAGCTCATTGTATGATCTAGTGTTACAGCCGCCGTCCTAATATAAGTTACCTCCACACCTGAAACCTTCAGGTTCCTCCTCAAAGGCCATTTTTATTTCTTTACATGTCTTAAAGTGACTTCAATGGGCAAAGCAACTTTGTCACAAAATGTTGGCCCTCACTGGAGCTAAAGTGTTGGACTACATGAACATTACAGGAATATTTCTGTGATTCTTCATTAAAGGGTCAGCGGTATCTCGAAGAGATGAGGAGTCTGTGGAGAAGACTGTCTTCCTCTCTCTCTGGCTCCCAACACGGAAGACAAACAGCTGTGTGTGATTGTAATGCTGATGTGTACTGTGTGTGTGTGTGTGTGTGTGTGTGTGTGTGTGTGTGTGTGTGTGTGTGTGAGTGAGAGATTTACTCTTCTCCCCCTCTACCCTACATACCCCACACACAAACACACACTCCAACAGTCCTTCACACACACAATCTACTCAGAGATTGGGGAAATATACACCAGGGCATTTTTCTAAAACAGTTTTTCATTTCTATTTTGTGAGGAGGGGTGGATTATATAAATTTCAGTGTTCCTTAACAAAGCGGGGGAGGCAGACTTATGGAGGAGACAGACAGGGAGGAGAAGGGCAGAGGCTGCTCGTTGATGGTGGTGTATCATAGCTGACGCAAGGGGACAGGAAAAAAAGGAAGAAAGGAAGTAGAGGGGAGGAGATGGAGGGTGACCCCTATCTCCTGCAATGCAATGAGGCTTCGGGGCACATGGCCTGTTTAGACACGGCCTTACCTGACCTGCCTTCGCCTTACACACACCTCAGTGCTTACAGATTACACCTACAGCACAGACAAAGCTTATTCTACTCTACTCTACAGTGCAGTCCCAGCATCCAGTTTGCCGGTCTGTTACGTATATGTAACTGAGCAGACACATTTTCGAAATTGGTTATCAGTTCCCAAAACACTCCAATCATTTTAGAGACCAAAATCACAAATGTGCCCCAAAGAGATTTGTAATCTGTGTAGAACATATGACTCTCTGTCATTATAATATAGACCCTCGATTCAGATAAGCAAAATGCAGAAAAAACAACCACTTACAAATTTAACAAAAATTAAAAGGGAGAACTGAGAACCCCCACTTCCAGGGAAAATAATCCAGAAAAGATGAAAACATCAATTCTGAAATGATATGTAAATGTCCTTTTCCTTCACTGTAGAAAATCTGCAGGCTGGTTATAGACATAAACAGCAGTGACAAAAAGCAATGCAGACTGGGGGCATATTTGAGGCAGAGGAAGCCTGTGTCGCTGGTTTACAGTGTTTAAAAGTTATGTAAAGATAACTGAGAATCTGGTGTCATGTGTTTGAAGTTGTTATAAGTCATTGTTCTTATGATGTGAAAATGCCTAGAACAAAGATCTATTATTTACTGAACTCAGGAAGTTGGATAACATTGGCACTGTAAATGAATACGGGTGCAACTTGACAAACTAGATTTTCATTTCTCAGAAGTGCAGCCTGGAGAACATAATTTTAGTGTTTTACCTCCACACTCCTCCACACCAAAGGATATAAACGCCAACGTCTTTTTTATTCGAAAAGATTTCACTCTGACCTTCGAGCCAACTCATAGAAATATGTCCTTCCTAAAGTGTTATCCTCCAGCCAAAGGTCTGGGTAGTACCTGTCAAACTCATAATTCATGTTAAAACTATCTTTCGTAGAGCGAACCGTCACAAATGAAGGTCTCCTACGGAGCTCAGAAAGAATGACAGCAGTTATGTGGGCCAGTGAGCAGGCGAGCTGCAGTAAATCCAATCCCTTTTCATTTTAGACTGAGGTGTCTTTGTCAATTGTACAAATAATGAATGAATGAATGAAGGTGTAGTTTTAATTTAATGGCCCATCCCACATTGGATAAAATGACTAATACCTCATATAAATGAAGACTTCCACCCAGGGACATTCTCACGTAAAATAGAATAATAGCTGCACACCGCAAACTATGCAAGCTCCTAAGCAAAAGAACAGGAGGCCTGCAGTAATACTTAAGTCAAATTTTTAAGATCTGGGGGTCTTTATTCTGAAGGAAGAAGATTTCACATCCAGGGATGCTGGGTCTGGCAGGTTAGGAGGTTTCCAGAGCTGCTAATGAGAAGTGAATCTGTCTGTCGGCTGTGATGTTGGTACTGCTCAATCTAGCCTGTTGATTTAGGAGCTGTTTGTGTTATCTTTGGTTTATGGCCACGCAGTAAAGCTGAAGGCTGTGTGTGTGTGTGTGTGTGTGTACGTGTGTGTGTGTGTGTGTAGAGGTCAGTTCAGCCACCTGGCCTCTGGACAGCTGCTGCTGAGACACATGCTGCTCAGAGCCTGTCCTACTGTACACACACACACACACACACACACACACACACACACAGGTGTCTGTCTCGCTTGTATTCATTTATGCATGGACACAAGTTCACACAGTGCAGCAGACGGACAAACAGAGAGACAGACAGAATTTCAGTTTATTACAAATATGTATTAATTAACCACATTAATCCAATCATGTGGTGTGTGTGTGTGTGTGTGTGTGTGTGTGTGTGTGTGTGTGTGTGTGTGTGTGTGTGTGTGTTGCCTGATAATCACATCATTAAAAACCAATGATGTTTGTGTTTGGACTGGCACTGTCAACACAGGGGCTGGTTACACAGCTGTACTGAGACACACACACACACACACACACACACACACACACACACACACACACACACACACACACACACACACACACACACACACACACACACACACACAGACGGACACACACCAAAACACACAAACAGGAACATTAAAAAAACAAAAACTCCTCCTCTTGTCTCAGATTCCTTTCACTCCCAGCTGCCAGTTTCGTGCTGATGTGATCCATATATGAAGTGCATTGAAACCAGGTTGAGGCCCTGAGGTGTGTGAGTGGCTGGTTACCTTTGTTGTGATGGGACTGTTGTCTGTCTCACACACACACACACACACACACACAGCCGCGGTGGCCCCGGGAGATCCTCAGGAAGTGAACAGGATCTCATGAAGCACTGGTATGTTGGAAACTCTCCATTCCTCTGCTGCTGGATAAAAGGTGTGTCTGGTTTCACATGTCAGGTCTGTGAGTGTGTTTTGTTGTTCTGTGTGCGAGGGCCGGGGACATAATTCATCATTACGCGTAGATCTGAAAGACAAAAGGATAGAAGTCATCCAAAGGTGCAACAGTGTCCAAAGAAGACAACTTCACTGTTAGTGTTTTCGTTGCAGGCGGGGCGATAGGAAACACAGGACTTGTTCACGTTGTTGCTCTGCTCACACCCTAACCTCCACACGCCTGGGCAAACATCGTGTGAAGTGAGTATGATTGCCAAAGTGTTGATCTTGGAAAATCAAAAAAAAAAAAAAAAGTTTCAAGCTTGTTACGATGCATTCCCCCAGGTGGTGTTGGGTCGGGCGTGGGTTGACCATCCAAGCACTTTAGTTGAGGCGTTCTCCACCCTAAGGGAACCTACTATACATTTCCTCCCCTCCTACGTACACAAAAGGAAGAACTTCAGTGTTTTGCTGAAGGGCACTTCAACATGTGGAAAGTTGGAGATTGAACCTCCCCAAATAATGAACAGGCAGCCAGCTTCACCAGCTGAGCTGCAGCCATACTTCAAATACACTTGTCATCTTCACTTAGTGAAACTGGAATATGTTTGTATGGGCTTGACATGAAGACTTCACTAAAAATCTATTGTGGCGAGTCTCTACTTGCAACTGAGACATGAAAATGACTTACAAACAAGCACATCTGCAAAACAGGCTAGTTTCATATTATAGCAGCTTAGAGCCACTGCAAATCCTATATGAAATAGGCTACACCAACATGTATTAACACACACATACACGAAGCAGTCAGTGAAGTCTTGTGTTGCTAACTTTAAGAAGCCTTCATTCACTAACTTCACTCTAACTTCACTCTAAACAGGACAAACACCTTCTCTAGACAGAAAAACTTGCATGACGACCACCTTGACAGTATAAAATACCGACGACGTACCTGTAAAATGGAGAGGAATAATCACCAGAGGAGCACGCACGACACATTTCATCAGTGCCAGCCATTTGTTTATGCTAATAAGGAAAATACCGCGATTTCCCAAGACTTCCGGTCGGTAAGTGGCCAGAGACAAAAGCAATGGATCACAGAATAGTAGATTAAGACCACGTAGATCACTAATAACTTTTAACAATAAATAGGATCAAATCAATGTATGAAATGTTTTTTGAATTCAATTTGTAACAGAATATGAAGCTGTGAAAATGAGTTAAACATAATTTATAGTACATTTTTTCTCATGACAAACGCTTCTTCTTTTTACAGAAAATGAGAAGGCTGATTTGTTACAGTTTGTTACTTCTCTGAAAGAGTTTTTGAGTCACTTTACAAAATGCTGCTTCAACTATAGGTAAATTGTTCCTGGGGAAAGTAACTCATCACAGTGTGTTGTTTTTTATTAATTAATTATTATTATTAATTAATTATTAATTTCTTATAAATCTTATTACAAACCGTAAAGTCATTGCCTTTTCAAACTTGCAACCCTTGGTGTAGCCTATTAATTTGGCTGCTCTTTTACCTTCAATAGGAATGATAATTAAAAGTCTTTGCACCTCTGTCTGTGTTGAAGCAGGTAGGTAAATGTGTTGATCTGACTGTGTGTTTAGCAATAGAAGCAGGTTTCCAACCAGACATGATAGTCTTGCATATTTCCTCTCATGGCGCAACAATAGAGTCTCAGCCATTCTAATCCTTTTACACAATTACCCCTCGGTGTTTGTGTGTTTAAGCGCAGCTACTCTGAGTGTGGCTTTTCCATGGGCATGAACCAAAACAACTCAACTGCCATTATCCTAAAATAGCCCATAAGTACAAGATAAACATGTGTGTGAAACTAATTGTGCGTTGTGCAGAGCTGCCTTGTTGAGAAGCATTGTTGTGACAACAGATTAAACATCTGTCTGTAACCATTGCTGAACCCAAATTGAGATTAAGGGGGAAATACAATATATCCCATATATCCCCTGTCTCGCCAAATTGGGGAAGATATAGTCTAGGTGACAGCGAGCAAGTAGAAGCAGACAGAGTAGATTACTGAGGAACGATGGATATTCCTCCTTTTCTCTACATTTGTCCTCTTTTGTTTGTCCGTTGTTGTTTTTGCACTGATCTGAATCAGAGAACAGAATAGAGTCTGAAATCGTTCTGTTCACTTCTCCTCTCTTCTTTCCTTCATAGTTTTTCCAGCATGCTGAATCAGTGAAAACCCACATGGAGTTAATAACTAGACCCATAAAACACTGCTTTCTCTGACACACACATAGCCTACACACACACACACCCCTAGACACACGCACACACAAAATACTTTAACAACAGGGTCCATGCCGGAGATGTCATCTGTTTATCACACACTGCACGATCAAGGAATTTGTCAGAGGATTTGTTCAGGCTAACTAAACTGCCAAGGAACAAAAGCAAAACTAACTAAAGCTAGACACAGTAAGAGCGCTGTATATCACTAACACCATGAAATGAGGCTGCAGCCTGATAAGAAAAGTACCGGGCAGTACCACAGTGGGAGAAGTGAGTGAATGAGTTATAGTGGGTTGTAAGCTGCACTGAAGAAATGGGTCCTAAATACTGACAGAGTATATGAAGGCAGGAGTCTTGTTGCAGATGGAGCTTTATAGGATGGGACTGTTTTCTGTCAGGTGCAAGCAGTCCTGCATCCTGTCAGAAAGTAGTTTAAGTAAATCATCCGCGGCTTGGAGCACCTTTGAAGTGCCGCACAGAAATGCTTCACGCTGAAGTATGTATCCACAGCATCTTTAGGGATGTCTTGTTTTGTTTTTAAGTATATTTTTGGGGGCTTTTTTGCCTTTAATGGACAGAAGAGTTGAGAGAGAGACAGGAAATGGGAGGCAGAGAGGGGCGGAATGACACGCAGGATAGGGCCGCTCGACACGGGAATCGAACTGGGGCCGCCTGCAGTGAGGACTATAGCCTCGACATAGGGCGGGTGTTCTACCAACTGAGCTAAACACCACCCCTATGTCTTTTATGGTTACACTCATATATAGAAATCAAAGTCAGTTTCTGAGTTGTCCCGGGAGCCGGGGGTCAGTCCCATTCAATATAGAAGAGAGTCCAGAACAAGAGCCTGGATGGAAAAACATTGAAAACAGAGAAAAAGTGGAAAGTGGGAGGAGTGGCATCGAGGTGAAGTTAGGTTTGAGAAAAAGGAGAGGAACAGGGGTGAAAAGGGAGGGAAAGAAAAATATGAAGGGTCCTTTAGAGAGAGAGAGAGAGAGAGAGAGGGAGAAATAGAGGAGACGAGAGAGTGAGGGAGGTGTGTAGAAAGAGCAGTGTGGGAAAAATCAATATGCTCTCTGGAGCGACTGGAAGAGACAATCAGTCCTGTCTGACCCTCGTCTCCCCTTGGTGTCAGTGTGTATGTGTGTAAGCATGTGTGCCTGATAGTGAATGTATGTGTGCATATATTTTATTCACAAATTCCTGTATGTGTTTGTGAGTAACATGCCCGGTCATTGATTTTGAGTTTGAGTAGATTCATGTGCTGATATGTGCAGCTGTGTGTGTGTGTGTGTGTGTGTGTGTGTGGTTGTACACACACACACACACACACACACACACACACACACACACACACACACACACACACACACACACACACACACGTGTGTATGTGTCCCTGCCTGTCTCCCCTTGTGTTTGCTGTCCTCAGCTCAAATATGTTTTATTGGCATGACTGCTGAGGGCAGGAGAATGACGCCAGGCAAGTTAATGGGATAAAAGTTCATTACTTTCCCTCTATCAACTTTATGAAAAAGGGCAGATCAAACAAAGAGACTGAGCAAAGTTGAAATGGGATGAGGCTGTCACATCCACAAATGGACACTACTGACTTTAACTGGCACTGAATGTGTTGATTCTTGCTTACGTTGCTTGCAGCCACTTTCCTCAAGTCCATATATGTCACTCCCATCTATGGGGTCACATTCACACACAAGCCAAAGGCTATGGGCCAGATTGTCCCAAGCTACTTTTTGTGAAAACGGCCTCGCTTTGATAGCTATTATTATTATCAATATAAAGAAGAGAGCTCCTTTTCTTTCCCTCCTTCTCCCTCTGTATATGTATGTTTGTGAATAGTTAGTATTTTAGCAAGCCTCGAGGCTAGCAGCTTTCACAGGCCGTCCACTCGACGTTCAGGGCTTGTAAAGCTGGCTCAACCCGCCATTGTCCGAGTCCCTCTCCTGAATTCAGTTTCTCCATCTGCCCCCAGGCGCCTCTCAGACTGACAGGGGGGTGAGGGGGTAGATGGATAGATGAAAGAGCACACGGGAAGAATACAACTCCTCAGAGTGAGAGAGAAATTTACCAATCACAAAATCCACTTTTCTCAATCTCTCTATCACTCCTCTGCCACCGTCATCCAATCACTTCTATTATTCTCCCCTCCCTCTGCTCTCCTCCCTTCTGTGTCTCTCTGCTGTGCAGTTGCAGGGGGTTAATTGAGGTCTGAACAGCAGGGGGCTATTATGACACCTTAGCAAAGAGGACACACACGCACACACACATTTACACACAGACAGGCACAGCAAACACAGACACACACAACACTTATACATCGTAAAGCAATAATCAAAAATTAAAGATGCAGGAAATGCACCTCACTCGTTTCAGTGTTATGCTATGCAGCAGCTGCATTGTTGGAGAGAGAGAAAAGGAGAAAGAGAGAGAGAGTGTGTGTGTGTTTGTGTGTGTGTCCGGGGGGTGATGTCAGATTTAATGATGGTTTCCACCCTTTGGAAAAGGCTGCCTCACCCCAAATCAGGGACCAACTGAATAAATCACACAATCAATCCAACAAGTCAGTGTGGCGTATCGAAGCACAGCACACACAAAACATAATAGATTGACAGGTGTGTGTGTGTGTGTGTGTGTGTGTGTGTGTGTGTGTGTGCACTCACCCTGCATGCACTGTTAGTAGCAGATGGCAGGCTGGTGGTCTGTTGCCAAATTCGCTGTGTGATCATGTAAATTATCACATGCACACCCACACTCAAGTAACACAAACGACCCTGCAAACACACCACCAAGACATAAACAAACATACGAGCGCACACAGACACGTACGAAAACACACGTGTGCACACATACACACACCCAAACGCAGATGCAGACACCTGTAGGAGAGCAGGACGATCACTGCTGTACCAACATCTATCTAAATTAGTCTTTTGTTTATCCCACTCTCCTTTGTCTCTTCAGTTTCGAGTCTTTTTAAATTCTGATTGTGAAGTAGTTAATGTGAAACAGTGGCTGCGCAAATATGTGTGTGTGTGTGTGTGTGTGTGTGTGTGAGAGAGAGCGTGAGCGTGTTGCAGTTAAGACGCTGATTGAAGCTGAAGTTTAACAGTGGGAAGCTTTACATCAAAGACTGACATTCACCTTTCATATCCTCTTCTTTTGATGCATGGAAACACACTTACACACACGCGCACGCACACACACATACACACACACACACACACACATATCATGGGAATAGAGAACCAACAGTTTCACTAAATCAAAAAGTGACATTTGCTATGAACCTCTGCAATGCAGAGTCTCACACACACACGCACACACATACACAAACACACACACACACACACACACACATGTATAATGCACAGATAAGGTTTTCCCGCAGGGTCTCGGGCCCCTTTTGGCACACATCTACTTACACAGTACACTCCCCATGCTTTGGCACAATGAACACAATATATAGAGGAACACACAAACTCCCCTACACACATTTGGCAGCAACAGCATCAGGCAACAGATGCTTCTGAATGAGCTCCTTCGCTGGGCATAATTCATAATGTGGCCATTGAAACTCACTTGCAAGACATTCATAACCACTTATAGCTCCCTATGAATATTCACAGCTCGGAGGCTCCACCACACACATGCTGCTAATGGGATGCACACATGCAAACACACACAGAGACGGGGACACACCAACTAAAGCTTTTTCTGCTTGAGGTACTTTTATGCCTCTTTAAAACTTCAATGAGGTATTGTTTAACATGATGGATCACAAGCAATTTAAGGCATGCAGATCAAATTTTTACAAAATTTCCCCTCCTAATGTCCCTGGTCTCTAGCGGAAATTACTTTCCAGGGTGAGACTGTGCTCTGATATGAAACAAATAACTTTGATCTCAGGTTAAAATAAAAAAAAGAGAGACCGTGTCCTCAAAGGACCCTGGAGAAAACCCCATCTCTCATCATCCCTACTCATTCACAATCTGAAAACACTTGGAAAGCTCTTTGCTTATTTCTCCTCAAGGGATTTTTGAGTTGTGCTCTTACAGTGAGTCATCCTCAGGCTCCAGCTTGATGTGATTTCCAAATATCACCCATCGTATTATAGGAGGCTGTTTGAGCTTTACCTTTAGGCTCATGGCAGCTCCACAGTCTTGAACTGATAAAATGTAGAAATCTATTGAGGTGTCATAGATAACTTAAACAGCATTTTCCCTGCACTGTTTGCTCAACAGAAACACTGTGGTACTACATAGATGATTGATTGATATAGAGGAAGGACACTGCTTGTTATTAAATATGGATTTTGACAATGCCAGGTGCATACAGGAGAAAATCACGTCACTGTGATTTGTATACTCTTTTTACTTACTTATATTACTTATCCCCATTACGTCGGCTGGCGCATAGGGCAGCAACAAAGTCCCTCCACTTCTGTCTGACTTTGGCCATCTTCTCGATGGTTCCCCAGCTCTCGTGGTGCTGTTATAGTTCCTTCTCTATAGTCCTACACCATGTCATTTTAGGCCTCCCTTTCTTTCTTTTGCCTTCTTGGGTCCAGTGTAGAGCGACTCCTTGGGATAGCGTTGGTGTCCATCTTGAGGACATGGCCAATCCAGGACCATCTTCGCCTAGTGATTATGTTGTGCATGTTATCTTGTTGGGTACGTTTGAAAAGTTTATTGTTTGAGATGGTCTTCGGACAGAATATATGTAGGATTTTGCGCAGGCATGATGTGTGAAAAGTGGATAGTTTGTGTATGTCACTTTCTGTGGTCTTCCAGCATTCTGCACCGTACAGTAGCGTTGACAGTACACAGCTTTGGTATATCCTGAGTTTTGTTTTTGTTTTGTATTGGCTTGATTTGTAGATTTGCTTAAAGCAGAAGTAAGCGATCCGGTCGTTTTGGCTAACTTCTTGTCAGCCGAAGGAGGTAGCAGTCCCCGCCCTCGTCATGGATCTATTGGTCCTCGTCCCTACGTCACCACATTCGCGCGCATCCCTTGGCTGCACACACAGCCCTTCATGCCGTTCTCTCTCCTCATTGGATAAAGGTTGTAGGATACAAGGAAGTATACAAGAAGTTTTCTCCTCGGCTTACAGCAGAGCAGAGTGACTGACAGACCCGTGTTTCGGACCAAACACTCTATGTAAGTGATTGTTGTCGGAAGATATAACTATTTAAGACTTATATTAACACAAATATTCCGTTTACTTCTGCTTTAAGTTTTATGAAGGCTGTATGTGCTTTGTTGATCCGGTTTTTAATATCCATGGCTTGTTCCTCCATCATGATGGATGATACTTCCAAGGTAAGTGAAGTGATCTGTATTTTCCAAGATCTGCTCCTCTGTTTTTATATGTGTTATACTCTTTGACTTCCTTTAATTGTGTCGGAACTTAAATCATAATTTCTACTTAAGCAAAAAGTGTCACGGGACAGAGTGTTGCAAGACACAGAAATGGTATGGGATGGCAACCAGAAGCCAGCTGAGATTTATTTACACTCTATGGCAGAAGGCGCCACATGATGAAATAAAAACACATGTTTAACTTAAGAGAGAGGTAGCTTGTTCGTGTTTCACTTGAAGTAAAAAGAGACTATTGTGGGGCAGGTAGCGACAGTTGGTAATGAATTACCAGTTTTTCAGACAGGCTGATGCAGTTGTTGCAGCAAAGTACTTTGAAAATCCCCTCCACCACATGTGCCCATACCATGATGATGATGATGATCCTATCAGTCTGATGGATGTTTCCTGCACAGTTTGCCATCATGATCCATTTTCTCACCAGCAAAAGATTCGACCTCCAGTCACAGCTGACTGACAGAAAGAGCTGTTGGTCAGTTAACTCATATATCAGTTGTTTATTAGCACTGATGATGCGTTTTACAGCTGAGGCCATAACCTTGAATATGCTGAAAGGAAACATTGGGATTTCCCCACGGAGTGAATAATAGGATACGATAGCAATTTATATAAACAAGGGAGTTTTTGTGTGTGTGTTTGTTTTATTACTTTATTTTATTTTTTTCCCCCCAAACCTCACACAATTTCATCATGAATGCCATAACCTCTGGGTTTCCCCCTCCTCTTTACACAAGCAAACCAAGAAGATGACAAATAGAGACAAAAGATAGCAGAGCAAAACAAAGAAAGAGGGAGAAAAAGAAATGGAGAAAGAGGCGAGAAGTAAAGGCAGTAGTTCATTTCTCGATTGAAACCAGATGAGGAATGGGGGATGGTGGAGGGGGGAGTTGGGGAGGTGATGAAACATCTGGGAAAAGCACCATTAACCAATTAGCTTTCCCAAACAGACATGTCTCCGCCTATCAGAGGGCTTTACCTGACAACCTAATTGAAGAATACAACGGATTGGTTGCGTGAAAACTAAAGCACACGAAAGCTTCACTTTGTAACTCTCTAATCCTCGTCCTGGGTGTGTTTTTGACACTGTCATGCCACACACACACACACACACACACAGTCAGTTTTCATTCACATCAATGGTTTGGATTTTCTGCTGCACTTTGTCTGTTCCCTCTTGAAGTGGGACGTTACTTCATAGACTGCTATAAGTGGACTGTGCGTGTGCGTGTGTGTGTGCGTGTCAGTAAATGCCTCTGTGTAAGGCACTACTGTGTGATCTTGTCCTTCTTTCTCCTCCAAACAAATTCAGACCACATGTTTTTCAAACAATGAATTCAAGACTAGAATTGGGAAAGCACCTTACAGTCCCTCCCTTCCCCTCACACTCCTCCCTTTCTGCCCTCCACTTTCCCTCTCTTTCTCTGTTTCTCCCTCTCCACCTCTGCTCCATGTAACCCACTTCTTATCACTCACTACCTCCATATGTCTCTCCATAGTATGTTGGTATGTCTCTTTTCTCATCTGTCAGATCTCATCTCTCACTCTGGAGCTTTTATCCCACCACAGCGTGAGGACAGGTTAAGCTCAGCGTGAAGTGGATGATGGGAAATTGAGTTCCCGCTGAGAGAGTCTGATGTGACCTATTGACCTATTGCCTCAGTAAAACATGGTCAGGGCAGGAAAGGAAGCGCACAGTTGGTTAAGAATGTATATGAAAGAAATCCCAATATTTTCCTCCGTGTGGCTGTGACAGGAGAGACTCTGTAGGTGTCTCTTGAGATGATCCTGGCATAAAAAGGTGAGAAAGTGGAGGAGAAAGAAAGAATGAGTTGGGAGAGAGGGCAAAAACAAAACCCCCTGAAATCCCACAGTCAAAGTGGAGAAGAGGAGAAGAGGAAAGGGACGGATGAAGGATGGCGCTCACCTTTCTCACTGCTGTTCTGATGATACAAAGAGCACGTGGCATCGCCATGACAACACAAACACAAACATCAGGGTCTGGTGTGTGTGTGTGTGTGTGTGTGTGTGTGTGTCTGTGTGTGTACCTGCGGCAACAAAACTCAGTTTAATTACTTACATTGTTATATTTCATATAGATTCTTACAGTAATACACACTAGTGTGTAGAGTAGCACACACACACAAACAAACAAACACACACGTGTACTGCACAGCGCCACGGTGAAGGCATCATAAGGCTGGAATTAAAGGATTTAACATGGTATTTTCTATGTGTAAGTGTGTGTGCGTGTGTCTACAGAGGGGGAATGCCTTGGCTGCGATCCTGGTTGCGTGTGATGGAGAACTCAACAAATTTCCAAACAAACACTCTGGAAATAATTAAGAGAGAGCAACATGGAGAGAGACAGAAAGATAGAGAGGACAGAGAAAGAGAGAGAGAGAGAGAGAGAGAGAGAGAGAGAGAGAGACAGACAAGGAGAGAGAGACAAAAACAAACTTTGCTTGCAGGTTATAAAGAAAACAATTACACTTTGCACGTATCAAGAGCAAATGACTTCCATGTCTCTCAGACTGAATTGCAAAAGACACACACGCATGCACAGAAAGCGCACGAATACTCACAGTCGATGAGTAATTAACAGAGACAGAGTGTAATGTCTATGACACAATATTCCCAAATCACAGGAAATGATTATTCCCAGATCAGGGAGAGCGAGTGGAGCCATCAGTCTGAAGCTCTGGAGACTCGTCAGCTCCAGAAAACTGCAGACACACAGATCCCCACCTGCTGCTGCTGTTTCCACACGGATTACGTCCATAAACAGAGACACACAGACTGAAGTCTCCCTAAGTTATAATCTGTTACATCTTCATCACATCTGTAGAGTTGCATTAGCTGTTTTATAACACACCTAGTCTGGTTGTTCTTTTTCAGGAGAAACCTTATGAGATGTGACATTGTTTTCTCACAACCCTCATCATGAACATGCATGCAAACAGCAAAAATAAAAAAAACAAACCTCTGACTTGATCTGTCTTGATTCCAAAACACACTGAAAAGTTGAGGATATTATAATAAATAAATGGAGGGTGGGTCTTATGAGCCATGTGAGGAAAAAAATATTGCATGCCGGGCATTGAGAGCCACCCTGACAGATGAGACAAAGTAAGCAGCACCACCTACACAAACTCACACTCCATCAGCAGAAACTCGGAGGGAAAAGACATCACACGATGGGCAGTACAGTGACTGTTTATCATTTATCATGTTGCCAAATAAACAGTTCTCATTACAACTTTGTGTAATGCTATTCATGCAATGGTAATGTCTGCGTGTGTGTCTTCGTGTGTGTGTGTGCGTGTCATGTTCTCACCACCCTCAGCATCTGCACAGGGGTGTGACCTCATGTCCGTCAGCAGCAGAGCTGTTGGTCCCGTCTAAACACTCAGTGATAGATGCAGCAGCTAATCAGGACAGTGATCACACAGCGATGTTGTTACAGCCCACAGATACAAGCCAGACCCCGACAGGTGGTTTACTACTACGCAGCTTTTACTGATGAATCATTTTTATCTGGTGTCACTGTGAATGTACTCCCAATGTTTCTTAACAGCAGCTGTCTATTAAAGATAATTTTATCCCTTTACTCTGTGAAACATCAGGGGTGGGAATGTGCTTTTTTATGATGGGGTTTATGTCATTTTATAAATGTATGATGCTCTATTCACAAATATGATGATAAACTTAAGCAATCTCAGACTACCAGTCCCACCAAGGTCCCCGCAGCATTTTGGAGCCGCATACAACCTTGCGTCCTATAAATGGCATTCATATTACTAATTTGTAACATTGAACAAGTGCTGGGGGAAACCTAATTGTGACCAGATTACATTTTCCATTATAATAACAAGGATATGTTGTCAATTTGTGCATTTAGTGACAAATATGTTGATGCTGAACCATCAGTCAAACATTCATAGTTAACATTCATTTCATTACATTTTTTTCTTTAGTTGTTTACTTACTCATCATACGACCTATAGGGCTGGGTAGAGACTGGAGGCAGGTTATGAAAGCCAAAGCCAAACCACAGATGGACTGCAGATGGAAACTCTGGTCTCTAGTGTCATTTATGCTCTTTGCTGCCTTCTTTGCTGTCAATAAATGTAGTATTTCATTCATTAATTCCAAAGAAAACAACATTTCTCAGAGCATAAACGAGCAAGTGATTATGGTGCCTCCATAAAGTTGTTTGCAAATCAACTCAGTTGTATTATATGATGTAAAATTCTAGAGGACAGGGCCGCACACTCTTGAGGAAAAACATAGGGGGTAAAAAAAAAAAGGTGTTTAAAGTCACCGATTTATTAGTTTAAAAAGGAAAGGAGTTCTCAGCACACCCAGGCTGAAGGTCAGTGGTGCTCATTGGGTTTGGTTTTTCAGTCCCAAGACTGCAGTTATGACCACATCCTCTAAGTAAATAAAGATAAAATAAGCTAATTTAATTGCTTGAATAATTCAGACTGTATTGGGTCAGTTTGGTGAATTTGAGAATAAGTAGGAAGTTGGACTTTTTCTTTAATTTAAATCAAATTGATTTATAGTTGTGGAAACCATGAAGCTTAATTTTGTCATATTCATTTTAGGTTTTTTGGAAGCTTCTAGGACCTTGCAGTGAAAAACGTAAGAGCTACAGCTGAGTATCTTTTATCTTTAGTAAAATATTCTATAGGGATTAAACCCGTTTTTCTGTGATCGGATTTAATATATCAAAAAAGCTTGATAATTTTGGATACATTCATTTGAATGAACCATGGCGCTAGTGGAACAACCTTCCTGACTTTGACACTGTTCATGTCCATGACGGCAACCAGTTAAATCCTTTTTGTGTGCTATCACTCGTAGTTGCCTTTGTGATGATGCTAAGAGTGATCGGTGATAAGTGTTCTCTGTATTATTTACAGTCACCATCAACATGCTAAAAGCCTGCTGACATTTCATTTCAAGTTACTTAGCAACAGCCATGAAGTGAGACTGTGAGCCTGAAACTGAAAACGACAATAAAATCTATATTTAACCAGCCCTTCCTTTAAACTTTTCCCCTTTCGAATGAAAAAGATTCAAATCTATGCATGGACACGCAAACTGTTACCTCCGTCCACAGGAGGAGCAGAGAACAGACCCTTCATTTATCCATCCACCCTGTCATCCATTCTGTCCTGCTCTCACAGAGACAATAGGCTGTTGTTGTGGTGTTTATAGTCTCTGTTTGTGGGACTTTCTCCCAGGCCCAGTGTGCCGTGGACTCAGGAAGCCTGTTCACTCTAATAAAGTTTAACAGGCCTGTTTGAGTCCCACAGGACCCCGAACACACGGGACGACAGCAGAGCAGCGCTGACTTTCATTATCTTAAACTCCTATGACCTAATTATATCCAATCTAATCAGCACTCTGTCCTCCACTGTGTGGTTTTCCTTACAGAAATGTGGTAAGATGATTGACAGTGATGATTTAAGTGTAAAGTATGACTCAGAAGAATTACTTAATTACGCGCTGATTGCTTAATTTGTACCACGGAGATACTGTCACAGATGGAAAGAATTTGACTTTAAAAGACTGTAAATGAAAATTCTCATCACACACGGTCCCACAGTTTGAGTCGACACAAAAGTAGGTTAAATGAAAATGTGTATGCTCACACACGTGCATCACTGTGGCAACAGATTAACCACTGACCCCATCCTGAGGTCATGACAGAAGCCGTCCACCCTTGTAAACAACAATTAAGTCCTATGGTAGCCATGGTACCAACACATATAATCAGGGCCAAACAGAGAAGAGTCAGTGATGTGTACTTGTTCATGTCATCGGCCGACTCCATGCACTGTATGAGCCTGTATAACATGTCTGCATGATTATAACTATGTAAACACCGCTCTGTCTTTCTCTTCCACGTCTTTTTTCTCAGTCTTATGCTCTGTCTGTGCTCTGTCTGCAGCTCATCTTCATTCTCTCATCCACTTTATATCTTTTCCCTCTGTTGCACCATTAATTCTCCCACACTCCTTTTATGTCTTTCTGTTTGTATTTGAGACATGGAGCATCCAGCAGCGCTAGGTGGAGTAAGAAAGGCGTTACTGGAAGATAAATGATTAGGAGTGTTGAATTACTCTGTGTAGAGAAGAAGAATTTCACTATGTGTCTACAGCTGCCAGTATTAATGGGTCTTAGACATGTAACTCTCACATGCAACTATCCAAGAAGGAGGGGCGGATGGTGAGATGAGCAATAAGGTTTAAGGAAGATAAAGAGATGTGCTTGAAAGAGCACAGTGAATAAAGAAAGACTGTCCCATATCCATCTATGCCAGGTCTTTGTGGGGGACGTGCAGGTGCTCAGAGGCCTGCTAAAGGATTTAATCCTTGAGATTTCTTAGACCATTCATAACAACATTTTCAGTGAAAATCAGTTCATTGATATGAAATAGCTGTGAAATCGCTGGTAATTTTCTTGCAGAGACAAAGTTCATTCACATGGTGCTATTGCGTGTACAATTCATCTTTGGTAATCTTTGGCCCACAAATCACACGATGTTGATGGTTCTGGGGGGAAAAAAGATAGGAAAATAAAGGAATCTGTTATAGTACCATTGTTGCAACATTTCTTACTGCAACAGTTACCCTGATGCTGCATAATGTGAGATGACAGCAATAGACCTCTCTATTTTGTATGATTTTGCCACGAAGGAAGTAGTCGGAACTACTCTCTCTATTTCTGGTGTAACTGAGTACTTAACGGTGTCATATGAAGCTGCTATGTAAACTAAAATAATGTCTAAATTCTTATTTCTCACCAAAAATGTTTGAATTGCTGAGAACCAACAGTGATCAATGTTTTCTCTGACAACAAATGTAATTTTTGAATGTTCCCAGTTGTTTACAACTGTATTTACCGGCTTGTCTACTTGTCTGCCTTTGATGCTGAGCTGTTACCTTTCCTTGCACCGTAGGAAATGTAACAGGAAATCCTTGCAGACAAATACAAGCACCAATAAACTGGAGGTAAAGTCAGGGAGCAGGAGCAGACACAATAACCAGCTGAAAACAGGAAAGTGAGGCAGGAAAAGCCGTATGTGAATGTGGGGAGAAGTCAGGTGGCTGAAGTCAGAGAAAGTGAGACATAGATGGAAGTGGCAGCTCCTAAAAAGACAAGTGGTTCTTGGTAAAGGCAGCATGACCTGTGACACCCACTCATAAAAACCTTTCCCCAGAGACCACGAGTGGTGTAAAACTGTGTAGTGTGACACCCTTATTTTTTTCATAAACCTTGAAAATAATCTAAATTAAGCGATTGGTGCTTGGTTATTGTTTTGTTTTTCTTTTTTTTCGCCTCACCTATTTTTGGCATTAATATAAGGCCTGTAGTTGTGCTTTCTGTATAGAAAACACTTTTGACACAGCCAAAAGTCAGAACCAGTTGTCTGTCCATGGACTGATCACAGGCAGTGGGAGTGAGACTCGTGTGCACTCATACTTGACCTCCTGACATTTGATTAAGTAGGGGATTAGAGCACATAACCACGCTTCGGCTGAAAGTGCAAGAGCATGAGTGTTGAGAGCGTTGGCCTTCAAATCATATCTACATACAATCACTGATCAGCACCTCACTAAAATGTCCACTGCAGAAGTGAAGTTTTCACTCAGATTGAATTTAAAAAAAGAAACAATAGTCCAGAAAGCTGTACAGATGTAAAACACCTCTGCCTTTTCTGTGTCGCAAACATCTGCTCAGAGAACAAAAGGCATTCAAACCTGCACACACACACACACACACGCATGCACACACACATACATAGAGCAAAGTGACACACAGAGTGGGTGAGTGGGGGGTTAGAGAAACATGGAGAAATGAAAAGTGTCTTTGAAAGTAAACAAAGGCAGAGTGATCAGGACCAGATTGGTGCAGATCAAACAGTAGTGTTGAAGTAGGAGGAGAGAGGCCTCTGATGGAGACATCAAACAGAACTAATGTAAACCACATATCAGCTCGACGTTATGCACGCATACGCGCACGCACGCACGCACGCACGCACGCACACACACACACACACACACACACACACATACACATGCAGGCAATAATTCACTACAGCTAGACAGACAAAGTGTAAAAATGAGCACAAACATGTAAATCTGACATTAGATCTCACACACACTCACGTTGCTTCTGCATTTTCAGACAAATTTAATACATGCTGCATCCACACAAAAGCACAAACCCCCGCATACAAGTGCTCTCTCTCTCTCTCTCTCTCTTACAGACACACGCAGACATCAAGAGCCAAGTACTCAGCAATTACTTTATGGATTTTTCTCTTTCCAGAAAATTAGAATTGTGGAGCAAGAACCAAAATTTTATCAGTGGGAGATGAAGCCAAAACTCAAAGTGAAACCAAATGAGCTTTGAGAAGATATTTGATCAGGAGTTTGTTCTCATCAGAGATGAATAACACATGGATTAGGTGATAGATACAGCTGGAAAGGGATGTAGTATCAATGAACATTAATGGAGGCATAATGCAGGATTTTTCCCTGCGTGACTCTGATCCGTGATGTCAGATGGATGATAGAAAGGCACTGAAGGAGAATGCAGCGAGGATCGGATACTGTCAAGTCTGTCTTTATGTGAGCAGGAGCGTGTGTGATATTGCGGCAATCTACGTCACTGTGGCGTAGGGCGGCCATGATGAATCAGCAGCTGAGCAATCAACGTTCTCCGAAATGAAAGAGAGAGTGAACCTGAGACAGGGAGAGGTTATAAACAGGTCGGCGATCAGAACAGGCCGATGGCAGAAACAAAAGGAATATCTAAGCAGGAAGATGCCGCCGGCCAGTACACTTTATCCACACAGGCAAATCCTGAGAAAATTTCCACAGCTTTTTCCATTACCTCTTGATGTGATGTGTCCAAGGAAAGAGCTTCCCAATCAAGCTCTGGAGTGGTGCAAGGGGTGCATCAAAAGATCGCACCCCTTCTTCTCAGTGTCATAACTCAACCGGAGTGAACAGACATTTCACTGACAGCAATGCCAAAAAGATATTCCACCCAAATGGAAATGAACTGAGTGACAAACTCCATCATGATCTTTTCTTACTTCATTTTATCAATACACTTTTGGACACTGCTAAGTTAGAAGTATAAGCTTTTCCAACTGCCCACACATAACGAAAAGTCTGCCGTCATAGAAAGGGGCGAGACAATTACATAAATCATGGATTTATTAAGGAGGACTGGGTTCTGCATTCAAAGATAGAACTCCATTCATTCCTGTGATAGTTGCTCACTGGGCACATATGTCTAAAAAGCCTCCACTGGCTTCCTCACACTTCCATGTTTTTGGCCCGTAGTCATTCTCCCGCCGAGCCAATGCATCTATTCACTGTTTTACAGCTGCTTCTTTTCCAGTGATTGTGTATGGTGGAAAAAATGGTGCTTGGGCCAGTTTGCCTCTGTGCAGCCATTATGCCAAAGTCACCTCAAAGCCCGACGCTATTCACGGGGTCTTGGTCACTCCCCGAACACATTCATGACATTGTATACGGCCGTGCCCATGGAAAAATGATGGAAGTAGCTCTGTGAAGGCACACCTGGCCAACAGCTGCGCAAAGGGGGAGTGCGCTTTGCGTCCCATTTGTCTGTTTTCCATAAAGCCATGCACAGAAATTGTAGGGTGCAATCTACAACGGTTGTAGTCATAAGTCTAATATCAGTTGGCTGGCTTTCTGCGTAAGTCTGAAAGTGGAAGAAATCACAATCAAAATAGTAGCATTTTGCTGTGTGATAGAAAAAAAAGCCAGTATTATGTATGTGTAAGGTAATAAAAACAGATGTCCAAAGTTTCCCCATCAGAGTTTATTCAAATAAGATTTTTCCCAAAGCAAAAGAGAGATATTTGCAGAATTTTCTGAGAAATATTCCAGCCAGAGTGTGTGCTGCTCTGCCAAGGAAGGCCTTTAACCTCCGCAGTGGAGCCAGAGAGAGCGATAAACCAGTCTGCTCATTTTTCTCAGGCCGCTTGTCCCTCTCCAGTTTCTCCTGCTGTCCCTCCTTCTTTTCTATAGCTCTATTCATTAAAGCTAAGAGCCTATTGAACATTGGCCTAATTAATTTGCTAAACAAGGAAGAGGCGTGGTGTATTTGTGTGTGTGTGTGTGTGTGTGTGTGTGTGTGTGTGTGTGTGTGTGTGTGTAGTATGTGGGTGTTCATGCATGATTAATACCCCAATCAGGATGTTTATTTGTGTTCACATCTGAGAGTGGGAGATCCGTGTTAGTGTGGTCTGCTGACGTTTGTGTGTAGGATTTTATGATTATATTGTGATGCCGACATTGTCGCCAGCTCTGCTCTGTGCAAAGGTCAATGAGACAGAGAGGAAGCACAAGGAACAATGATCAAGGTTAGAAAAAAGAAAGATGTTTATGCAATGCTGTAAATCTAATGTCTGTTCCTCAAGCAAGACTCCCGTACTAATCCACTAAAGTTTACTGAGATTATCCTCATCCTATTAATGCTTCACTGTGAGATTTTCCCCCCGATTTTTCTCCTGCTGCAGCAGAGAGGTTTGGTATCACCATGTAAATGATCAGTTTTGGCGTGTTTTGTACAAGAAGACGAAGGCACGACTGGAATTAAATCCAGCAGTTGAAGAATGAGACATGGGGGAGAGATGGGGGGCATCAAGGGGGTGACTGCAAAATCTCATGGCTAAAAGCATCAGAAGTCTACATCAGGCTAGACCACTAATCAACTCCAAACTCAAATAACAAACGAAATATCCAGGGAACTTCAGATGAAGTATTACCAATCAAACTGGCACGGTAAATAAATGAGTGCAAGAAGATGTAGAGTATTTTATTTTGCTATAACTTTAAATTGTCACATGCACACAAAACACACATGCATGCGCACACACCACCTTTGCTGGATTATTTTACAAGGATTACGCCGGCGATTACATGGGGCGCTTTTATTGGCTGTTCCCACATTCCTGCCTCTCTGTCTCACATTTTTTGTTAACTCTAGTTCTTTTTTTTCTGCTCTTTCTCATTCTTTCTTTTATTTTTTTTCTCTTGCAAACCCCTGTTTCTCTCTACTTTCTCTCTCCAGATGGAGAAATTTATCTGAGGGGAGAATATGGGACAGCAGCTCAGCTATATTAACATTTCAATCACGCTTTTAGCTCAGTGAAAGAAAATAAACTCAAGTGGTTTTGTGCCTTTTGCTCCTCTAAACTGTATGCCACTGCACCCCTCTCTCTCTCTCTCTCTCTCTCTCTCTCTCTCTCTCGTTCTCTTACTCCGGCTGCTCCAAACCCATAAGAGCCAGTTCAATAAGTGAATGATAATCCCTGTAGAAGCAGGGAGCAGTCTGCTGGAGTGCCTTTGTAGTTTGGAGGGCAGATTAGCATGGTGGCTGGAGAGAGAACAGAGTCCTTTGTCTTACTAAAGGCTTGGGATAAGATACGGGCACTGGCCTTTGAACTTATGGGAATTTGGTGTGTGCTTGTGTGAGTGTGTTTGTGTATATCGTGGGGCCAAATTTGGTATGCATATATCCACTTACAAGAGCACAAACACATTTTCAGATGTGGTGCTGGTCAGCATGAAGAATGTGCAGCCTGTGCTGAAGATTGGTTGTTTGGATCCTTGTGCGGATTAATGAAAATAAATCCTCCTCATAATTCTCCTCAAATCACTTTGGTAAGAATAATGATTGCAGGAACTGAACCGCTTGTTGACGCTGTATGATCTTACACAGACATGCTGTTAGGTTTTAGGCAACAAAAATGTCTTGGTTTGGATTAAGGGAGGATCATAGTTTGAATAAAAATAAGTACTTTGTTAAGGTCAAAGAATGTCCATAGTCACGGTTAAACAAAACAGCGTTGACGGTTAGCAGGAAATGGGAAACGAACAGCGGTCTACCGTACTGGTCTGACATTTTTCTGTGCTCTATTCAACTCACCAGCTGTCTCCCTCTGTGGACTTTGTGGCTTATAACAACATCACACTTCCATGCTGTGCTGAACTGACATGAGGTCGTTCTTACAGTCAGTTAAGGTCTTTGTCACCTAAACAAAAACATTTTTCAAACAAACAAAGGACTCCGAACCTGTAAATATGTTTGTTGGTGATGATTGTCCATTGTTCATATTTGTTCAGCTTAAAAAAAAGATGTTTTGTGTCATTTTGTTGCCATGACTGTAAGAAGTCAGTTCAAATAGAGGGGTTAAAAAAACAGTGAGGCATTTTGGGAAATTCTTTCTTGGAAAAAGTTACATAGGAGGGTAAATCCATTCATCTATTAGTTTTCCTTCTCATCCATGCAGCGTACTGGAGCCTATCCCAGCTGACAAAGGGCAAAGGAGTACACACTGATCACCAGACAGACACAGAGGTCAACATGAGAGTCATAAGAGAATAAATCGCTCCCGCATATCTAAATATGAAGTTTAAGCCAGGACACGTTCTCGCTTGACCTTTTCCAAAAATGTATTTGGTTAAGTTTTGTTTTTTGGTTTTTTGGTTTTCGTGCCCAAACTTAACCAGACCCTGACAGTTCCATAAACCTAACTTGTGTGTTGATTATTGTAACCATGACAATGAAGGTCACCATGGGGGTACTATTTCAGGGTTGACCTGAATGGATGATTGATTTGGAGAAATAGTTGACTCCACCAAGGAAGTTATGTTTTCAAAGAATCTGCTGGTTTGTTTATTTGTTAGTAGAAAAATACAAAAGTATTAACTCGACACCAATCATCTCATCTGATTAACAAGGCATAGTTGTGTCATTAATTTGAATTTTTTTCAACATTTTCATCAATATTTCAAGAAGTAATGTACAAAAGTTGACAAAGTCAGACATGTTTATGGTGTTATGTTGGGGCAGATTCAGTTTATGATCCAGGTCTGGTGGGGAAATAGCTGAATCTGCATCACACACAGAGCTGTACCCATTATTAACAGTAACTAACAGTGCATGTGGCAGCAGCAGCGGCATTTAGGAACGCTTACATCAGTGTTTCATTCAACATGCAGCTAATAAAATTACACAATAACAAGAGCAGTATAACCACATATGCAATAGGACAATTCGTTCTGCTGTAGAGCTTCACGAATCCACTTTTCAGGCTACTTCCTTTTTCCTTTTGTTTTTCTATTATATAGGAGCTGCACATATGTAGGATCGTGTGGCCTTGGCAGAGGAATGCAGCACGCTACTTCTAGTTTCAGCGAATGACTCCCTGTGGAAGGACAAATTGTTGTTTTTGCACTTTAGTTTGAGTTGATGTTGTGCAGGACTTTGGTCAGCCATCTGCCATTTTTAAATGTGCTCTAGAAATAAATTTGATTTGAGTTGATCTAATTACATTAACAACACAGTATATCTTTAATCAGTAAATTGGTAACATTTACATACAGGTGATAAAATAAAAACTGGAGGACTGTAGCTTCAAATTTATCGTGTAGACTTGAGAGAGCACTGAAAGCAAATATGTTTGTTTGCTAAAATGTCAAACAACTCATTTGAAAGGCTTGAAAGATACTTACTGCCAAACTCCACCTGTTAAAGAGATAATTTAGTTGTGTGAACTACAGCACCGGCACTGAATGTGTATAGACTTTTGTTTGTATTGTTTTTGCATTCAACAGTCAGTACATGGTGAGGAGATGAGTATTTGTCAATATATTTAGCATTCCCCCTGTGCTATTCTGCCTGTTCAAGGTCTGAAAAACAAACACAGACACACAGAGACATGTGGAGAGTCACCGAGAGAATAAAATCCACAAAGATTCCTGTAAATCAAAGCATTAGTTCATTCAAATAAATATAGACGGTGTGACTAGGGATGACGAGAGCAGGCAGCTCATGATCAGTCCCATTCATCACTCTCTCTCTCTCTCTCTCTCTCTCTCTCTCTCTCTCTCACACACACACACACACACACACACACACGTTATTCCATTCCACCCTCTGCATCAACAAACATGCACCCAGATTTAGAACCCCAGAAAAATGCCAGCAATGAAACAATGTTATGAGAACAACCACTACCGCCAAGTAACTTACAGCTTGTCTCAGACGTTGTCCGCGTGTATATGTGTGTGTGTGTGTGTGTGTGTGTGAGAGAGAGAGAGAGAGAGAGAGAGAGAGAGAGAGAGAGAGAGGGAGGGAGGGAATGCACACTCATACACACTTTCTCCGACAAGACCAGGGAACAGACAAATGCAAAGTCACTGATCAGCCTCAAAACTGTGAGCAATGAGCCACAAACAGCCCGCTCTATGTATATTTCCTCACCACTCACATTTACTGACCGCTGAATGATTTGAAGACACTCTTGGGAGTAACCCATTAAAAATGAAATGCCCATATAAGGTTCAAGTGCAACTTTATTTTAACTGCCTATTTGTCTGGTAAGTTGAGATGCAATTTGAGTTGCAGTTAGACTGTGGAAAAAGTCATTATCTTTACATTTAGTTTGGTTTTTGCCGTAGTTGGGATAACAGCCCATTCCCTGCCTCCAATCTGCTGTTATTCATATTACTATTGAATTTATGAATCTGAAATGCAATTTTCCTGTGGTTTTAAGGCTATTGGCACCTTCTACCGCTTGGACAGTCACATAGGGTGGAAAAAATATGCATGGGAGTGTGTGTGTGTATGTGTGTGTGTGTGTGTGTGTGTGTGTGTGTGTGTATGTGTGTGCACATGTATTGAGGTACACAGGGGTATCGTTATACAAAACTATCATGCTGCTGCTGTAACACACACACACACTCAAGAACAGCTGCCTTTACGATAAAGTAAGGAAACGACTAACAATTATTCTGAGAGGCAGAAGGTATTATTTTCAAGGAGGTAGAGGAGCGAACTGTGATACAGTTTGATTTAAAAACAACTTCATCATTTCTTTAGATTAACAACCTTGGCGAAGCATTAAAAGCCTCTCTGCATGGACGTTGTTTACTTTCACTGTGTTGTCTTGGGAATACATTTCTGAAATTACACATTCGGTTATTTTCTGCCTAAACCACAAATTCAAAAACAGCATTCTTTTGACATAAGACAATTAAGTTTTACATTTGTTAGAGGTTAATGTTGTTAACTTATGTTGTCTCATTGCATAAAATGTGTGAAATCAAACTGATGAATGGCAGCTTGTTGAATGTACCTTAAAGTTAAGAATGATCTGTGAGCTGAGCTCCAGAAGATCATGTATTTCAAACTCAAATAAACCAGGAAGGACGACCACAAGGTTAGTTTCTCATCAAGTCATGCAGTATGCATACACATACTGTGAGAGGTACGTTTCTGCCAGGGAACAACTCGGAAGTTAGATGAGGAGATCATTCCCATATCTGCCCATCACACAGCATCACTTGTCCATCCTCCAGAATCTTCAACACTCACAGATTAACATGTTATTTGATGTTTTTTATATATTCATTTGTGATTTTAAAAAGAGATAGAATAAAGTCTAAAAAACAAGAAATAATTCCCATTGATCTGGAAGTTTCACAGGTGTTGGTAGACAGATTTCTTAAATGGTCTTTCTAACTTGTGCTCAGCTAATGGGCCGCTGACATGACAGTGGCACTGATCTTCTCATCTAACATTTATGGTCAAATCTACTTTCATTTAAGCGCATTACAAAAACCTACAAAACTATGTCCTTGTTATGTAGAAAAAGTCATTATTCGGTTTTGCTGCAGTAGTACTGTTCTGATTACAATTAAAGGTCATTTTAATGTTGTTTCTGGTGAAGTTGGAGATAATCTGAACCACTGTCAAACTACTGTTAGTTTAAATGTAATAGAAATGTATGATGTCCTGTGAGCTTATTATAGTGTTTGTCTGTAAAAGGTTCATCTGCAAAGTAACGCATAACTGCCAGAGGGGTTTAGTGATGTTTATTTGAATGTTTAAGTAAAGTACATTTAAAAAAACTGTACACAAGTGAAGTATGTAAGTGAAAGTACTTGGTTTTACTCTACTGAACATGCAATAGTACATATCCATTTCATCATAAATCAGTTTAAACTGTAGCCTTAGAAAATGTTGTTTAATTTTAGGAAAAGTTGTAATTGACTTATGACATAAAGAATAAAGCACATAATTAAATGAATTCTTTCCTCCTTGATAGGGATGATTGATTGACTGACTGAATAATTGATTGACTGATATATAGATCCTGCATGCCTATTTATCCTCTTGATTGATCATCATTCAAGTGGTGAGATGCTCTTGGGATCAAAACATGCACGAGGAAAGTCATAAAGTTAAAACAGAACACAGACTTTGACATGGCCTGAACACCCCCCCCCCCCCATTGCTTTCAGGTAGGAAAAATGAACCTCTGTTGCCTCAAAGGTTCCTTTGTCCCATAAAATACGTCTTTATTGTTTTAAGTTCTACATTTACACATCTGCACCAGTTTGTCAGAGAGTGAAGAGTTGTCCTTAGAAGGGCAGAAAGGATGTGACACTTAGCTTTTTGGGCAAGATTGTGGGAACAGTGTCACTTAGGAATGATGGGGCTCCATAGCAAAGTACCTCCACTGTACCGTTACTGGTATTACAGAAAATATCATCAGTCACATCTCTGGGTTGTGAAGACATAATTTTCCAGGTGCAGGAAGAAAATCCTGGCAAAACAGTGACTATTGAATAGAAAAATGTAAAATGAACCACAATAATTTTAAACATTATTATTATCAGGCCCATTGAATTTCTGTAACCCAAAGGAGTAAATAGACAAGCTTAGATCCAGACTGTGAAGGTATGTCTTACTGGAAGAGCATCACACGGTGCTCTCATGTCTGTCCACAGTTTAAACACCGAGGACCGCTGCTGTTGTCACAGATGGTCCTCAGACTCACAAAAGGTGACTGAGTCTGTCTTTCAGGGCATGTGTGGTTAGTATTTTTGTGTACCTGGCATTGATACACTTTCCTACAACAGTGTCGTCAGGTGCATGTGTGTGTGTGTGTGTATGTGTGTTTGCATGGCAGCAGGCATTCATTTTTCTGAAACCTTCTCCAAAGAGTCTTTGTGCTAATTATTCATCCGTGCATTTCTTTGCGATGAATAAAACACAGCTGAGCCTTAGTTTTTTCCACCACACGGCACGGGCCAGAGATGTTAATCAGGGAACAAGACAGGGATCTGCATAGTCTCTGATCTGAACCACTCTGCTGTGTTTACACAGTTTTTTATTACAGAGCAGGAGAGGAGAAGGTGAAAAGTCTTTATCACATTAATAATATCCTCGTCAGAATCCTACAGGACGGTGATGAGGAAAACAGATCCAGAGAGGAGAGTGAATAAGAGCAGATTTTGCTGATTTTGAAAGTTTCTGAAATCAGGAAATGAAAAAGAGATTTGTTATTACCTTGTGTGTTTGTTGGCGCAACGGCCAAAGTATGCTAAAAACGATGAACGATGAAACCAATGGAGATAACATGTGCTATCCATTAGGGAATTTGTGTAGTTAATTGAAGTACCTGTAGAATAACCGGTTGTTGAGCAAATTAAACAAAACCTGTCATTTCAATTCTATTCTCGGTTTTTAATTTGAGAGAAGCTAACAAATGTGAAGTTCTTTACAGAGTTGTTGAGACATCCTGATAGTGCCTTAGGTCTCGAGGTAACAAATGCATGACAGGGGGCTATTCTGGAGAGCTGTTTTATGTGTGAAGCAAAGCATGTGTTTGGTTAAAAAAATGAACCCATAGTTACTTACAGAAGTAGACCAAGGTAATGTCATTCAACCTCAACGTCTGAATTTCAGCTAAATAACTGGTTGTCATAAAAGTCTTGATGCCTGATGTTTCATTACTGGATTATTTCAGATGGTTTGCGACGCATTATGCGAGTTTATATATACAGCTGGGTGTCATCTGCATATCAGTGGAGATTTTCTTCGTGCTTCTTGATAATGTTGCTTATTGTTGGTTTGGAGATGTCTAGATATTTATAAGAGAGGCAGTCAAAGTATAAATCAGACACGTATCTGTGCCGGTTCTGGGAAGACGTGATGATTTTTTCTCTCCAGTAGTTAATAATAGCGTTGAGACAGCTGTGAGATTAATATCCCTCCATGGTTTATTCTCAACTTGTCTGTGTTTTGCTCAAGACACAGGTATTTCCACTGGGATCAAACAAACAACAGCCATCAATCTTAAATTGTTTTAATAACTCTCTCTAACCTCCTCTGCAAAATGCTACCTCCCTTCATACCTGTGTCAGTGCTTTCCATCTTGCGCTCCCCTGCCAAACCCCCCCGCCCCTCCCCAAAAAAAACCTGCGTCATATATTTTTGAAAAGACTCTCCAAGTCTGATCCTCTTGTTTTCTCACTGCCGACTAAACAGGGAAACACTGCCGCTGACCTTAAGATGCCTCGAGGAGGAGCTGTGAGAGTGTGTGGGTGTGTGACCTCACAGCAGGCCCCTTCATCTTTCACTGTAATGTCTCGCCCACAGCAAGGTGATGAAGCTCACACACACACACACACACACATTCCAGTGATCACACATTGCTGACTCACACACACACACACACACACACACACTTGTCAGTGGCCAGTCTGTGAAGGCTGCCAAGACCAGTTGACTTCAGTGCACATCCTGAGGCAGCTCCAGATGTGAAAGACAGAAATGCATGTTGATCGGGACATTACAGCTGCTAATACTAGAGCGACAGCTTCTGTTACTGAGGGCAGGGTTGTCATGGAGCACACTGGGGTGAATAGACACCTAACTAACTCAACTCTGTTACACCCGACACAGGTTTGTGTGCACCCTTCACCATTAAGCTGCTGAATTCCAGATGCTGAGTGTTGACTGGTCCTTTCTATCAGTTGTAGCTTTTGCAGTGCTTAGTTCAAGTGACACATTTGACTAAAAGTTAAGGCAACAGAAAGGCTTTGATTTGTTGGCTCTGGTTAGTTTGGCTAAATCTTTAAAGTCAGTTTCATGTTCAGTATTTCACAGAGCCATTGAAAAATCATCAGTCCTTCTGTAGTAAGGCAGGGATATCAATAGATGCAGTCAGACTCTTTAGTCTGGACCGTTCTCCTGCAGATCGTAACAACTAGACGTCAGTCACTCTACTTACTGCTGAAACTTTTGCCTGATTTCTCTCAACAAAACTTCACCTCTTTTCTAAAGTAATGATACCTTTACTCCTACTGTTCACATTGCTATCGACCATCCCATTCTATTCCTTGTGTTAAACATGTGATTATCTATTTATTGCAACTTAATTATTACCTCAGCTCCTTGGTCACTGAATTTGTGACTCAACAATACACTTTCAAAGGTTCTGTAAACTATGGTACTTTTTATGACTGTGTTTAGCTACACAAGGAACTTGGTTGAGGTAAGAGAAACAGTATAATATGATTTTATACAAAATACGTTTTTCAGTATCTACATTTTACAAAAACACAGTCTTTTACATCCTTAACCAAAGTGCAAACAGTTTCCATTTCTGAAAGAGAGGTTTATTTTGGTAAAGCGACCATATTAACAAATAATAAAGCCTGTAACGCAAGAGCTGAAGGGTTGAAGTGCTTTCTGACAGCTGGGCAACATCATTTATCTGTATCTTCCTGTTACCATCAAACAATTAATCTGTTTAAGGCAACACTAAAGTTTCGTTTGAGGCTTGTTTAGGTTTACATGAATATTGTGTTTTGATTTGAATTAGGCTACTTATTTTGCGAGGTTATAGGACCTTTGTAATAATTGTTAAAAAAAAAGAAAAGAGGTTCACAGTTTGAAAAAGAAAACTAAAATATAAAGGATGTACTATATCAAAGGATTACATGTTTATTTATGGATTTACGTCATTAATATTATGTTATTTTTCTTAAATAAGTCATTAACCCAGATTAAACAAATCACAGGAGATGTGCAATCAAAGAAACAGAAGCTCAGATAGTTAACATGTGTTCAGTGAAAAGATGGCTGCAACTCAATATCAGGACCGTTCAGACTAGCCAACATGCTGTAAGGTGAAACTTGCAGCGCTCCTGCTGCTGCATGACATTCTGCTGAAAGCGCTGCAGCGACAGCCGGTCAGCTTACTTAGCAGAGTTCTGCAAGATGTTTTATGGAGTTTGTGGGTCATTGAATTGTTCGATATGGATGGAAATGAATCTCCTGTCTGCTGCTGCGGCGTAGATCAGCGCTCTGTCATGATCTTTGTGAAGGTCGGTTGATATGCTGAGTTACGTCTGTGGAGAACTGCTCTCCTGCAGCCTGGACTTTATGGGGTCACCAACTGTGCAGTGCTTCTTGGCGTATGTGGATACACACTCACACACATGATGTGTCTAACCTGAAGGTTTTTGGGGGCTCCATCAGTGATTTAAACCAGATGATTAACAGGCTAATTACCGTGCCCTTTCTCTCGCCTGAGACACACAAATGCTCACACACTCTCTTTTTGACCCTTTCCCCCCCATGTTAGATTCATGTCCTCTGACTTGCTCTTGCTTTTCATCCACTCAGCTTTTCTACTTTTCTAAAACCAAAAAACATTTTAAAAATTTCCTATTTAATTGTTATTTTCTCTTTTCATATGAGTGCAAAATTCCTTCTGTAATTTTTCTTTTGAATTTGTTGTGAAAGGACGGTGTGTATGGTGGATAAACTGCTGTGTAACTGTGGTGGTGAACACTGGGACTTGAATACATATGGAGGCTATGTTCATTTTTAACAGTTAAACATTTTGTTTGTTGTGTATATTACTGTCTGTTATAGGCTTACAGTTATAGTAGCTGTAGTGTTTTGTGTTTTTCCATCTGCTGCCCCAGATACATCACTGGAGCTTTCACTTTGAGTGGTTGACGAGATCAAACCCAAATCTTTCAAGCAGTCTTATAACACACCAAGTTATCTGATTAGTTATCTGATCTGCATGTTTAGCTAACTTTAACAGTGCAGTGCCAGGGGATTGAACCAAAGCACACACTTGTACTTTATTTTAGGGAGCGTTTGGCCCTTTTTTTTGACTCTTTGAACAACATGGTGAGAACAAATTAAGTTTTGTGTCTTTGACCTTTTGTGTTCATCCCGTGGTCTGACATCAGTTGATAGAGCTATTTAGGCCTTGACTGCAGTCAAAATCCTTTTTTTTTTTTCAAATCTGATTAGAATCCGATTTTACTGACTGAGAGTGATCTAATATGTGTGTGTCCATATTGCGATTTGGAGTGGCAGTGTGAACAAGTTTAAGGCTGTGTCACTCTTTACTCTTTCAGGTCATGGGGGCCAAGGGGAGAGGTGCTGAAGAAATAGGGCCACAGGTAGTTTTGAGGTTGTAGGTTTATTCCCGAGGCAATATGTTGTAATTTGAAGCCCCACACCGAGAGTTAAGACTGAAAAATGTGACAAAGAGAGCAAGGGGTTTCCAGTGAGATAGCACAGGAAATGAGGTGAGACAGGATTAACGTTGTGGGTTTGATCTCTTTGTGGTGTATTAAATTTTGAAGTCCAGTATGCCATGGTTTTGGAAATAAGTTTAAATTGTCTGACCAAATAGTTCAGGATGATGAGAAGGTATGAGGTTGTATACTCTTTATCTCCGCACCATCATGCAGGTGGGGCTGCACTGGTCCTGCACTAGAGACACAATGTAAGTGTAGCATGGAGAGCACTGGTCCAAAATAAACCCTGTTGGTTCACCAGTCCACTTTTGGTGTGCAATGACTGTGAGATCCACAGCTGGATAGATACACAATCACACACACACAGACACACACACACGCACACACACCCACAGGTCTCCTGCCATTTCTTCTAATCCTTACTTACATTCGTCTACTTTGAATACAGAGCTAATTAGCTCGTTTCAAATCAGAGCAAAAGCTGCATAGCTTGCTTTAAAATCTGTGGCAGCAGCAGATCATTAGGTTCATATTGCAGGAGTAATGTGCAGAATCACTGCTAACCAAAATCAAGTTAAAGGAATAATGACTGATGACTATTGGCAAGAGCTGCCAGGGCTGGATGACAGTACTTCACAGTGACATGGAAAAACAACACCGGAGGGTTTTCCCTTCAACACAACTGCTGTCAAGTAAGCTCAGAGACAGACTGAGAAAATGACGTGAAAAAGAGAAAAAAAAGCAGAGAAAGTTTGAGACCAGGTCAACTCTGTATACCCTTGTCACATGTTGTTAGTGTACCAGTTTCCCCAGTATAGCCTTGTCGCAGCTACCAGCTAGCTCGTCTGACACAAAAACAATGAACACACATAGCATACACACTGCTCATTCAACCTTGAGAGCCGGAGCTCACGTCAAAAAGAAAGTCTGTGTGCTACAAACAAATAAGTGTCGTAGGTTGTCAGTTCACTGTGGCAGTCTGTTTCACCACATCTCTGCTGGGTCACAGTGCAGTAATGAAACACATATTTTCTGAGTGCATCAACTCCCCAAGCCGTCTTCACATACACACACTTTCCTCTGTATAAACTTTCAGCTCCGCCTTGGACCTGGGACAAATTACAAAAGAATGATCAATAAAAAATGATGATGGACTAGGGTGAAAACACACACTCATCACTGAAGAGCAGATAGCTGTCACTTACTGTTTTGAGGACGGTTAGGGTTGGGGGGGTGCACTTATGTATGATTGCGTATCACGTGTTTCAGTTTAATACTTAAAGGGATAGTTCACCCAAAATTCAAATTTCACTCATTATCTACTGACCCTCATGTCGACTAAGGGCTGGGAGAATGTTCAGAGTCCTCCGTGCCTTCTCTGAGTTACGGGGGGGTCCACGCAGCAGTATTTGTCCATATAATGGTTGTGAATGGTGCTCCCTTTTCTTCGTTCAAAAAGACACACTAAAAAACATCCAAATACCTCCATGCTGCTCGTCTGTAATGTCCCTCTTGTATTGAAGCCCCGACATGAGAAATTGTTCCGCCGGTCAGTGCAAATCATGCAAGATTTGCACGGACACAGGAAGAGCAGTGAACTGAGACACTGGGAGCTTCCGCTACAAACAAGCTTAAAATATAGACTTATTAAATTTTTTTCAGAACAATTTCTCATGTCGGGGCTTCAATACAAGAGGGACATTACAGACGAGCAGCATGGAGGTATTTGGATGTTTTTTGGTGTGTCTTTTTGGACGAAGAAAAGTGAGCACCATTCACAACCATTATATGGACAAATACTGCTGCGGACCCCCTCGCAACTCAGAGAAGGCACGGAGAAAATTCTCCCAGTCATTAGTCGACATGAGGGTAAGTAGATAATGAGTGAAATTTGAATTTTGGGTGAACTATCCCTTTAATGACTGTTTCACTCTCTCTAAATCAGAGGCTTGAAATATAAACCTGTTGTAGTGATCAAAGAAAAAAAAAGCTATCTTAATAAGTGGGTGGGAAAATAAGTGTGTGGGTCAACCTGCTAGTGTAGCTACATTGTATTAGATTACCAGGACTAAGTGTGATTATGAGACATGTATTAGCACCCTGCTCTGAAGAGTCTGTGTGTCCTGATAGTGGGTTTCTGCACATGTGTGTGTCCCTCCTGGCTGTTTGTCATCAAAAGCCATCTGACAGTCCCCATTTCTCATATTCACGCACACACACACACACACACACACACACACACACACACACACACACCATGAACCTATTTACAACCAAGTGGGTTTTCATCTCCACATGGCTGAAACTCTGACTCTGACTCTGACAGATGACACTGTGTGTGTGTGTGTGTGTGTGTGTGTGTGTGTGTGTGTGTGTGTGTGTGTGTGTGTGTGTGTGTGTGTGTGTGTGTGTTATAGCCCTGTGGCCAGTTGGGTAGTGCTAAGTGGTATTTTGTAAGTGTTACTGTAGCTGGCTGAGTGGCTGTAGTACTGAGGAGAGGAGGAAGTGATTTAGTGTCATTACAGCAGCAGCAAAGTCCACATAAGGAGGAGCTTGGTGTTGATGGATAGATCAAACTTGACAATGTTGTTTAAAAAAAAGAAGAAAAAAGACCATTATTATTATTATTATTATTATTATTCCCTTACTTTTATCACATGTTCCTTTGGTAACCATAACAACAAACCTCCCATAACTTTGATCAAATTAACATTCGAACACAAACCACAATATTTCCCTCAACACAAGACCAAACCGTAGTGATATTGTTATCAAATCATAAAACAGACTTACATTTCATTTGTAACTGGTGACCGGGCTGTCACACCAGTTAAATGTGTTGTTCTCAAGGAAAGTTACAAACTGTTAAATTTTCTCTGACCTTAACCCAAGTGCTTTTGCTACCAAACCACACACAGTTCAGGATGCAGACCACTCCATCTCTGGTACCAAAGCCCTGCACTGTAAACCCAACATCCACCTCAACCCACTTGTTATGATGTGGATCAGTTACAACAATGTAGCGCCTCATTCACTGAAAAAAAACACCAACAATGCCAGAGACCAAAATCCAGGTTGCAATTTCCCATCTAATTATAACTGACAGTACAAACAATAGTAGTATATAGTGTGGATGTAATTTCAGGGAGACAGAGTTGGTGGATTTTTCTGTTGAGCCAACAGACAAACACACCATGTTGTGGCGACATGATGAGTGTGTTTGGGATGTAGGATAGAAACAAACATTGTATTTTTTCATTTAATTAGGAGCACATATTGGACACAGACAGCTCTAACCCTGACCTTCAATCCAGAATCTCTGTATATTTTAACCACCAGACCACAAAGCTACCCCCCCCCCCCTCCCCAGAAAAGCTTTTTGAGTTTGAGTGCTTTAGTCTGGACGTGGCCTGAGAACTGAGTGATAGCATGCTGACATGTGTTGGACATAATTAAGCCACATGACAACTGTATCACAAACATGCCTCATAAAGGTGAGTTATTCCCCCAGTCACACACAGTGCAATCCCATTAAATCAAGAACATTAACAGTGAAACACAGAGACCCCTCGACTGTGGAAATGCACAGTAAAATGAAACATGATTAAAAGCAGTGCATTTAAAAAGCAGAGTAGAGTTTCCTTCCCTGTGGGTTCCAGCCAAGCCAAATGTTGGCTGGGGCCATATAACGCGCTGCACCTCTCTTAGCGAAATTGACGCTGACATTTAGGGTTAATACTGCTTGTCACTGTGATTTCTGCAAATATGGCTTCACCGCTAAGTGTTCCAGCAGCTGTTTGTGCATGTGTGTGTGTGTGTGTGTGGATGTGTGTGAGAGAGAAACCGAGTCAGCCCGCGGTGTGGACTAAAACTGTCATTACAGCTGAATCCAGTCATATTGTCCACACCTAGCAAAAGCCTTCCAGAGGTCGCTAAACACACACACTTATCCGTGTGTAGCCATCCAGAATATAAGAGGAAACACCCGCCGACCGCCCACCCACCCACCCACCCACCCACCCCCACCCACCACCCTGCAGTCCCACCCTGCAGCCCAGGTCTGGGGGTGTGAGAGCCAACAGACCGCAGTGAGTCATTGGAGGCTGTAGGGAGGAGAAGTGTGGGTGCTCTGAGGGACAAGAGCCGGAGACACTGGAAACCACCCTGAGAAAAGTGAACATGATTCAGCCCTCAACCACATTGCTCGCAAGAACGCAAACACAGACCTGCAGCCATTGTGTGTTGTTGCACGACAACAGGCCACCTGGCACCCACACGCACACGCCGTCGCCCAGGTCAGTGGTCAACTTAGTGACGGCAGACGCTGGGGATTAGGACTGGCCAGATGACGACACCCAGTGAGATACTCCATCCAACTTCAGCCAGGAGAGTGTGTGTGTGTGTGTGTGTGTGTGTGTGCGTGTGTGAGATGATTGCATGGCTTAATTCATTATTAGTCCAATAGGAGATGCCAAAACATTGCATCCATAACTAACTAGTATGAAGAATATAGGATCTGAATCCCCCCCCCTTCCCTCTTGGTGATTATTGTGACTGCTGGCTGGCTGGGGGTGACGGGAGTCTTCCCCTCGCTCATGACTCACTGATGAGCCTGTTTTGAACAAACCGTTCGCCAACAGCTTGGAAAATGAGGAATTCAGGGGTAACTGTAACTGTTTCACATGTAGTGATAATTGCAACTTGGCAGGAGCAGATAAAAACCACTGTGAAGACGTGATATCAGAATACCTATTTGATGGCTCACAGTATTGTTCTTTTGGGTGGGAGGGCGTGTGTGTAAGGAGGTTATAGCCTTCTACACCCTTGTTTCCTACATCCCCAAACACACTCATCATGTAGCCAGCCACTGGGCTGACTCAACAGACAAATATACCAACTCTGTCTCCCAGAAATTACGTCCATACACTATATATACCACTATTATTTTTATTGCCGGTTACAGTTAGATGGTAAATGTATTTGCGAACCTGGATTATGATCACCGGCAACATTTTTCCAGTGAATGAAGACGCTATGTGTTTGTAATTCAGAGGTTTTAAAAAGTGAACAATGCACAGGACCTTGATTTGCATGGCGTTCCTGACCCCTGTGTGTGGTTAGGTTTTGGCAACATAATTTAATGGGTTATGGTTAGAGAACGATTAGGAAGTCCTCCAAATTAAACAACAGAGTACAGTTTGTAACTTCCCTTGGGAACAACATGTATTAGTGTTTTCTGGTCTGACAGCCCAATCAGCGAAACAACATAAAACATCATAGCTATGTTTTCCAAAACCATTACAAATCACCGTTGGAAATGTAAATCACTTTGATGGTGTGATAATGAGACAGTTAAACTGTGGTTATAGGCTTGATTAGGGATAGGGAAAGATCCAGGTTTGAGCTACATTAACGGCCACTAGAGGGCTCTTCACTGGAACAGGGATGAATGCTAAAACCACTAATGTTGTTTTTCGTGGGAGGACAGTCTTGAAACGTTGTGGTTCTTGTTAAATGTTAATGAAGTAAACATATCTTGCTTTATGCCTCAAGTCAATTTTTACTTTTTCAAAACTTGCCTAAACACTATATTTTCCCGAAATTCAACAAAGTGCTACAAGTTGCCAGTATCTACTAATTAAAAATATATAACCGCAGGCTTTAGTTGCAAGGGTAAATATTGTATGTAAAAACACATTAAACACATTGTCAGTGAATGTATTGCAGATATAGTTGGTGTTGACATTTGGAAGATATGTTAACAATCTTCTTTCTTTAAATTACTGTAAGTAAAATCCACTCCAGGCAGCATTACATTTCTCCTATTTGCAAATTAGACATAGTTGGTTTGCCCCCTCCCCTCCTCCAAAAAAAAAAAAAAAAAAAAAAGTGTCCTTCTTCACCCCCAAAACCTCGCAGACTGTTATTTTATTGTCTGCCTTTGATCAAGCTGACGTTTTGTAGGGGTGTGTGAAGTGTGTGTGGCTGGAGACAGAGGGCTTGCGGTGGGGTGGCGGCTGGTGTTGTTGTTATTTGGTTTGGGGCTGATGTTCACTTCGATGCTCTGCGCTCGACTAACTAGTTGCAGACCTGCAGGCTGAGAAATAACCCACGACATCCACTGTCAAGCAGCTAAGGGCACCGAGCCACACACTGAGAATCCACATGTACTGAACACACACGCACACACACACACACACACACACGCACACACACATCAGGCTGCCAAAATATAAGCAAGGGTGTGCACACATTGAAACAGATGAAAATATGTACACTCACACACTTACACATGATGAGAACACCCAACAAGTTCAGAGGCATCAGACTGGAATGAGCTGCAGCTGAGAATAGTGGCCAGACACACAAATACACACACACACATATTTCTGATATTACTTTAGTGCTCTTACTTTAAAGAGTGTGTGACGTTATCAGAAGACAAACGCCGCACCAAAGTTCATACACTCGACAACCACTCATACATCATGCACAAAAACACCACAGACACACTCGTCAGTCTGACACATGACGTGGTGGGACTGAAACACAACAGACAGGGATTCTTTTAGTGTTCTTTTAAAGCTGCATTCCTTATTTAATAGAGCCTTATTGCACATATTGTCTCTGTTATAGCTTAATGTTTGGCAGACTGTGTGTCCATGTGTGTGTGTATGAATCTGGTCATTGTAACAGTTAAACAGCTGGCTCATTATCTGAGTTTATCCACGCACATATGAAATCCCCATCAGGCTCGACCACATCAATTCATCTAAGCTATTACCTCAATTCATTCAGTCCATTTTGAGGTCTACTTGTGAGTATATTTGAGAGGACATGAACGTGTGTTTCTGTTGCTGCCGGCTCGTTCTCTTTTCTATGCAGCCTCTGCCCGAATATGTGTGTTCTCCACATGGGGTCACATCTAAATTTAAAGACGGATTTTTGTGACCTAAGAGGCAAACTCACACAGGAGGGACACTTTTATGTTGGTGGGAAAACTTAACACTAAAGATATGACTTGTATAACTCACTAAAGATTCATGTAATGGAGCTATTTTGCTACATAGTCGATGTCAGCATAAGCCACCATCTTCTTACCAGTCTTCCCAGAAGGTTATAATACACTCTCTGAGCAGCAGGACTTCTGAAGGACAGACGGGACAACACAATGATATGACTGGTGGCTGGTTAGCGTGCTAGCTTCAGTACAAGAAAACAGGATTACTTTCCACCTTCTAGATCTGTAACTTAAGCTAATGCTAATTTTATCAATGTAGAAAAAGCAACACGTACAAACGGCTCCTTTTGGTTGGTTTGGTCCTTCTGGTTAGATAAACTGAAGAGACACTGAGGCTGGAGCAGGTCCTTAAAGAGTAACTATGCAAGTCTGGTCGCTTTTCCTCTGTTTTGCTAACCCTCCACCTGGCCATGTGCATTTGTTTTTAACGAAGCCGGTGAAAAATCAATCCATGGAGTGATGGATAACGTTATAACATACAGTACGGTGTTACAATGTGTAGTCTTATCTGTCATAAACAAAAGATTGCCAGTTACGGAGCGCATTTGTGTCACGGAGTGCAGAGACGAGCTCGAGCTGGGACACCGGGGCGGCGGCCAAGACTACACTGATGTTGCAAGGTTGGTTTTCAGCCATGGGACGCCAGGTGGAAAAGGCAGAGAGCCTCAATTCTCAATGTAGTTAACTATCACAATTACTCTGACAATCCTGCTTAGTTCCTCTTTAAAGATTCTGGTAGGTTATTCACAAAAAATCATGAAAGCGCCCAACTGGCCACAACAAACGGAGAAGATGAAGAGTGAAGATGGAAGAAGGTGAGGGAGAAATTACAGTCACGAGACTACAGACAGTTTCCAGTGCCACTCTAAGGGCTGTTTTCAAGCAAATTCCTGGATTCATTTTTCAAAAAAAATTAATGAAATATATAGTTATGCAATACAGAGCTATGCAAGGGCACCACAATACCATGAGGTGTTCAGCTCTTCCCTGAGTGATACAACATCTGGAAAATGAACTGTAGTTCAAACTTGGCAGCGAGTTGAAGGGAAGAGGATGTTACGAAGCCCACTTTCCATCACCTCCATTTCAGTCTGTCATCACTGAGCACAGGCAGTGAAGAGTATAATGTAAAACAAATCTTGTCACTGGAACGTCTCCCTGTTTCTGTTGTAAAATATTTGCTTGGCTTAAAAAATTAACCTCAAACTCTCAGAAAATGATCTCAAGCTACATTCTTTGTTGCCTATCTGCATGTACTGTAACACATCATGAGTAGCCAACGTGCTGATGTTTGCACCATAGTTTAGGAAGCCAGGGTGGGGTCTTAATCACATTCACATTTTAGTTTCTACATGAACACACATAGCCTACTATCTTGTTTGCCAACTTGTGTGTTGATAATTTGAATCATGTTTTAAAATGTTTTTAATTCCACTTTAATAAAAATTTGTTGTCTCTTAGAAACAACAAAACTCTGTTTTTTCTGCTTCATTATCAAGAGCATCAGAACATTAACACTGGTGTTAATGGTGACTCTCATTATGCGCTGACTGCACCGGCCCTGCTGCCCACATTCATCCTCTCTGTTTCTTCATTCTGCTGCAGCTGCTGGAAATAGTGCATATCATAAGTAAGCTTGTGGAAATGCCACAGGCGACAGCTTATATGACAAAGCTGAGACTACAAGAGGCTATTAGCAAGCTTGCCAACGAGTCATAAGTAAACAGCAAAGTTCTCACTAAGTATGAACAGACAGACGTGATCCAGTGTAGCTGTAAAACTGTTTCTCTTTTCCTTGAGCCTGTCAGAACTGTTCCTGGAAAGCAAGAAACTTGATTTGTGTAGTGTCTGGTCAAATAAAAATGAACCGGAGGGAGAGACAATGTGTCCACAGGTACCGTAGTAGATGATAAGTGCATATGGTAGTTTGTGTGTGTGTGTATGTGTGCGTGTGTGTATATGTGTGCGTTTGAAAAAGAATCACTGGTGCCACATGTGTGAATAACGGCTGGCAGTTTTGTCACCAAGCGTGTGAAGCTTCACATCGTGGTGACACATCTCTGTGACAGCTCCCAGCGTAAACACCGCAGCTGGACTTTGACAGTGATAAGTACTGACAAGGAGAGGGAGAGGAGAAAGGAAGGAAAGGGTAGGACACTTGTAGATAGCAGCTGTAAGCCTGACTTCATGGCTTCACAAAGCGCTTTGAGCGAGACCCTCTGACAATGCAGTTGCACAGAAAAGGAGAACTCCATGAATCTTAAATCTGCTCCCTGCGTGGTTAGAAATTCAGTGCTGCTCTACTTCTTAGCAAAGGCAGGAGGTATGGATTCATTTAACCTTTGCTCCGGTTTTATGTGCATGCTCTCGATTTTAGCCCGTGTTTATGTGCATATGAGCACCTGTGACCTTTTTCTCTGATGTTACAAACAGGCGAATTTGTCTCTTGCGTCTCCTCGATGTAGTCCTGTAAAACAGCCACTTACTGTCCTAATAAAGAGCTCTGGGTTGTATTCACCTTTAAGGGCAAACTCATATAAAACACACACACACACACACACACAGTTTGGTGGCTGTGGTATCAACCGCATCACAGGCTCCAGAAAAGGTCTCTCTTTGCAGGTTATGAAGCAGGATGGTCTCATTGTTCATCTTTACAGCTGTCAGTTAGCAGACGCAGCCCAATGCATACGTCAGCCTTTTCTTTAATAGGGAACACAGCCTCTCTACACAGCCATTGATTTACCTCCTCCACCTTCACTAGCTCTACTATCACCCAGAGGTCTGATCAGCACAAGTTACATAAAATTTGTCCTGGCTGTGTGTATGTGCGCACGGGCGTGTGTGTGTGTGTGTGTGTGTGTGTGTGTGTAATGAAAAAAGGGGGAAACAGTGTGTAGTGTGTTGTGGTGTGTGTGCTTGCTCACTTACACCTCGGTGCATTTGTGCTTCTGCATCCGTTCGGCGTGCAGTAGTAAATTGAGCAGCTGTATTGTATCCTGTGAACAAAAGAGGCCCATTTGTATAAATTTGGCTTGTAGAGGGGTTTGGCTCTCGAATGCACCCCTAGCGTAGCAGATTTGATTACACGGGTATCTGTTGCTCTGCCTCAGCAGATAAAACAGGCCTCCATCAATAGAAGAAGTCAATGTGCCCCACAACACTTCAAACGAAACTTCATGCGGTAGCCACCAAGTTAGCTGCGAGCCAGTGTTCATCTGACAAAGCACGTTTGTGTGTCTTCGATGTATTTGAGTTTATGTGCTTCTATTACACAGGTTAATGTTCTGCTCTTCAGTCTATTTTTTTTTTTGTTTTGTTCTCAGGAGAATTTAAAAAGCGACGTGAATGTTTCCAACACTTTCCTCAGTTTCTGTCCCGTTTGATGTTTAACTATAGGATTTATTTCTCTTTGTTAATTCTCATTTATTTTCTTTGTCTATTCTGCTGTGTGTTTTGGGAAGTTAAGTTCTCTCTCTGGCAAAACAACAAAAATCCCTTAGTTGTTTATTAGTGATGTGGTGACAGTGTTGGAAGATAATAAAAAAAAGTCCAGTTGAAATATAGTGTCATTTATCAAAGCTTTGTCATTTAGCTCATTTAATTAATATTATCTGGAGAATAATGTTTCAGCAAGTACTGATCCTCAAAATGAAATCATACTTCATAAACAAACAAAATAAAAGATTTAAATCTCACTAAAGTTCTGGCTGGTTGCAGATTCTGTGCTCAATTAAGTTTTAAAGTCAACACCCAATTCAACATCTCTGGACCTACTGTTCATATTTTTTAGTTGTTTATTAAGGACGTAGTTGTATATGAGATTGTCGTCCAGTGAAAAACAGGGGGGTAGAAAATACCCCAGAGGTAGCAAAGGAGCTTATTGCAACTTACAGCTGCATATTATTCTCAGGTGACCGCAGCAGCTTCACAGCCAGGAAATCAGATGGTGACGGTTGTGTAAAGAGCTACAAATCCTTGAAGTTGTATTGTCCATCAGAGAAAACTCTGATGGACAATACAGAGCAATTGTTTATTTATTGGCATCATTAAAACATGTATTTCAGTCGTACCTCAAAATACAGGATATCTCCATAAAGGCTAAAGTTTTTCAGTAGTAAATATTGGCCTACAGTAGTTGAGTGGTTCATTTCCCACTCGCCAGAGGTTTCTCTCCTGTGTCTCCTTCACTGCTTAGGAAATAAAAAACATTAAAACTCAATGGACGGCTCACTTTTTTTCTGGAAAGCATATGGTTGTGTACTTTCCTGCTCCTTCTCATGTTTCCCACTTTCTCCTTTGAAACAATAAACTTGTTTTGATCGACTAATTTTTGTATCTCTTCATCTATTGCTCTCTCTCCGTCAGGTTCAGTTGTTCCAGATCCAGTTTTCTATCTGTGGTTGAAATGTAATGCCTGTCAGGAGAGCACACTCGCTGGCCAAATGCAGGGCCCCTCAGCTGACACACACACACACACACACACACACACACACACACACACACACACACACACACACACACACACACACGGACGCGAACACTCTGGCACATATCCATTTAAACCTTCACAATCTGGTACACAAGCAGGACTAAGTAGTCCACACACAGGCTACACACCCCACCTGCAGCCTCTTCTATATAAATCTCCCACCGTTCTCCCATTCCTCTCCCAAACCCGAGCCCTGAAACCCTCCTCTGCTTTACCTAAGCTCCAACCAATGTTCTTCTCTTCACTTTCCCATTTTCAGTGCTTTTAAACTCAAAGCCATAGTGTAGTTTTTTAAGTTGTATAGTGTTTTTATCCAGCAGAATAGAGGAATGGCAATCAATGCAACTGATGTCATATATTGATGCATGTGTGCAGAAGTAGTATTACAGTAAGACTTCTGAATGTGTGTCTGTGTGTGTGTGTGTGTGTGTGTGTGTGTGTGTGTGTGTGTGTGTGTGTGTGTGTGTGTGTGTGTGTGTGTGTGTGTGTGTGCATGATTACCTTGGCTCGATGAGACTGGATTCCATTATCTCCACCTGTTGATCGTCACCCTTATTACACTAGAACAACAAGAAATCCTCCCACTTATACTGGTGCTGCACACGGCTCACATGGGTTCATATCTACCACACACACTGAACTGATCTTCCAGTGTGTGTGTGTGTGTGTGTGTGTGTGTGTGTGTGTGTGTGACTGAGGCATGTTCATGTTAGCAGTGGTATTGTTCTTGGAAGGTGTCATTCAGATATATGATACATATAACTGCAGTGAAGGGATCCAAACCATACAGTATCTGTTAAATATCCCCAGTGTAGAGGAGGTGTCTGTGGGTGCATGTGTGTGTGTCTGTGGGTGCATGTGTGTGTGTGCGTGTGTGTGTGTGTGTGTGTGTGTGTGTTTACAGTTTTGGATCTGCTGTCCAAAACTGGGGAAGAGCTCGTACTGATGAGGGGATGAGATTTTGAGATGGTGAGATTCCCAGTTTAAAATGACATCTTATTTACGGCCACTTTGGAGCTGACATGATTGGAATGCATTAGGGTGAATACGTACGTGTATGTATGTGTGTGCGTGCGTGCATACCCGTCCATGTATTGTATCTGAGTGGTGCACATGTGTGTGTATGTGTGGTTAGCCCTGATTGCTTTTGGTAGCATTATTAACCTTGCCGGTCAGGAGCAGTAAATGAAATGTCAAACATCATATCAGTTAGGAGGAAGATATTCTTTTTCCTTCTCTCTCTCTCTCACACAAACACGCACACACATGGTCTCCACTTGACAGCAGGAATTAGCATTCTTTATATAGAGGACATATAACCACCAATATACTCACATGACAATTTGAATAGCGATGAAATGACAATTCCTACATAATCCCGGTCTCCAGCTGTGTAGATTGATATGTAAATGAAGGTAAATGAATCTCATCCCAGAAACCTGACCTCACCAGGCTGGTGCACGTCGTACCGTCAATCAGCAGCCTCATCAGCAGCAGCACAAGAGCGATAGCAGCAAAGCATACCTTAATGGTTCTATCAATCCCATCATGCCCCGCATATGCATCCCTGTGGATTAGGCCTGAAACCTGCATCTATCATTATTGTGCTCTGATACTGCCATTAGAGTATCTTTTCCCCTTTGCGGCTTCCCCTTCTATCCTCTTGCCTGAGGAAAGAATGTAAAATTACTTACCATTCAGAAGAGAAAGGAAAACGGGATTTTTCTCACAGGGTGTGGAGCTGGAAGACGGTTCTTTTACTTCCCAGCGCTGAGTGTGGCGTTCTGACCACTGACACCGGCTATCAGGGACAGCAATCTGTGGCAAATCAGTGGAAGATTAGACTTGGTATTGTCACTGATTTTTTTAAGGAAATCTTTGATTAAGGGATCTAACAATCTAACATGATTGCTCTTGAACAATGTCTTGTTCTGCTATCAGCATTACTCCCAAAAAAATCAGTTGGAGGATGGGCCAAAGGCCATGTTCAGACCATAGACTGTAAATAAAGAGGGACGCAGCCTCTGTGATGAACTGGCAGTGAAACCATAAATGAGCAAAGAGGACGTGGAGGTGAGACATCAGTGAACGCTCACTTGTGGCAGGCATAAGCTCATCCACCTGTCACTCCCTCAGTTAACCACAGTTGAATTATAGAAAAAAATCAATCCCAACAGTCATCGGGAAGGAGGAAATTATCTGTAGGGACCAAAACTGCTTAAACAAATTTATTTCTGAGTGAAGTTGATCATCTCAATTGGAGTCTATGCCTCACTCGGCCATTCACAGAAGTGCAGGTTTTAGCTCATCCATTTTGGCTTTAGTCTCAGAAGCTGCTGCTTAGTTCAGACTGACCTTAACAAGTTGTCACACAGTGGAGCCTCCTCATCTAAACCACTGAGCATGATGCATCGCACACGGCAGCATCATAATTCAGAAGTTTCAAGACAACACGATGGATGGAGTCTCCTGACTGAATTGACTAGGTTTTGTGTCTAAGTTACAAAGGGCCAATTTGTCAAAATATTAACATTTGCTCATCTTTTCATGCAATGCAATGCAACCTCCACAACCTTCCAGATCATTGTTAACCACAGTGTTTCAGAATCCATGTATTGATTATTTTAGCCGCCAAAAACAAATATTTTTCTTATTTCATTAAATCTGCTACAGTCTATGCACCATCGTCATCATATTTCAGCAAAAATAACATTTTTGACAAAGCAAAACCAATTGATTTTCTCTCTTCTTTTAAAGATGAAAGTACAAGGAAATTAAAAGGACAAAAAAGGAAAACACCGAGAAAAATTGGTGGATGAGACAAGAGTGACTTCTGTGAAGCAGCCTTAAAATTTTAAGGCATGCATGCACCTTGGTTTGTCGACCCACAAGCTGGCCTCTGTATCTATGATCCCTGAGATACTTTTGGGGGAACTGGAGGCTTGGACTCAGGCCACACGGAGCATGAAATAGGCTTTTATCATAATCACGGCCTCCGGTCTTTTGTGGTGGCCACTGTAGAAAATCCCCACCCAGCATCCTATGCGCCAGGATCCTCCACACAAGTTCTTGTGTAGTTCGGGTTAACGGTGCAAGAAGAAGTGCAGCAATCATGAAACGATCATGTGGAACGATGAAGGCTCGTATTCATTTGCAGGATCGCAAGGAGCTGCCAGGCTCACGTCAGCGCAGTGTGGAGTCGAGTGTGGCCTCGCAGAGTTCACGCTGGGATGTGAAGCAGACTGAAGCGTACTGTCAGAGCAGCTGTAGGAACAGGTTCTGTTTCATCTGGATTCATCTCAGCTGGTAGATTACTGGCACGTGTTTACACAAGGCTTCAACACAGGCACTCTGCTACCTCCTCCTGGAGTGTATGTAGTGTGCGTGTGTGGTATGTGTGTGTTCCCGTATTTTCTGAATGTGAAATCAGATTAAACTTGGGGAAGGGGAGGGGAGGCTGAGCTGCAAGCGCTCGGTTACGCTCGCTTTACTCCGAGGTATGTGACGGTGAGTGTGTGTGTGTGTGTGTGTGTGTGTGTGTGTGCGTGTGTGTGAAAAGAAAGAGAGAGAGTGGGTGTAAGAGACGTATGTGTGTGTGTGTGTGTGTAGGTGCGTCTGTCTATCTCTGTTGGGGGTGGGGTGGGGGCTGGAATTGCGGTTCTTGGCTCTCAGGTATTTAACCTGAGGCCGTTTGTGCACAAGCTTCAGTATGTAAGTGTGTGTGTGTGTGTGTGTGTGTGTGTGTGTGTGTGTGTGTGTGTGTTTCATAAAGTAAAAGCCCACCTGCTGATGGCTGTGATAAGAGGCCTTTGGGGCTCTGTCTCCCGTTACATCCATAACATCCACAGGTTGGATAGAAAATTACCAGAACACGACCACAACATGATCAGAACTGTAATTACATGTTCATATCAAGTTGTCGGGTAATTTATGTGCACAAATTCCTTCGTCTCTAAGACACTCTGAGGGTTGTTGGCTAATAAGAAAATCATTTCATGAGACTGACGTGTCTGGGAAACATTTCTATGTTCCCATGTGGATTTAACAAAGCGAATACTGTCTTTGAGTACCAGTTTGAGATACAGCAGTAGTGACAACAAAGATAACAATATCAAAGTGGGGAGTTTGGTCATTTGCCCAGTTCCCCACAGAAAGGATCAGCTCACCAGTTGAGACAGTGCTTTTTAAAAATGCATGGAAAAGTTGAGAAACATCTAGAAGACCCAATTAAATATAAAAGAAATAAAAAAAACAACAAGCTTGTGCTAGCTTGTGTTTCCATGACTTGTGGCAATTTTCACAACATTTAATCAAGACTGCAACACAAAACTGAACTGTAAACACTAATTAACTGGATGGAAAGACAAAACGTCAATGTAATGCAGTCCCATTGTCTGTAGGGTGGCTGGGTGATGTTTGGGTAGACGACAAGTAAACAAACGTTAAAAGTTTAAAGGGTCATTACATGAATCAAAACATATTGTCTGGCCCCATAGAGAGTCTCAGTTTTATTATTTGAGCTACAATGCCCCATTATCCCATTTATAATGTATTAATGCCCTGCAGGTGTCTGGACTCACTCAGCACTGTTGACAGATTCATGAAATGTTAGTAAGAGTAATTACAAGTAAATGTTATCTATCTATCTATCTATCTATCTATCTATCTATCTATCTATCTATCTATCTATCTATCTATCTATCTATCTATCTATCTATCTGAAATCTGAAATAATATCCTCTTCTAGCGCTCCATAACCTCTGCTCTGACCTTGTGTGGGTCTTTGTGTGCCCCCCCCACCCCAGGTGAATGTGTGTTAACTGGCTCTTTTGTCATGACTTTAACAGGACACGTCAATCAATAGAGAGGAAATTACCACTTGAGGAATGAGAGGAATCTGTGTTCCCTCACAAAAAGTGAGAGACAGGGAAGGAGGGCGAGGCCGGCAGACAGACAGAGACAAAGATAGACATGACCTCTCGTTCATATTTTCAGCTTGGTCATTTTGATCAGTTGACATTTTTATTTTCAGATGTTGAATCTTTAGTCTATAGAAAGCCCAGATTGTGACATTGCGAAAACATTTCCCAGACACCAAGCGTGTATTTCAGGATTGTGTTACAGGAAATTTCCCCTCACACAAAAAGTGAGGTTATGACACACGAGAGATCAGTGCCAGTCCAGAACCGTAACTTGAACGCAACCTTGCTCTAGCTCTGCACAAATATAATACTGGTATATTTCTTTTCACTGCCAGAAAAGAACATGACAAATGAAATGTGAAGTTTAGTGAAAGTTGTGTTATGATTTGTGCATTACTGTGTGTTGAAGAAAAGAAACAGGAAAAAAGATCATGTGGCCGACTACACTCAGTTCAAGTCATCCCAAATAATAATAGTCATAATGTGATTTTATATGTATCGAACTGTAGCTTCAGGGAGGAACATGAAGTCACTCAGCTCATATCACAGAAATGTAAAACTTAAATTATGAATGGAAATGTTCAAGTGTAAAGTTTAATCACTAAATAAAAATCACATTTTTTCACAATGGACAACTCTGTCTGCTTGAATTTAAGTTTAAACTTTAAGAAGTTACAACAGTGGACAGTGTATCCTGAGACACTGTCTACAATGTGTTTCATTACTTCACCCTACCATATCCTCTAGTGCAATGCGGTATCTTCTCATAGAGGCTGAAGCATGATTTATCATGTTTGTATGTTTTGGCACTTACAGCCCTTGGTTAAGGTTAGGGGAAAGACTGTGGTTTTGGTAAAAAGTTTGAGACAGGACATGTTTACTTAAAATTTAACCAAAATCCCCAACATGAGGAAAATGTTGTGGATCCACAAAGATATTGGATGAGTGATCAGGTTTGAAGAATGACGTTCTGTCTGAGTATAACTCAGTTCAGTATGAACAACTTGACACGCTACTGTGAACATTTTATAGCTTTTATTTATGACATGAATATTTGCAAAAATAAAACGGCAAGAGTAGAGTATCAGTGAAAACAACAAGACAGCATCTTCTTGGTCTTTATCAGCACATGGACTTGTGCTTATGGAACTGGTGGTTGTGTGTAGAGGGGGAGGTGGCAACCTGAGTCTCTGTCATTGACTTGCAAACGATTCGGACTCTTCCTTGTCAATGACGTCAACTGGATTTGGTCTAGTGTTCACTGACAGCTGATGTTGTGTAGAGTAATCTATGTGTTATCCAATTGTTCAAAGTGACTTTGTTGTCTAACACATTAATTTTGTCAAAATACTATTTTTAAGATCAAGATTACAGTAAACCTACATACATAGCATAAAGTAACAGTGACAGATTAGACCATGTGTGTGTGTGTGTGTGTGCGTGTGTGTCCCTCTTCCTGCGCTCAGGTCTTTGTGTGGTGAGAACTCCAGTCCGACTTGCGTGTCTGAGTTTTCAGCACAGATTTCAGACAGATAATAAATGTGTCAGTAGTACGAGGTAGAAACATTCTTAGCTTTCATTACGTCTGCAGTCACACACACACACACATGCATGCAAGCGTGCGTGCACACACACACACACACACACACACACACACATGCACACTAACACACACACAAAACAGTCATTCCTATAAAACCCGGTGTCTGAGTCAGCCTGAGAGAAAGGGGTTTAGTGTCTAGTCCACCCGTCCTCTATAGACACCATAAAGACAACTGCATCCAGAACTGCTGTTCGTGTGAGAGTCCTACGTATCTTTATGAGGACCAGTTTTAGACCTTGAGGCTGATGTGGACAATTTCTTAGCTCGTCACACCTTCAAACACCTGCTTGGTTTTTGCCTTAGTTTTCAATAGCTTGATAAATAGCCTCTGTATCAACAATGGATGCAGTGAATATGTAAGAAGTGGTGATTGTGCTCGTTGATTATCAATTGATTTTCCAGGTCCTCTCAGCTCAGAGCATTTTAAAGTCTTCACAGGATCACAAACAAGCAGGCAGGTGCTCAGGCAAGTGAACTGGCTGGTATATAGAAAACACAAAACACGTTACACATACCCAGGTAGGCACATAGGAGAACAAGGGAACCAAAACAGAGGCAGGTTGTTGACATATTGACTGGGGTGATGAGAAAATTAGGAACAGGTGCATGCGTGGGCAGGGAAACCTCCGGTGACTGCACATTAGAAACAGGTGAGCAGATGGGTAAGGAGACAGGGAAAAATGTGAGAGGACATGTGGTGGGTGGATGGAAAAATATGGCCAGGGAGAGAGGTACATAAGCAGAGGCTGGAGACAGGGGCCGAGGGGACCTGAGGAGCAGCTGACAACTGTGACAGGTATGCGCTCTGGCAGATGCACACAGTTAGCAATTAGCTGGTGAACATGGAGGATTTAGCAGCCACGGAGACGGATATTTTTACTGAGGAGTCAGTGGAATAAGGAGAGCAACTAAAGACGCGCATTCATCAAGTGGACAGAGGCGCAACTTCAAATGAATGATAATGTTGCTCTGTGCCTAATGTGTGCAAACGTGTTTAACATTTTAATAACAACTTTTAAAGGCAATAGATAATGTGTTTGTGGCTTGGTCTGCTATCCTCAAGTAGCAAAAAAACTTTAGCCTAATAATAAGGTTATTAATGGCAATTATTAAATGCTTAAGTACAGTGTGTGTGTGTGTGTGTGTGTGTGTGTGTGTGTGTGTGTGTGTGTGTGTGTGTGTGTGTGTGTGTGTGTGTGTGCGTGTGTGTGTGTGTGTGTGTGTGTGTGTGTGTGTGACGGGTCAGGAATTGTCCTCCCTTTGGGCTGATCTGCCCACTTAGATCAAAGCGAACTTCCAGGACAAACTCTGGAGTGTCCACTGTTCCGGACGCCGCCTGGAAAATCCCACTCACTGGAACACGGTCACCATGGGAACCATCAGCCATTGTGTGTGAGTGTGTATGTATGTGTGTATGTGTGTGTGTGTCCAAGTGCATGTAAGTCATGGGTGTCCTGTGGCTCATTGAGACCTTTTACGTGGTTCACACTTAGAAAGCTCTTCTGTTAAAACTGTTACACACACACACACACACACACACACACACACACACACATACAGATACACACACATACACATACAAACATCCTGCTTGTTGGGCAGCGGTTAACCAGGCAGGCACTGCTGATGACAGGCCTGCAGTGTTGCTGTGGTGACTCTTGAACCTGGCCGGAGGTCACTGTTCAAAAGGAGGTCAGCATTCAAAAGGTCACTTAGCACCGCTCAGTGGGCGGTGACGCTACCGGCCCCTGAGCAGAGAGAGAGAGAGAGAGAGAAAGAGCCCCATTTAAAGAAAGCACTCACAGGACGGTGAGGCATGGACACATGAAATTTGTGATATTGCTGGGTTTGATTACGTCAGCAAAACCGTGCACCTTACTCCCACTGTGGTAGTCGTCCATCCTGCTGGAGCTTTCAACTGTAACACACCACCGACGAAGAACTTTCAACACAAATGAGTGTGTACTTGTATGCCTGTGGCTGAATGATACTTGAATACCTTCAGAAGTAGATACAATGCCTCGTACTCACTGGGTGCTTTTTCTTGTGTGAGACAGAGATGAAGGGCTATTTTTCACTGAAAAGCAAACATTTTACAGACATAAGGTGCTCTGATACAAATATTTTGATTCACCTTAAACTTTTAAAAATGTTTCAGAGGTTTCAGCACTTAATTACACTGAAACTAACTGTGGCACATTGACTGAGGCATCAGGATTGCACTGAATAATAAGCAATGGTGGTTCCTGCTTGTGGAAAGCTGCAGTGAAGGATGGTATGCTGGTGGGGCGTCCTGGTGAGTCACCTGGTAGAGCCTGTACCCTTCAGGCTTAGTCTTTACTGCAGTGGCCCTGATTCAAGTCCACTCTCTTTGCTACATGTCGTCCTCTCTCTCCTCGACTTTTCTGTCTCTCACTTTCTCACTGAGACAAGATTAAAGGCAAAAACACCAGAAAAAATGGTTGGTGCCAGTGGTTGGTGTGTCTGCATTTAAAGCTTCTGTCTAATTCAGCCAAAGAGAATGAAGTCAGGACACCTTGGTGGTGTTTACTACGTTGTTTCACTGGATTTTTCACACAGGTTTTTCATAACAGAGCCATGGGTGATGATATGCATGTTTAATTTCATATTCGGAGCGCAGCTAGAAAAAACGAAAGGGTTTGTCTCACGGTTATTGAAGACGTGTCCAGTGGCCGACTCACATTAGTTACCACAGGCCCCACAGACACTGGAGTGCTGAAGTTGACTCATCCTTTGAGCCGAAGTCTTGTAACTGCATACTTTTTTTTGATAGGTGTTACAGTCACATAATTAGGTAACACACTTGGTATCAATTAGTACATGCATCATACTTTCCAAATAAGACGTAGCTAATATAAATGAAGTCATAAAATGCTCTTGATTACATGGACAACACAATGTTCCAGACGTGTCCTTTCAGACACACCATTGGTGCAGCGGGAGTTTATGGTTCAGCAGAGGAAAAAAAAGTGGCAGCTTTACACTTTCTACATCTGTATGGCATTTAGTATGCTGCATTGTGCATTTCCTCCCCAAAGGTGAAATTGCAGACTTGCCTCAGCAGCTACTTCCATGCCAGATGATGGTGTTTGATAGTTGTGTGAGAGTGAAACTAATGAATTAGAGAACAGAGGGTGTGTGGAGTGCATCCAGATCTACAGGGAGCTCTGTCAGCCAAGGGGAGTGGACGAGACGGAAAGCCCACCTTGAATTTCAACACACATTCACCCCTGCAAATCAATAACCCTGTTGCCAGCATGCACTTGAATATGCAAAGGCACACACATATATAGACACGCGCCTTCACTGCAACATACACACATGAACAGTGTAGGTTTTCAACAGGGAATATTCAATCTAAACATTTGGAGTTGCGGACATTATTCCAAACTATTTATCAATGCAGTATGTCAACACTCAGAAAAGGTTTTTTGAATAGTTTTTTTTAACCTCCTATTTTTTCAATCTCTGCTCTGCTCTATTTTAGGTCCAAAGTATGCAGATAATATTCAGATGAGTTCCAGATGGACATTAGTAGAACCAGGTGTTTGAATCAGCTCTCAAAGCTCTATCAATTCCTCCATCAGAACATTATTGAGGTTCTCCAGTTATCGCTTCCTCTTTAGGACAAAGAAGCTCGGCATCTCTGAGCCTCTGGAGGGCATTTGATCTGTGTTGTGAGGAAGAAAAGAGATTGAATGAAATGGGGTGATGAGCGATGGAGTGCAATGGAAATAATGTTCTGGTGCCATGATAGCTTTATATCTTACTGTACTGCTTGAAATGCTTTTTGGCTCTCGTTATGGGCAAAACTTGGGAGAGACCACTAAGGGGCAGCACAGACATGCCATCAACACCACTAAAATACTGAAATATCACCGCCTTTAAAGTTGAGGTGGTTTTGCCAGGAGATGTGGAACAAGATAAGCTTTCATTTGGAGTCCTGTTTCTGTCCACGTGGGAAATGTAAGTAAATAGCCACACTTTATTTTGTTCTGTTTTAGGTCTCCACCAGCTCCTGAGGGAAATATCTGGCTCTTTAGTCGCTAAATGCTCCACTATGCTCACCAGCTTGTAACTAACTGTCTCTGTCTTTGGTGCTGATCCAAGTAGACGCCAAAGCAGAATACTGCTCCCAGCAGTGCTCTGTCGAATATTTGCGTTCTTCCTCCTTTGCCAATAGACCAGTCTCGGGCTGACGACCAAGAGGGCCAGAGGAGACACAAATATGTGGTATAGATTTGCAATATAGGTGGTGTATAGTGTTCTTTGTTTTTTTGTTTTTCCTTTTGCAGCAGTAGCATTGTGGGCTAAACAGCTAAATAATGAGCTATATAAGTCACTAAAAAGTGTGGTAAGGCTCATGGGAGATGGGGTAAGATGATCATTTTTGTCATAAGTAATTACGTGTAATTCATTATTAATGCTATTGATTATGGCTATCTTAGAAGATAAAGTAGAGGAAACTCAGTAAAAAGTGATGAGGATGGAAATAATCAATGGCTAAAGTTCTGTCTTTGTGTAATGTATTCAGTAGGTGACATTCAGAGGATCAACTGCAGCTTAGATCAAAATGACCACAGAATACCACATCACCTCCCTGGAGGGAATCAGCCAATCACAGCCCTTAGTGCCTCTGACGCACTGTCAGTCTGTCCATCAGTCCGTCTGACTGACAGGCCCCAGACGCTCCTCTTCTGTCTCGCTCTCTCATTCTGTCTGTCTCTCTCCATTGTCAGTCTGATGCTGTGTTCACATCAGGACCAACAGACAGAAAAGGAGATGGGAAAGTCACTGTGAGCAGTAAAACCTGCATACACACAAATTCAGGGACATGCAAAACACACCCACACATACAAACATACACATGGCAAACTCTCCCCTTCCATGACTGACATTTGTAGGTTACAGCGTGGAGTGAAGACAAGGGCTCAAGCGAGCCCCACAGTCTTTGACCAACATGCTGACATAAATTCATACTGAATGTGTTTGACGCTGCTTTGATAGTTTTGATGTCAGTGTTTTGATTCATACACCCTCTGAACTATCAATCTAACATCTTTAGTAGGAGCAAATCTCACCAAGGGCGGCGTGGTGGAACAGTGATTCTCTGTAAGTTCTGGGTTTAATTCCTGAGCCTTTCTGGGTGGAGTTTGCATGCTCTTCCTGAACTTTGTGGGTGCTTTCTGGTTTCTCTGTTTTGCTCCCACAGTCCAAAGACATTTACAATAAGTGGATTGGAGAATCTAAATTGCCTGTGATGTGAACATGAGTGTGTGAGGTTGTTTGTCTCTACTATATGTCAGCCCTGTGATGGACTGCCGAGCTGTCCAGGGTGTACCTGGCCGGCCCTCACCCTAAATCAGCTGGGATTGGCTCCAGTTCCCTACAGCCCTGCAGGAATTAGCTTCATAGACAGTGGGTGGAGGGATGAAAATTATTCTTGTGATAAAAAACATTTTATACCATTTAAAAGACCAATTTAGGCTGAAATGAGAATTTATTATCTGCGCTTTCAACTTCAAACTATTCGCAGCTTTCTCATCTTCCCACATTAACATTACATATAAAGGAACTGTGGCCAGTTCAAGCAAAGAAAGTTAATAGTTTTTTGTTTTTTTTTTGGTGCTCAAAACAACCAGAACCATGAACCTCAGATGTTTGCGAGAGGGAATGGGGCTGGTTGCGCATTCAGTCTGTTACGCATTTCATGGAGCTTTGACTGGCGACAGGAGCAGAGCTGAGATATGCCTTTAACCTTTAAACTTTTTTAATTATCATTTGCCGTTTCCAAAGTAAAGAATGACGAATCACAGGAACACACTGTAAATTCAGAGAAAGGAAAAAGGGAAACTTTTAACAGCAATCCCATGACAACAGGGCAAAGCCTATCTGCAGAGAAAGACTGGCTTCATATAACTGAAAGCTCCAGAACAGTTACCAAAGGAACTTCTGGTAATCCTGCTTTCAAGTTCAAATATCGTTCAGACCATACTACTGAGCACTAAAATGGGAAAAATATTCACGTCTGCCAGTTGCAAAGCCATATTTACTGGTAGCTGCGGCGAAATAAAAACTAATATAAACACTAATGAACTCAATGGACTTGTATCTGATTTCGCTTGTTGACAAACCTATTCATTTAAATGGTGTGACTACAAGACAAGGAGTGGACACTATGAACACCAATTTGCAGTTTTCCTGTTTTTTTTCCATTCTGGCAACACTGTAATAAATGCAGCAAGAAATTATTTTCTCAACAGCTGTTTCCAAGGTCAGGAACTTTAAATGTCAACTTCGCAATTATCCACATCAGGCACACTAATAGATATTTCCAGTGTATGTCATTTGTCTTTCGGTCAGAAGGATTATTTCCACCAGTCATGATGGATTTTGACGTTTCACCTTTACAGCGAAAGAGCAAATTTGCCCCCATGACACCATACAAGAACACAGGCCCAAACTTTTTTGTTGGTTGTCTCTTCTCAGGATCCCGGCCTGCCTAGGAGTTACGACGTGATGACAGGATGGACTGACGAGCAGTAAATCCTGTCAGCACACACATGTGCATGCACACACACACACATTTACGGATATATACTCTCACATACGCAGCAGAGTCAAAAGGGTATGCTGCCTCCTACTGTGTTGCGAAGCCCTACAGGATGTCTCACCAACCGTGGTAGTAACACGTGCAGCATCGCTCACACACACACACACACACACACACACACACACACACACACACACACACACACACACACACACACACACAGTGTACATAAGCCCACTGACGCAATACACACAGATATTCAACATACTTGGACAAAGTGCCGGGGTAATCTCCACAGAGATGCCCCTCCCTTTTCCTCTCTTCCTCCAGACACACTTATAAAAATTCTCCCTGTTGAAAACACACACACATACACACACATTTCTACACACGCACACATCCCATCCCAGTTTCCTGCAGCTCTTCCTGGATCTTATGATGGTGAGCTGGGAACCGTCAATGTGTGAGATGACATGGCCAATATTAGTCACTCTCACACACACTGCATCACTCACCACACTCACCGAGAGACACTTCCAGCATTTCTACCATGGCATGTGCTCTCCAGCGCGCTCCAACGTGGGCTTGTAGACAGTCACAGTCACATTTCCAGCATCATATGACAGAATGCACGCACACACACAGACACACACACAAGCGCCATATAAAGCAGTACGCTACAGTTGCATTTGGTTTAATTCTTGATTAAATTATGTGAGTGTGTGGGTGGGGAAGGAGGGAAGCACTGCTGTGTGGTCTATTAGTGTCAGCCAGAAACACACCACACACTTAAAGCCAATCACGAGCAATGAGTCTCCGCACCACACACTCGCAATCAATTAGCTGAAACATCTGTGTACGGATGAGCTTATGTTCATGTGTGTCCACGTGTGTGTGTTTGTTTGGATCTGAATAAATCATAACTGATTTAAAGTGAGAAACTCTACCTTCCCACTTTCCCTCCCTGCGGTGTCTCATTGTTGGCTCAGAGTGAAGTGGAGTTTCTTTTGCCAGGTATGGTGTTCCCACACACATATACACACAAGCCAACACACACACGCATGCGCACACATACACACACACATTAGAGTAGATTTCAGACTCTGTTTTAGCTTCATTACGCGGCAGGGAGAACAGGCACAGCGCTATTGGCATGTGGGTTAGATTAGCCAGGCCTGCAGAGCCTTGTTCTATTACTGAGACAGAGAGTGGAGGGAGTGGGGGCTGGGGTCCTCTTTAATATATTTAGCAGAGAGGAATATAATTGAGAGACAGAAGCATGGGAAAGTTTCCACCAAAGACACCAGAGACAGACGAGCATCACTGAAAGTGCAGCCACAAGTCAAGTCTGAGAGCATTCACGCCGCAGACACACACGCACACTGTATGTCACACACATATTTACAATAAAAACAGAGCAAGCTCACTCTGATGTGCTCATACATATTCACACAACCACATGCAAAGTCAGATATTACAGGTATTTGGCACATTATTTACCATCTGTTGTGTGTGTTTAAGTGTGTGTGAGTGTAGAGGAGGTATCAAAAGGGAAGATGATGTATGAAGACAGCTGTTAAACTGCCTCCAACCCCCATCTTCTCTTTCGCTGTGTCGACCCTCCTCCTTTCTGCAGTCCGGCTGTATATCACGGCTGGCGCTCATTCTCATGACATTAATATGCAGTGTGATTGACATTCATTTCAGCTAAAAAAAAAAAAAAAAAAGGTTTGTGACACTGCGTGTGTGTCAGTAGCTGTCTGCTAGAGGCAGAGGAGGGTGGGATCTCTCATATCAATTAAATATATTTTAGTTTTTTACATGCTGATATTTTATTGATCAAAAATATAAATTATGTTCCAAGGGAGGATATCCTCCTTAAACCAGAACAGCCAGAACAGAATACAGTATTGATGTTGCACTGGTCCACTGATAATTTCATTCTTAGTTCTCTACTATTAGTATAGTATGTCAGTGCAAAGTACAGGAAGTATAGTAAGAGATTGTCAACACTTCTTGCTGCCACAAGCATCATTCCCTTCAGGAGCAGTGATTGCTTTTAAGAAATCTTAAACGGTTTCACTGCTTAATTTTTAATGGACAATAAGAAAAAAGAAACAATTTGCCAGTTGCTGTGAGATAGCCTGTCGCTGTGGCTTGGTTTTGCTCCTGTCCTGCCCAATTTGCTTCTGTAGTCTAGACTCACCTTTTGTGTGTATTTGTATGAGGTCAGAGGTGAGCGCTGCTTCAGTGCACAAGATGTCTTTGCATAGCATTGTGGATATCCCGACAGCACCATCTGGCTCTGTGGTGACAGTGGAGGCAAGACGTTCACTCACCTTGCTAAAGCAAATCATTGTAATAACTGTACACACAAAAACACAACAGCCGCCCACATGGGTGTTCTTACTGAAAGTTGTTTCAAGTTGTTAGCGTTTTCATTTGTTGTTAATTTTAGTCAGTTAAATGCTCATCAAGCTAAACTTTATGATGTTTGAAACATACAACAAAGCTGTAAATTAAACTCTAAGGAAAAGGACAAAAAGAACTTGCCTGAAAACAGCATCTGCTACAGTTTTAAGATAACAAAGTAAAGCAATAATTATTTTGTGATCACAGAAAATGAAATACTGCCACCATGAAAGAAACTGCAAGCAGCACTTAGGTCATCATAACTTGGTTTTGTCCATATCCATAAAACCAACCAACAATCTACTCTAAGTCATTTTTTTCAGTCTCCCAGTTATAATCATAGGTGATAAAAATCTGCAATAAACGGTGCAATTTGTGTTAATAAATGTCCAACTCTTCTTATCTTGCTAAGGCCAGGGAGGCAGGCAGATATAAATACAAGTGATCAGATTTTTGCTTCTTACAAACGAGTCACAGCTTTTTTTGCACAAAAGATTCATAACTACATTACCTACAACAGACACACCCACACACACTGTGGATTTATGAGTGGTCTGACACTCACTGACAACTTCAAATGTCAAAATACCATTTCATTTCACTAGATAAATATCGCACTGGCCCGAAAATACTGGAAATACAAGAAAGGGTGTGTTTTTGTCTTTCTGTTAATATCCTCATTGAAACATGGCTTTGCAGTTGTTCCCAGAAATAAGCCCCGTCAGACCCTCTCACATCTTTGATTTTGCCATTGACAGGGGAGAATTCGGTGTCTGGCCTCGGCCACAGTCTTTTTTTTTATAGCCTGGTTGTAAATAACACCACCAGCTGATGCTTTCTGAAAGCACATCAGAGAATAACTAAGTCAGTCACACACCGGGAAGAAGAATTTATATTATATTTGCTCCATGCCCTGTGCGTGTTCTCACAGTGCAACAAAATATATTTTAGTTTTTTGAGGATCAGGTTGGAAATGTCTCTGTGTGCACCTGTGCTCACACATTGAGCCTCATTAGAAAGTAACATTTATTTATATAGCACATGTGTAACAGAACAATAAACATAAAACATAAGCTACAGAACAAGAAGCACTATACAAGCTGCTGCTTGTCTTAAGCCCAATCAGGCTGATTTCCATCATTTTGGAGTAAAAGGAACGTAGGCTACTTATGCACATCACGTGTAGATACAATGGCATAGGAGAATTGGACTGATGAGAAGATTAACATCTACAAACTTGGCTTAGATATATTTAAACAGACAATGCTATAATCCAAGATCTTTGTCAAGTGAAAAATCTGTAATGTCATTTAGGTTTTAAGTCAAATATGCAGGCATTAGTCTTTTAATTGATTTTGCATAATTTACAAGCCATAACATCAAAAGTACAAATCCTCACCAGACTGTGTGGGGCAGTATTAATCATCAATAAATATAGAATAGATAATGCCAGAGCTCTGTAGATATATTGTAAATTGGATTCTGAATTTGTGTTTCCCCATTTAAAAGACCTTTGAAGAGCAATAGATGTCTTGCTAAGACAGTTGAAAAGAGACTTACACTGATCCAAGTGGGACAAAATCAATGCATGGATAAATGTTGGTTTTTAGAAACAATGGTCCTTTGTTTGGTTGTGGTCCCCTGGTGGAAAACAAAAGGAGTTAAGCAAACACATGCTGATCTCTAGTCAACCATTTATGAATAGACGTACATAAAGTCAAAAATTTAGGCTTTTGCACTCTGAAAGATGAAGTCTCAGAATTCTCCGTTGTTATTTATTAACCTTAATGGTTCAAGGAGCTACACATGTTTCTGCCCTTACCCTGTAACATAAGACAGTTAACCCTGTCCTTCACCTTTTGGTCAAAGCTGGCCACAGTAGATGTTACAGAGGAAAAGATGAAAGGATTTCTTAATACTTATATTAAATTATAGATTAATATAATTACAGTTATGATATGATTAATGTGAGTATACAGATAGTTTATGTGTTGACCAGTTGCTTTTGTATTATGAGGGTTAAACAAAATTTATTACCGGACATGATCCATTTAGTACTGTATATATGGGAGAGACAGAGGAAGCAGACACTAAAAAATCATACACTGATACGTCTCACAGCAACGTCGGCCTTTTTTGGCTTTTTTCCTTCATTATATGCGAGATGAAGGAGTACACTTGACCTTGCATGTGTTTTTAGTTTGATGATTTCCTCTCGTCCCTCCCTCACCTCCCTCTTTCCATCTTCCCTGGGGCAAGGTCTGGCCCCATGCACCTCCACTTAAAATGACCCTCCACCTTCCAGCCCCCTCCACAGTGCACCTTTACACTCCTCAAATGGACTTTGTGTGTGTGTGCATGTCTGTGTATGTGTGTGTCTGTGTGGGCATGCGTGTTAGTCTTCAAAGTCAAGTGCATTATTGTGTGCAGAATTAATGATAATCCTCCGTAGTGCTCCTGTGCTGCATAAGCCCCTCGAGCCCCTCTTTACCTTTTAACTCCAGAACAACACACGTCTCTCTGAGCCCCGTCTTACCTAAAGACCTGCCCAGATGCACAAAAGACAGACAGCTCAGACAGAGAGGGAGAGTGAGGGGGGTCAGTTGGAACCAGCTGGACACAGCAGAAGTTATGAAAGACTTCTTCAAATCAGCAGCGGCTTGGTGTCTCCCTGCACAGCGGTGCACCTCTCCAAGACTCTGCATGCATATCCACACACACTCCTCTTTTCTCACTTTCTTACCCTTCCTTGTTCCTTCCTGTTTACCTACCCCACCTTTTCCTACAATGTCACATCTTATTGGCCTAATCCAGAACACAGCTTCGTAGCTAAATGTTCTGGCAGGCAAGCCAGAACATTAATGGTAGCTCTTCATAAGGTGAACATAGAGAAAGGCTCTATGACAAACGTTACTTTTTTTTTTTTTTTTTTTTTACAGCGACAGCCATTTCTCATTTACAGCCAGGAATTCTAAACAGATGTCTTTATGCATTTGCTTGCACAACAGTGAGCGTAAGTTTATGTTTGGACATGGGAAGCTGAAGTGAAGGTTCACACTCGATTCTGTCGGGACGGGAATACTGCACCTCTGTGGTAATCGTAATGGCCGCGCTCCAACCACAACATTGATCCCCAGGACTCTACATCACACACACATGCATATATTTCCGTACATACACAGACACTCAGGCACACACGCTCAAAAAACACTCAGGTAATCATTTCCATATTTACTTTCTTTGCATTCATATTCCTCTCCCCTCTCTATGTTTTCATAAAAACAATGTCATCATGGCTCTCAAAGAGGGTTAAATAAGTGATTTTTGGAAATCCCATTTGGAGGGCCCCTTACAAAGTGTGGTGGGCGTCTGTGCCATGTCACAGATTATACGTGAGGTTGCTGCCAAATACACAATGAGACCCTGGACTCTACCAGTCTGCAGTCACTGTGGTTTCACCTCCGTAAAAGGCTCATTTTGATTCATTCGATGTCCGAATAATTAAACATATTGGATCCAAGTATTAGCACAAATAGCATACCCAGTCCATCAACTGTCACAAATCACCACCTTAAAGACAGCCAGGCGCTTGCTGTTAGCCTGAAGCTTTTAGACATAAAGCCTTGTTGAAGTATTTTTTTTTTTAAATTCATCTACCACCATCTAATTTAACATGAGCTACTCTGGTTTGTGCACACCACAGAGCAGTTACATAAAATGTATCTGAACCTTTTTTTTGTGGTAGGGGGGTTTAATGCCACATGCATAATTGGCACGGGACTGAGGTTTCTTAAACTGCAGTAAACTCAGCAAGATGCCTTGAATTTAAGACGAAATGAAACAACAAGAAACATGCGTCACAGTCAGTTCTAGGGCACACAGGGCTAGTACTGAGCAGGCAAACTGAGCCACTTAATGTTAGTGTGGACAATAAAACCCTACTAATACCAGCTAAATCCTCTTTATATTGAATATGTGAGGTGTTTCTTTTATGGCATATAGGCTATGGAGGACTGGTTCTAATCATCTTAAAAAATCTCATGGAATGCACCTGTAAATTTAATTGACTTGAAAACCCCTTAAGAAGCATCGTCCACACTGCCCTCTTCAGGGAACAGAGATTAAGTGATGGAGTGGAGGTCGAAAAAAAGTGGAAAGAAAGGATTGGTTAAATTAAATAAGATGGATGATTTGCCCCTCGTTTTACCTTGGTTATTTTGAGGGCATACTTTATTCTTGGGTGTAATGGGTTCTCCTGATTTTCTTCATCCTGTGGTTATATTTAATTCCTGCTGGTTTGTCATCACAGTCTATTTCTGGCTGTTGTGTTTGGACCTGTTGTGGCAGTGAAACTGAGGGAAATTAAAACGTGTAGCTACTGTGCCCCTCTCCTCAACTACATAACAAGTTCCAGGTGTTCTCTCACACACACAGGCAGGCTCACACACACACACACACACGCACGCACGCACACACACCCCTACACCTCTGAGTGGCCCTAGCTGCAGTAAAGTGTGTGGTGTTGCAGTAATGAGATATGTTGGTGACTGAGGTGTTAAAAGTTCCTCTGGGCTGCTGCACGGGCAGCAGAGGGACCACCACCTCGGTGCTAAGCTGCCGCTCACTTCCTGATCACTGAATACATAGTCATATGCCATCACACTGGAGGTAGTAGAGCCCATTTTTGCACTAAATCATGTAGATTCAAACTCATACTGATGTGCCCAAACTGAGACACGTGTGCACCAAACACACAGTGATTGGTGGTGACACCACACGCAATCATCTCTGTCCCCAGGGCGCACGAGGCTGTGTGCTGTTGGTCACGCTTTGGCCCCCGAAATGCCATTCACAAGACTGCCATCTTTCATCACCATCTCCACGGCAACCACGCTCTAAGTCACCGTGACAACGAATTCCACCTGGGCCTTGTGACACTTTACTGCCTCTTCCACGCCCACATTTCCCCATTTGCTCCACAACCCTCCATAGCTTTTTATAACTCAGTTTCAGATGTTCCCTCGACCTCCCTCTCCCCTGCCTCTGTCCCGCACTCAGTCCCTGACGCTCTCTCCATGAACCCCTCTCTTTGGGTTGTTCTCTTACTTTTCTGATGTTCTGCATTACTGGACGCATAGCCTGATTACCATGCCAATAAGGGGGTCTACTCTGCACCAAAAATCAGCTGGGACCCTTGTTTGAAAACCCATTTTAACAGGGGCCCATTCTGCCCATACATCTGCTCATCAAGTGTAGTGCACACAAAGGAGCACACACGGCATCCTAATTACATTTTGCCTGGAGCCGCAGAAACTAACCAGTATTCCTGTGGTGGAATATCTAGCCTCAGGTTTGCCGTCTTCAGTTTGTGTGATTCAACAAACATGTCAACTTTGCACTATTTAAACATAATGATTACAGAATTAATCCTTGTCAAAAAAAAAAGTAAATGGTCGTAATCCTATTTTTTCACAAAGCTTTCTTTGGCTTGCTTTCAAGAGAAGGGTGACACGAAATGACCCATTCAATAAGACCTACCTTAATATCCATTATACAACTGTTTAATATGCTCTGGTGGTGCATAATCTCACCAAGCTTGCAATTAATTATACATGTTACAGACAAATGGATGCACATGAAACTGTAGGATATTTGGGGGCCCTGAGGATCTGGGGTTCAACTTCCCCATTGACACCTCAGCCTTAAGTAAACTTAAAAATAAAAAATAAAACCCTACTGTGTTGGAATTTTGGAGAAATGATGCCGAGAGCTGTCTGATGCATTCAATTCACATACCACCTTGGGTTCAAACTTATATCTTGATGCACACAGGATCTATGTCTTTTGATCATTCTAAAGAGCTCTGCTGCCCCCGTGTGGTTGCACTGAGGCAAAGTTGGCAGTCTTTTTGGCAGTGATTGAGAGAACATCTGAAACATAATGACATTCAGACTGCAGACTTTGTCAAATGTTTTATAAAAAATTGCATTGCCAATTACCTTGATAACTCCACAGATACAGGTGGTTTCTTGTTGAAGCAGTTATTTATGGGCAAACAACTGTAGCTCCCACACGTGGGTTGTTTGGCTGGAGTGGGTTATAAACATTATCATTATAAACTCATTGACATGAGGCTATAAGAACTTTGTACAGTTCTTCCATCTGTCTCCATCTATTTACGATCTACTGAGAGGCTGTTAAGAGAGCAGCAGTGAAAGCAGTAGTGGAATACAACACTTTGGTGGTGCTTGTACTTTAGTTGAGTGTCTTTCTGTAACTGCAAAACACTTAATACTCCAAATGAAAGCATTGTACTTGTTACTGAACTACATCCACTTGTGTAAAGTCATTGTCAATCAAGATTAAAAACAGAAATCTCTCAGGTCAGGACCAAGGATGCTCCATAAGAGAACTTGTAAAGAGGACATTACACAGAATGAATACTCTCATTTTTGGTGTTGTATATTTTGTTGCTTATACCTCTGAGTTTTAACACAGATAGAATTTGGAAAGTGGGACTTGTATACTGTTTTTAACACTATGGTGTTGTTATGTTTATACACAGATCAGCTTTTTCAGGGCTTTTTTGATGACAGGCTGAGCTGTTAAGTTGAGCATAAGACTTTTAAAACTGCTGTTTCCATTGTCCCTGAGCATCTCAGGCTGGTACAGACTCAGCAGACTCCAGTCTCTTCAGGAAAAGAAGGAAAGGAAACACCTTTAAGAACCCATTGACATATTTTCTATTGTGTAATCATAGTGATCCAAAAGTGATCTCAGGGCTTTGATTCCATCTTCACGGCGGCAGCCCAAATCTAACTGGCCAAAGACTTTGAAAAAAAATGCTATGCAAATGTTTTGGAGAACGAGCCCATAGGTTGTTTGTTCAGCAGTTTATTTTGACCCATGGTTACGTTTTTTAAAGCAGAAGTAAGTGATATATTTGTGTTAATATAAGTCTTAAATAGTTATATCTTCCGACAGCAATCACTTACATAGAGTGTTTGGACCGAAACACGGGTCTCTCAGTCACTCTGCTCTGCTCTGAGCCGAGGAGAAAACTTTTCTCGTATCCTACAATTTTTATCCAATGAGGAGAGAGAACGGCATGCAGGGCTGTGGTGACGTAGGGACGAGGACTGTTATGGTGCGTTCAAGGCAACCCGTAACTCGTGTTTTTCCGACCTGTGAAGTCGTACCAGTTCGATCTGGTATGAGTTCACGGGTCGGAAGTTACAAGTGGCCGTTATAGTGCACTTTCACAGGTAAAACAGGTCGGAAAAACACGAGTGGGTTGCCTGGAACGCTACAAAGTCGTAAGTTGTGACTTGAAGCTGTAATTTACGGTTTCAAAAGCCTGCCTGGAACGCAGCATTACCCAAAACGACCGGATCGCTTACTTCTGCTTTAAGGTGATCACCTTGAAAGGTGAAGGAAGCCCATTTGTGGAAAGACGTCGCCTCCGAGATGTAGAATATACAAGAGGAGAAACACACATGGACCAATGATTTGTATCATAGAGACATGAATCCTATTTTCATAAACAGATGCTTGGTCATTAATCTATAAATACAACCTATCTCTGCACAGATATTACGGAATAATAAAGAAACAAATCCTTATTTTACCCTTTCTGGTTTATTCACAATATACTTCTGGTCCATCAGTTATTTAACTCCAATGGTTCACTACTTACATATCAAGAATTTACTTTTACTTTTTTACTTAAATATCCTTTTATCCAAATGGCACATTCATAAATGTAGATACCGTACACAAATCAAAATCCTTTTTTTCTTAGGCTACATTTAAGAACGAAGTCAAGCAGTAGGCTATTAAAACCATTGAAAAATGTAATAACACAAAAGCTATCAAGACCTTGAACCTATGTGCTCTCTACAACTTCTTTTTATAATGCAATCTGGAATCTTTAAAAAAAAAAAAAAAAAAATGCCTTTATGTGGCTATGTAGCCCCCTGGCGACAATCTTTGTTGTTGTGTTGAATTGTATTGTTTTGCACAAAAAAAAACAAAAAAAGAGCTTCTCTTCCGCTTCCGCTGGACTCACCCGCCGCTGCTGCCCACGGCGTAGCCACACGGCGGCCATCTTGGGACGGGCAACTCTCTCCCTCAGAGCATTAAGCCTATGGTGCATGTTCTGCTATAATGACCAGAACTTGCTCAGTTTTTGTCCGATTTCCAAACGGTTTGATTTTTTATGAACGTTTATGCAGTAATGATGCAGCATACTTACAATCGCGGATAATTTTAACCATGTACTTTTTTTTGTAAAAGTAACATTATGCAAATAGTTAAAGTAATAGTTACATACTGACTTATTTTTCAGAGTTATGAATAGTTTTTTTTAGTGCAGAGGACAGGATCACCCACCTGAACTAATGCAAGTGTCTGTGCGAGTTGCCCGTCCCAATATGGCCGACTGTGAGCTACGCCTGCGCGATCCACCCCCTTTTCTGTAAGACAAAAACAAGGAGAAGAAGAAGGTGGTGGTCGGTGCTGTGGAGGCTGGACTCCATACGATACAGACGCATAGCGGCCAGAGAGAGAGACAGAGGGAGAGAGGGAGAGAGAGAGGGGAAGGACGGACGGAGAATGGCGACTGTGCAGTGCTGCCCAAGGTGCACAGTAGAACGGAAAGGATTTCGGCGGGAACTCGATTCGTGGCGACACACGTTGATACACTGCGTCGGTATGTGCAGTTTAATATTTTGTCAAGTAAAATAATATATTATATAATAATAAGTTGTGAAAACCACGAGCTGTGTCGGTCTGCTAGCCGATGTTAGCTCTGTGTTAGCCGGGCTAATAGCCTGGCTCGGTCGGTGTCCACAGCTCTTAAGTTAAGCTGGCAGGCTAACGTTAATATTTACCAGCTGCCTAGCTACTCCAGTTGGCTCTTTGTCCCTCCTGAGCTAGCTAGCTCCTTGCCGGTCCTAGCTCTGTCAGATAACGTTAATGTTATATGACTCGGATGACATATACATCATTAAGGCGTATGGTTGAATTTGTAGCTGATGGAGCAGTCGTCGTCAGCAGCGAGATTTTGTTTTGTTTGTTGACATATATGGTGGCTATGCTAATGCTGAGCTAAGTGTCTCTGCTAGCATTATAGCTGTTTCGTTACTTGGGGGAGGGGTTGGGGTCGTTGCTACGTTATGTCAGTGCAAAATGAGGAAAGTATACATCTTAGCGGTCTCGGATAACGATTTTCCGCACATCGTTTGCTAATTTGAAGACTTATTTTATGCAGCTGAAGACGGTTGCGTTAGGCTAGCTCATCTTAAGTCGTCTATAATCATTGTTGTTCATAATGTCTAATCACAGTGACATTAATTTCAGAGCAGACGCAGACAAAGGGAGCATTAATCTACCTACCCAACCTGACTACGGTTAATGGAAAATGTTTATTGTTTGTGCTGACGTAGTGACTATTTTTTTTAGCATTGCAGGTGTAAACTTGTTGACAACTCGCTGCATTAGCGCACTTGAAAGTCCAAATATATGTTGTTGTTTTCCCCTATATAAAATTGGTAAAGCAAAACATTGTACCCAAATAAAATCTAAAACAGATTTGTCTTTTTAAATTGTCTTGCAGGGTTTGAAAGCATCCTGGAGGGAATCTATGGCCCAATGCTGATGAGAGACCTCAATGTATTTGATGGTGGGTTGTTGTATGTGCATTAAAAGCTTATGAATGCTCTGTGCAACCGTAGACGTATTGTATATTATTTATTTTAAAAAACAATCAAAAACAACCATGCATTAGTCTGCCTCTCAAGCCATTCAGAAATGCAATGCAGGGACTAGTCTTGAAGACGCCGTACAAAACATTTAGTTGTAGCAACCTGTCTTACGTGATGCTTAGCGTCGCTTTCGGCAGGTAGAAGGATAATCGTTGCCAGTGGCGCATCATGTCAGCTGTTACTAATTAATGCTAATTCTGCCAGCAACTTGATGACCTAAATTAAAGCAGATATCATCGGCACGGCCGTTTCGGCTAATGCTGTGTTCAAGGCAGGCTTTTGAAACCGTAAGTTACAGCTTCAAGTCACAACTACGACTTGGTAGCGTTCCAGGTAACCCGTAGCTCGTGTTTTTACCGTCCTGTTGTCTGTGAAAGTTCCCTATAACGGCCACTCGTAACTTCCGACCCGTGAACTCGTACCAGATCGAACTGGTATGACTTCACAGGAAGGAAAAACACAAAGTACGAGTTTCCTTGAACGCACAATGAGTTAGCAGCCCCCGCCCTTGTCAGGCATCTATTGGTCCTCGTGCTACGTCACCACATTCACGCGCATCTCTTGGCTGCACACACAGCCCTTCATGCCGTTCTCTCCCCTCATTGGATAACACTTGTATCCCACAAGGAAAATTTTCTCCTCGGGTTACAGCAGAGCAGAGTGACGGAGAGACTCGTGTTTAGGCTGAAATACTTCATGTAAGTGATTGCTGACGGAAAATAGGACTATTTAGGACTTATATTAACAAAAACATTCCACTGATATCTGCTTTAAACTTGCCGTTAGTTTGCTTTTGACACGCTGCTGTGAGCACTTGTCCAAGGTAGTTTGTGAGGGAAGAAGCTCCACCCTAAAATCACTATACAACTGAACTTTTGGGTTTAAAGGGGCATTCTCCCAAATTCATTTTCATATCCTATATTAATAATTAAATTAAAATCGAAATTTAGTTTAGAGTAATATTTACCTACCCAAATACTCATTCCTCTATTATGGAAATCATTCAAAACATGTGTTATTTTTGTATTTAAATTAATTGAATAATTAGGTTTGTAGATGTCTCCTCATTTCTATTTATTTAGGGAAAACACCTTAACAGGTACTGTATGCAGTGATAACAATGTTAAGTTTTGAAATTTGACTCAAAATTATAATCATTCAATTAATCTTTTTATGTGTATCCCTACAGTTATAGTTAAACAATAACACTCTACCACATGCCTTGTCTTTGTGTCTCTGTGGCACATTTCTCAAGTCCTACAATCAAATAGCAACTTCATGTCACCAACTTCTTGAAAAAGTCCCCCCATGGAAATGTGTGTGTGTGAGCTGGGGGAGCGAGGGAAAGAGTGTGAGGGAGGTGGTGGTGTGGGGGGGGGGGCAGGCAGGTGAGGGTGGGATAAGGAGAGAGAGGCAGGCAGATAAGCTATTTTATTTTTGACCAAATGTTTATGTTGTTGACTTATGGATAGTGGATATCATGAATACTGCAGTAAATACCATGGGCTTGTTATTGAGGTATTGTAATATTGTGAGATTGTGATCTACTAGGGATGTAACGATATCAAAAAGAGCACAAAAATAGGGGGATGATACAGTTAATCTACAGTAAAACTAAACGTGGGGGAATAAATAAAGCATTTTTTGAATGAATATTTTTTATGTGGTGGCACTGTTGGCTTAAAAAAAACAAGACAAATTACAAATGTCACAAAAGTACACTTGCGAAATGGTGGCTGGTAAAAACATTGAGTGGCTGGTAGAATTTAGAATCCACCAGAAAAAGTTAATTTCCAACCCTGGACTCAACATAAAGGAAGTTTTTACAAAACAGCTGGTGAAAACGGCACTTGTGTAAAGAAATGTGTCCATGGCACCCTAACAGTTCTAGGTGAACCGGAATGACTTAAAAAGAAGTTAATTTGCAGATACATGTGCTTATATTGCATTTATGGAACCGCTGATTTTAATGCAACTGAACCAATATACTTAGTACACAAATTTGTCTGTCGTAATAGTCGAGAATTTGATCTGTCCTCTTGTTTTTTTTAGGTATTCTCAACATTAGGGCTATACTTTATCTGGGTTAATCACAGAAAATTGAGTCAACTTTGAAATGCCATGTATTGGATCACTGCAAATTTGTTGCATCAGAGCCTCAACATCTTCCCATACTTACATATAAGAATAACTTATTAAGCTTAGTTAACTTAAGCCAATAAATGAATAACTTGAATAACTTTACTCACTTGGTCAACTTTGTCACTGGGTCTCCACTATTTCTTTAAGCATTCAGAATACTATTACAGATGCCTAGCATTTGTTAGGCATCAGCTGTGAAAAACACAAAGTTTGCCTTATGTTGTCTCTTTCATTTGCAGCATTAGCTATACAACAACCAGAGATATTGAGAAAAACATACACTAGTTACTAGTTACACTAACTATACATTAGTATACAAAAGCAAAAAAAAAAAACTTGCATTGTCTCATAATGAGAGGATATGATCGAACACACCTGTAAAAGTTTTCCAAGTTCTTGTGTTAAATGTTAACCACTGTAAATTGTAAAACAAAAGTTCAAACTTTACTATGGTCTATTGTCAATATTTGTTGCTGTATAAAGGTTGGATCATGTGACTACCATATGACTACTTTATCGTTGATGCACTTTTATTTATCAATCCCTGGTTATAAGTATGTGTTGTGTCTTTTAGACTGTGAACCCGAAGAGATTGATGATTGGTCCCCAGAAGCAAGTTACTCTAAGTGTTCATTCTGCAACCTTTCCCTCGACAAACTCAGTGTAAGAATTACCAAGACCATTCAATCTAATATTTATTCATACTATATTCATTGTAGTAAAACCAGCAAATTAACTTTCTTGTTTGTTTTTTCCCACCCTTTTAGGATCAAGTACCTGCATCCACGTCGCCCCTCTCCTCCCCCTCTGAATACTCTCCCTGTCAGGCTCCTAGCATTTCTGAGAGCAGCCAGTCAGCTCACAGGTTTCTCCAAGCTGTGTTTCACAGGAAAGGTGGGTCAGGTTCTTTTTCTGCTTTGTGGACCATGGCACAACCCTGTCAATTTATAGCCGTTTTCCCACTAAAATTAGCGGGTCGACGCGGGTTTTTTAAACGCGGGTCGACCCGCTAACAATCGGCATTTGGCCCCTTTCCCATTGACCAAAATGAGCCGAGTCTGACCCCCCGCTGAGGGATCAGACAGAGCATAAACCAGTCGCCCCGCTCTCATCCGCGGTGCAAGAGACACACACAGTCATGCCACAGCCGCCCGCCGCGGAGTGTCCGTCCGCCGAGGCAGACTCTCTGGCTGGCTGACCTGGAGCACCAGGACCGCGAAGGACAGAGAGTCTGCTGTGGCCGGATGACGGACGTCCGCGGCACAACACGTCAGTTAAACAGACTGTCGCTTCTTTTCTTTTCTTTTTTTCTATCGTTTTTGGTCAGTGTTCTCTGATCTTTTGATCCCAGTCTCGGATGAGAGCAGACTCAGAGCGGAGCAGAGCTTTGTTTTGGTACGTGATATGAGACGCGACCGGCGCGATGACGTAGCGTCACGTAACGTTCAGTGTCATCACGTAAATTAGCGGGTTGACGCGGGTCTGGCGTTCCCACTGCAAGCCGAGCAGAGCCGAGCCGATTAAAGGCGATTTTAACCTGCGTCGCTTGCCGAGTCGTTTGACCCGTGTCGATGCGGCTCAGTGCGCCTTTCCCACTGCCACCAAAAGCCGATTGTTAGCGGGTTTAAACGGGTTTTTTGGCCAGTGGGAAAGGGGTATATGATGCACAAAACGTCTGGCTGAGGTTGCTGTACTGTCAGCTTACTGCTTTTTGGTTGTCCTATCAAAATAGAAGAATTAGGGATAACATTAATAATACTCCAAATCATTGTGTTGGAAAAACAAAACAGGAAAGGTCTGCATTGATTTGTTAGGCGTTCTGGGTTGTGGGTCTCCCACAAATATTTTTGCCAGGTTTCAAAGTTTGTCCATAGATACATTTTGGAATACAGTACAATTTCTTCCAAGTAGCAAATTGAAAGAATTCCTAACGTATAGGTTGAAGTCATCCCAGAAAAGTGATTTAAACAGCTTCCGTGGTTATGAATCTCAGAGTAAATAACTTGGGGAATTATTGCACAGACCTGGAGTGAATAACTGTTCCTATGTGGAATTGGAAAACATATTCTTACAAGTTTCCAGACTATATACTTTTTTTTGCATGTTGCTTTTGCATATTTGGACAGTGGACTCATTGCGAGACATCACATATCCTTTCCTTGATGACTCTAACCCTAACCCACTTGTTGTGTTGGAAGTCAAATCATTTTATCTTCTGTCTGCAACTGTGCCTTCTTTGTTAGATGTGCACTTGGGTTGTGATTCCAACATCCCTAAGGTTGCTCAAGAGCTGATGAAGAAGATGATACGTCAGTTTGCCATGGATTATGCATCTAAGTGTCAACTCCATACCAGTGCAAATGTTACCACAACAAGGACCTCATCACCTTCGTCAGACACGTCAGACACATCAGACACACCTCTGGACCTCACAGTGAGCCGAACTCAGGAGGAGAAAGAGTGTGAACCCGACCCTGGTAGGGAAAATATTATTTGTAATATTATTACACATTATGAATTCAAAGCCACAGCAGGTACCACAGCAATTCAACTCCTTAACAAACTTTAAATTTTTCCTGTGACAGATGGTGTACTCGACCTCTCCAACAGGAACTCTGCCAGCTCAGCAACTTCATCGTCATCATTATCTAATCACAAAGCCTCCGGGTAAGAGTTTTGTTATTCTGAAATTGTTAATGTCGATAACGTTCATGGCATAATGCACAAGAAAGCCTAATAATTACTGTTGGTTCAAACTGGGGTTCCATAATAAATACAGTAGAAATTTAACATCATCTTGACATATTTGTTCAAACCCACTATCACTGAAATGTTACGTTGCATGTTCAAAAATCCCCGCTAGGAAAAAAAATGGCATTGGTGGCCAGCATCAATATATTATGCAGTGTTATTGCAATTTTTGCCCAAACTGCTTGATTTAGTTCAACTAATTAACACATCTGCATACTCCTATGTGTGACAGTGCTTTAGGTCAGTTTATTGTTAGTAATTATGAAGAGTTAGCTTGTGTTTGGTGTTGTGGTTCTATGGGGTTGACTCTTTTATCTCTTGAGCGGTAACGTCACAGCAATGGCACCGTATTATAACATTTGCCAACAGCTCAGGATTGTACAATGAGGAGAACAATGCAGTACCTCACAACGATTTTACCTTTTTTTACTGATCCAGTTATGAGTTTGATTATTCAACATTCAAGCATGTAGGATTCTCACTGAAGGATATCACAAAACTACAGGGGTTATATGTGAGCGCCAAAGTGACCCCAGCCATTCACAGACTGTCCCACCTGGACGTGAAGAGGCTTTGCCACGCACAAAGAATGTGTGTGCATGAGACACACAGCAGCAGTGTGTGTGAGGGCCCAGAAACAGACTGAAAACAGACAGACATGAAACTTAAGTCGCAGTGATGTTACCAACACAAGGCATAAAGGAGTGGACCCCTCGCTCTGCACCCCCCCTGTCCCCTATGCCAAACTCAAACCCCCTCCATCACCTCCATCCTGACCCTGCTGTTTGGTCCTCCCATCCCTAGGAGGCAGCACAGGCAGAGGGAGGAGTACATTGAAAGGAGCTGGGAGCTGTCTGAGGGGTTGCTGTCCAAGGCCTTGAAGGATATACGTTCAGGAAGGTTGCAGGAGCAGCGGGCTGCGTTGCTTTATGGAATACCTCTTCACACCCTGAGGCAAGGCCTGGAAAGCTGGGCTGAGGGAAGGGTTGGGATGTTGCCCCAGCTCGCACCAGGAAGCAGAGATTTCAGGGATGAAGTGACGTCGTACAATGTGATGTCATCAATGCTGGGTGGTGAAGCTCGTCTTGTTCTACAGAAGGTGGCGGCATGGGCAGAGCGGGCGGAAATTGGAGGAGCAGCAGAGGAGAATGGAGACTTCAGTTTCCCATCATCCTCTCTTACTTTTTATCAGCCACGTCTACAGAAATCCCTCCCCCACTCATTTCCCCAACTCAGGGATGCTCTCCAGCCGCCACCAAGCCCCACTCCCAGTCTGGAACCACCCACACCCCTGCGTATTCCTCAGGTCCGTTCAATGTCTGACCATAACAGGTCACTTTCAGCTGAGAATTGCAGCATGGCTGAAAACCTACACCAACGTACCTCAACAACAGAGGGTACTGCCAGTTCATCGACAGCTGCTGCCAGACCTTCATCGCTCTTCAAACCCAGACCTCCTTTCTTATCTCATGGCTGCCCAGGCAGTGCCAACCAGTCACCTCATCGCCTGGGACCACGTGGGTCCTCACTGGATGATTCAGAGGAGGGGGCAGGTAGCAGGGATAAAGACAAACAACCAAGAAAGAAGCGAGGAAGATATCGCCAGTACGACCATGAACTGTTGGAGGAAGCCATCACTATGGTGATGGCAGGTCGCATGAGCGTTTCTAAGGCCCAGGGGGTTTATGGGGTGCCCCATAGCACACTGGAATATAAAGTCAAAGAGCGCACTGGAACACTGAAGAACCCACCTAAGAAGAAATCTGCCAACTTTTGTTCATCCATTTCCAACTCGTCTGGGTCTGGTGCCATGACCAGTCCAACAAACTCAGGGACTCTCACCTCAGCTGCTGACACAAAGAGGTTCTAGACCACAAAAAGCCTCCAAAACTCCTCAACACTTGAACTCATCACCTCTTACAAGACACATGTTTTCTGAAGACACTCGTTAAAACACAACACATGCCTTTACAAAAATATATGGATATTATTATTCAGGTCTTTTGACAATGTGTCTGTAATGTGATAGTCATACTTTTAGCTGTGTTTCTCCAGCTTAGTCCTGGGCTTTAATTAAAGCAGCTATGAGGTGCAGCATTTGTCAAGAGCTCATTGCAGCTGTAATTCACAGGAGCTGTTCAACTCAACACACTCCTGAGAGCTTCTTACATTTCAGAAGGATATGTCTTGGATTTTTTTTTATCTGTTTACTAACTAATAACATGAAAAGACCAAAACTAAAAATAAATTTTATCCTGATATTGTATGTGAGGCCAAAGCCTGATATATCGAAATCCACAGCATCCATGTGTATCAGGCATACTCACTGTTTTGTCATTTTGACTTTGCTTGACTGCATACTCAGCTTGACTGAATCTAATGCAAATCATACGGGTGTATATTCAATTATTTTTTATATATGACAGTTTTAGATGACAGTGGACTTAAATGTAAAATCAAGTGATGAAAGTGATAAAAAAAAAAAAAAAAAGAATCAGCCACAATTAATCATTCTTGTCATTTTCAAAAAGAATATGACAAAAAATACAGAAATGCAAAACTTTGACTTAGGTCAAACTGGGCTAATAAACTAGCACTTAAAATTTGTAATTTTTTGTTTTCAGAATATTACGCTGGGAATTTTTCAACAATTTTAGACGTTTGATAGACCAAATGATTAATCAAATTATATGGAGAGTACCTCATTATGAAATAGACGTTGCGGCCCTACTTATCAGGAAAATCCATTGCTGGTTTTGGTCTTGTCAGGGGATTTGTTGGTAATAATAGGACATATTGACACAGGCATTATCCTTTAAAGATATCCAGGAAGTTCTCTCATGTTTAGTATGAATCCGTTTTTCTTCAAGGAGAAAAAATGATAATGATTGTTGTACACCAGATTGCCCAAGACCAAGTATGAGAAATACAGTTGTGGACCTCTTAAAGCTAAGAAATTAAGTGTGACTCTCATGTTTGCTAGCTGTTAGGTTATTAGGTTATTCAGGTTTGACTCAATTCTTAAAGCTCCTTGTGAATGGAGTGATGATGATTGTCATTTGCAGCTTTCTATCTCTCCCTGGGTATCTTACCTGGGCTACAGAAGTGACTTAGAGCCATTATAACAGATTAAAAACTCATTGCTATTGGAAGGAGACCTCTACAAACAGGGAGATTGTACAGTATAAACTGCTGTGGTGGCTACATCTTCATTATGAGTTTCTGTTGAAGAGATTAGCTTATGAAAGCCATTTTTGTGTCCACACAGTTTTCTGCTCTATTTGTGCAAGCTAGTCTGAACATTGTATCAAGCATAGTTGGAATGCCATTGTGCAGCATGTTTTTAAATGTGCACTGATAAGCTTGGGAAATGTATGTTGTTGTGTATGTGTACTGTTTGTGAAAGATGTTGTTTTATTATCACATATTTACTAATTCTGCTACTGTAGCTGTATTACTGTAAACCTCATACATGACTGCTGCTTGAAACTTAAATTTACGGGACTGTTGCCCAGGCACTAAGAAGCGTAGCTACAACAAAAGACCTAATTTTAACCAATGCGATTCCAAGGTGATATGCATTGCAATGTGTAAAGCCTAAACGACAGATAGTGTTTAATGGCTTGATAGAGATAATTGTCATTAATGGTTGATTTTGTAGACTACTCAACATTGGTAAAAAGCTGGCATTGTGTCAGTGACTTGATTTAGAGGAAGGCTCACAGGCTTCCTTGTCTTCGTCTGGTTAAATGCTAAACACTCATACCTGCCTCTGAGATGGTTTATCAACAGTGCTACTACCAAAGCAGCAGTTCAGGGTTACCCACACAAAGCTGCTTCAGTTTGTTTTGCTGTGATGTCAGCCTGCCTCTGTCTGTCTTATGTCTTTCTCTCTGTATTTCTAACCTCGTTGCCACATATACCTCTGAACTTTATCTGCCTATTGCCCAGTCAGGTTTCACATCAAAGCCTCTGTGTTATGATACTGAATATGCTGGGGTATGAGCTCTTATTAGCTTAGGGATGCTTATGAGCTCTTTGTCTCAAGGAAAAACACCCAAGTGTAAATATATTGCCATCAACAACACTTCAAGTAAATTAGTATATAGTCAATCAGCCATTTAGTGGTGTGAAATAATAAAAAAAACAATTGTTTTGAAATGGTTTAAATTTTGCCCCGTGGCATTTATAAGAGATTTGCAATGATTTTAACTAAGTGTTTATGCTGTTGTTTTTCTATGTGTTATTTGTAATTTAAAGCTTATTGTAATGCAGTTTAGTTTTTTAAACATTTTGGTCAGATTGCTCAGCATTTAGACCTTTCTTTCTGGCAAAATAGAAATACTGATGTCTCTGCTCCTGAATGTCTCTGCTCATAAAAGTACACAGTGCCTGTGTCTGGGGCACCAGCATAGTGCAGTATGATGCCTCTACTCTGGGAATTATCTGCTATTTATGTCCAAGGGCCAGTTTGTATACAAGCCTTAACACCTCTCAAGAAATAGAAAGCATAACAATTTCATTGCGCAAGTTAAATTGTTGTATATTCTGTGAACACACCTGGGCTTGTTTTCAAATTGAGCTTGAGGGTTTTATTTTATTGACTGAGCTGCTGGCAAACCTTTCAAACAACTTAACATAAATCTGCTATTTATGCATCAATCAATTATTGCACTATGATTTATAAGAAACATTTTTATTGTTGTTGTTTTGTGTTTTTGCTGCATACTTATTTATTGATTGTGCTTCAGAACTGTGATTTCACTAGTTTAATCGTTGTAGTTCTTGATTTTGTAATGGGGCACTTTGATGCAATGTGAAATGTGTATTGCTATAACTGCATGAACGCTCTTAAATGTTAGCTGATATAATTTATTCTGTCCTGAAGTGACACCCCTGCGTATTGTGGTTGTCTGGTGCTTATGTTAAGAATTATTTAAGGGATTAAAAAAAAAAAATTATAATGTGGTTATCGTAACAAACTTAACAGTAACACTACAAAATGTAACACTCTGACTGCGTCTGACCCTGTGTAACCCTGATATGGTCTAGGCACATACAGCACTTAAATACCAGGAAATACTATCGTATATGAATTACTTCCAAAGTTTTCATGTTATTTAAATCAGTGACTTTTACTGTAAAATGTATCGCTCACAAGACCTGATAACTGTTTGTTGACTTGAACATTAGAGGGTCTTTTGAGCTGTTAGTTTGTTGGTGAAAGTGCTGTTGAAAAGAACATTTTGGTTTGAGCGTTTCTACAATCATTCCTTCTGCTTTTAGCAGAATGTTATCATTTGCCTTCAGCAACTCATCAATAAAACAGTTCTCTAATCAGTTACCTGTCATCATTTAACTAATATAATGGTTTCTTTCAGGGTCTTGCAGATGATAAATAGTTTACTGGCGCCGTTTTCACTTACTTACAACTCAGGGTAAATAATGATTCTTTTTAGAGCACCCTAGTTTATTACTTGTGGGGAATGGGGATTGTAGATTGTTTGATTGCTGCTTTAACATTTATTGTTACTTCTTCACCAGATATCGACCTTGTCTTCTCGTGCTTAGTTTTTAGATTAGGACAGTTATATTCTGATGATACAAGGAAATGCAGACAAAGTGAACTGCAGTTGGCATATGATGCAGGCTACAGCAGCTAGCTTTTACTCGGCAATAAAAAAGGGCAGGACTGCCGTGTTTGCCTCATAAAAAGACCCCAGTATTACAGTACATTTACACAGGTGGTTACTGTGTGAGTACTTGTGTGTTTCTAATTTGACATTGATTCTGCTATGAATTAAACTTCCTCTTCCTCATTTTTGCCTCTAGCTCCCTTCCACCACCATTTTCAGAAGAGCTGGGAGACTCGGGACAGCGAGAAAATAAGTGCCGTCAGAGCTCTGCGTTGGATTCCATTCTCCATTCACTCTGCCCACCACACGGCTCCCTACTCTACCAGATCTTGAAGCTGGCACACCAAGAAGAAGTGCTGTGTTTGTGTAATCACAAACCTGCAGGTCAAACTGGATCTTACTGCTGTCACAGTGCTGAGAACACACAGGATGATGCTACCCCTCATGCAGTCGCACTTAGTGAATGTAAAGCCCATGACAACAGTTCATACTCCCCTTTAATGGATTGTGACCAACATGGTGATGACAGTACAGTGTACCATCCAGGAGACTCCAAGTCCAATTGTAGCATTCATCTCTGCCCTTCAAAAGACTGTAAAACTGAAGATTCCCGGGGTTCAAGCTACTGTTGTATGCAGAGGTGCAGGGTGGAAACCTACTCAGTTCTGTGCCCCAAAAGGCTGCAGTGCACTTCCTGCCAAAGCCTGGCTTTAGATCGTACAAACATGGTGTGTTCATTTGCATCCTCTCCTTCCCTATCCAAGTCTCCTTCACTGTGCAATCCACCCTCTAATGTGTGCCCTTCCTCATCGATCTGCTGTACCCAACACTCCCCCCACCCATGTCCTTGTTATTCAAACCATGCCTGTCTAATTCAGGTCAAAAACAAAATAGAAAGAGGGTTTGTAGAAGGGGATCCCCCTGTCCTGAAAAGAGAGCAGAGCCCCTCTCCTCCTCCTCTTTCCCCTATCCCCTCAGATGTCAGTAAGAAAACAGATGAAAAGCCACCCTCCCTACTTCACCATAGACAAGAGGAGGAAACTAACCGAATCATAAGAAATTGTCCTGTGAATCCAAGCCACCATGAAGATACAGCAAAGGAGCAAGAGGAGCTACAGGGTAGGACCCTAATAAGTGAGGCTGAGCAAAACCCTAGTGGGACTTTGCTGCAGGATGTTGTAAATCGCTTCAGTGAGAAACTGGAGACAATCAAACCTCTAGAAAGGGACCCTCCAGTTTCCACTGTCATTAATGTTTCTGAAAAAGAGCAAGTGCTGTCTCCTTCAACCAGTCAGAACCCACGGTTTCATGCTGATGCTCATCTGACTGAAATAATCACCAAAGTGCTTCACAAAGACAGTGGTAGTGACTACAATCTGAGTGAGCTTTTCAATCGCCATGATAGCAAAGAGCCCAAGTCACCTAATACCCGTGCCAGACGTCGCCAGGAAGTCCTTGCTGCTATAGCAAAACCTGCTGATAACTCCTCAACCAGAAGGCATACCTTACAAATCAAACGGGAGTTTGCCATGCTTGATGTGTCCTGCAGTAGGAGAAAAGTGTCACCAGCAAAGAGGGCAAGATTGATAAATGGGAATATTACTGTAACTACATCATGTACTTCATCTGATTCAAACCTAGGTAAAGGGGAGTCCAAAAGCGAAATGGAGGAAGATGCAAAAATTCTCAAGAATCACAGAGTTGGGCAGGGACCACTGAACATGCTCTCTACAGAAAGTGATAAAGATGAAGTTAAAGATAAGATACAGACCATTATAGTAACAGAAGATGTTCAAATCCTTAAGACAGAGGAGAAAGAGAGAGAAATATCCCATGAAGAAAAAGATGTTACTCTTTCAAGCACTGAAATGCCCAAACCTGAGCTGCAGAGCAAGTTTGGAAAACGTGGCTCTAAAGGTGACAGTTCACAAACACAGGTAATAACAGTGACAGCACAACAGGGTGGCATGCCCTGTAAAGAAGATAAGTTAAGCTGTGGAATTGATAAAGATGAAGAGGGCCAAGCAGGTGAAAGCTCTGACAGTGACAATATAACCAGTAATGATAAGAATTGTCCTAAACCTACTAGGGAGAGGCAGAAAAATCAATCAAACCACTCCAAGGATGCAAGGAAATCCAGGAGAACGATAGTCCCTCCACAGCGTTTCTCCTCCTATGTCACAGAACCCAGGAAGATGTTCTTTGTTGCATGTTTCTCTGATAGCATCTTTAACCAGCGAGCACAAAAGGACAAGGATTTGACATCTAGCACCTTGGATGCTGAATTCAAAGACCCAGATCCAAATGACATCCAGCTTGAATCAAGAAATGAAGCCCCACTGTCACCACCTGAGCTCACAGGGAAGCCTGCTTTTCAATATCCACAGAGAGAACAATGTGAAGCATCTTACAAAGTGTCAAAAACAGTAGCTGCTAAAGAGAGCTCAGACATTAGGACAGATGATGAGGACTGTATTGCCAAGCCTTTTGGAAGGCTACGACCATCTCCAAAAACACCACAAGTCTCAAAAGCAGCTTCAAGAATGCCCAGAAACTCATCAGATAGGAATATCACCATTAAGTTGGAAGGTTCTTCCCAACCTCCCAACTCAGAGGTCCAGTACACTAGTCCAATTAAGCTCATGTTTGTATCACCAGTAAAGGATAAGGAAGGAGTCAGATATAGTCTCAAATCAGCAGGCTCTGGTTCTAGTTCACAAGCAGAAGCATCCTTTGACCCATGTGAAGTGTCTTCATGGTCAGGGACACCTGAAAAACCCAGAAGCCAGAGCATTCAGTCTCTTACTTCAAAAGTAACATCAGTTTCTTCTTTTAAGGCTGCTACCTCACCTGCAAAATCTGCCTGTTCACCAGCCAAGTCTGCATCATCAACACTCAAGCCAGCTTCTTCGCCAGCCAAGTCTGCATCCTCAACGGCAAGGTCAGCTTCTTCGCCAGGCAAGTCGGCTTCATCCCCAGGCAAGTCGGCTACCTCGCCAGGCAAGTCGGCTACCTCGCCAGGCAAGTCGGCTACCTCGCCAGGCAAGTCGGCTTCCTCACCTGGCAAGTCGGCTTCATCCCCAGGCAAGTCGGCTTCCTCACCTGGCAAGTCGGCTTCATCCCCAGGCAAGTCGGCTACCTCGCCAGGCAAGTCGGCTTCCTCACCTGGCAAGTCGGCTTCATCCCCAGGCAAGTCGGCTTCATCCCCAGGCAAGTCGGCTTCCTCGCCAGGCAAGTCGGCTTCCTCACCTGGCAAGTCAGCTTCTTCCCCGGGCAAGTTAGCTGCCTCGCCGGGCAAGTCGTCGTCCTCGCCAGGCAAGTCAGCTTCCTCGCCGGGCAAGTCGGCTTCCTCCCCAGGAAAGTTGGCTTTATCCCCAGGGAAGTCAGTATTCTTCCCAGGGAAGTCTGCATCTCCACTATCCAAGTCACCCAGGTCAGCTTCCTCATCACCTAAATTAGGTTCCAGAAGATCAGGAGAAGGTACTCCCACTAAGCGTGGTGCTGGAACTGAGAACCAGAGGTCCCCATGTAACTTGTCTTTTCATGAATCCACTCCTCCAAAGAGGCGTCCAGGCCGGCCAAAGAAGATGGGACCACAGCTGGAGAAAAAAGTGAAGAGGCCAATTGGTCGACCACGCAAGCAGAAGGCTATGGATTCAGTAATTGGGGAGAAAACAGTAGGTGGAAAAACTGTTTTAGAATCTGACACTGAGGAAAATTTAAACAAGAACCTCAAAATAACTGTTGTGTATGGCCGTTCGAGGAGAAACAAACGAATGGTGTCTGAGGGCTTTGACCAGCTACAAACAGAAATCCATAATGCTTGGCAAGCTGCGGGCCTTAAAAGTGACTTGGGCATTTTAATGCATAACTCTAAGACCAGCTCAGGTAGTATTGAAACCACCTCAACAGAATTGTCAGAGGAGTTAAGTTTTGTTAGCCCTGTGAAAGAGTCTGCCCCTCAGTTTAGCAGTAACATCAAATGTCAGAAGCGAGATGATTCTGCACCCTCAAGGAAACCAGGTAGACCAGCAAAAGTTAAGATCTCTGGAATCTCAGTCACAGTAACCACAGTGTCTCCTCGGCAACGCAAAATTCAGATAAATAAGGATACTCGTCAGTCCTCGGAAACACTAATTCATAAGCAAGTACCTTTGCCAGAAGTCAAATCTTCCAAAGAGCCCTGGACAATCAGTCATCGGCCAACAAATAGAGGCAGTCCAACTGAAAAGGGAATAGAATCCAAGCATGAAGGTAAAGAACCAAATCAGGCTGTGGCAGTGCGTCACTCAATGAGAGTGAGGAAGCCCTCAATCCACTTTCTGCATGCTGTTGCAACCTCCACTTCTAGATCATACAGCCACAGTAATGCTCTGCTACGGCGCTCTAAACAACTCCTGCTGAACAAGGCCAACAATGAAAGGAGGAAAGAGGAGCAACAGAGCAGTATAGAAACATCTGGTGAAAAAAGACAGCACTTTGGTCAGGACAAGGGGAAGAACATCTCTCAGGACCTGAGCAGAATGGCAGGGGTATCTGTAGACTCAATTTTTACCCAGAAAGAGACACTAAGATGGTGGGCAGCATCAGCCGAGGAGAAGACAATGAACCAGGAGTTTGCCAGGCGTATACGACATGTCTCTGACACCTGGGTCTCAGACACAGTGGAGAACCAAGGAAAAGAAATAGATTTCAATTCTAGATTGAGTACTAAAGGAGACTACTCATTTACCAGGAAGTCAAAACATTCTTCTGTGGTTCGAACACTGTTTGATTGTCCTCCTAATAAACCAAGGTCTTGTAGCATGCAGCAGCTCTGCTCCTGGTTTATGCAGACTACAGAGACACAGTCTCTGGCTATTGTCAAGAAGGCATGCTCCCGCAATCCTTATGAACTTACGCACTTCCCTCGCACAGCCAATAAAAACAGTGTTTGCCCCAGCCCTCAGGCAGAGCGACTCCGCAAACATATCAAGAAGTTTGCCAAAATTGTGCCAAAAAGTCCTTTGCAACATCAACAAGCTCAAAGAGGATTGATGAAGAGGAATAAGGCACCTCTACCAACACATAATATTAGGCGACAACTTTTCACTCCCAGGTTTACAACAGGCAGGCTCAATCAAGGAGTCCAATGGTGGCGAAACAAAGCATTCAGAAAATACCAGGCCACTCTTTTTAGAGCAAAGACAAGGTTCCTAACCCGAAAAGAAAGGGAAAGGTGGCAAAAGAGACAGAGGAATAAGAAAAACACAAAAGTGGCTACAAGTTCTTTAAATGGACATGCAACTGGACTACAACAAAAACATAAATCATTACATAGATCAGTGGAAGATCAGTTATTTGACTGTTTGGAGAACAGTTCTGCAACCTGTTCTGTTGACCAAACTCAGGAGCCTGTGGATGTACCCAAAGAGCAGAACCTCTGCTCGAAAGCCTGGAGTCCTGAGACTCTGAAAGAATGCAGAGTGTTTCTGAGGAAGATCAACTCTCCAGACAATGAATCAACTGAAGAAGAGTGGGACTCCTGTACTGTGACACTGGATGATGGGTCACCCTCTGCATACCTATTTGCAGCAAGGGAAAGAGAACTGGTAGGAGTTGTTAAAGCTGTGAAAACTGAAAGGAAAACGAGCATGAATAGGAGGACTACCTCCAGAGACTTGGCAGGTTCTGCACCTAAATCAGTCCAGGAGCAGGATGAAATGCCAGTGGGGAGGATGAAAGGCAAATACAAAAGTCCTGGGGTTGTGTCTGCTGAATCGCCACAACTGCCACCAGCGAAAATGTTGAGACAATCGCGCATGAGGGGCCTGACCGGGCCAAGATGGTGTGACTTTGTATTTGGTAACTATCTTGAACATTTATTGAATATTACAAAAGACACATTTATCAAGCTTCTGTTATTATTTACCACAAACTCAACTTGTGCACTCTTTCTTTTCTGACAGAGAACTAAAATGAAGCATGAAGCCTCCTTCCTGGGAAAGGGACTGTGGTTTATCGTGGTGCCTTTGGACATTGAGCTGACCACGTAGACTGACCATCCCACTATGGTTCAGTCTTACACTCAGCAATTATGTAGCAGTCTAACTTAACAAAAGCTTGATGTTGCACTATTTTTATCCATGATATGTATGTACAGATTTTTTTTTTTTGTCAACTTGCCTCTGTCTTTCCGAATGTGTTTAGTACATTAATCATTACAAAGTTTTTATCTGATAAGTGCTTATACAGTGAGTCCTGTCAGAGTGGCTGTATTGGAAGGAAAGACTTGACTGCATTAAGACAGTGCCACCACCCTAATTTAATCATTTGCTTTGTATTTTGGGTTTTAAAAACTTGCATTGAAATGTAGTGTCATTCTCTAGAGCCAAGCCTTGTTTGCTACAGTCACTTCTGTCATAAGCCGGTAGCCAAAAACATACTTTAAATGAAGGAATCTTTTACTCCCCCTCATCAGTATGTGTATAGGTCCTCTAAAGTGATGTACTAAACTAATTGGCCATTAGTCTGTACTAACACCAAATATTTTATGCGTTATGTCTTTTACAATATTTTTAAGCACCAAATCAACATTAGCACAATTGTAAATGTCCTAAATGACAACATATCCAGGCCCAACATACCACAAAATCCACTGGTATGTGTGAAGCAATGAAGAAAGTGGCATTATGGAGTTGTAGAGAGGATATTATGGTTCATCATTTGGTTTGTGGGATCTGACTTATTTAAACTCACCGTTATGTGATGTCTTCTTTTCACCCAAAGCATATATTGTATGTCGTCAGTGTCAGATCTACTTCTTGCACTATTCATCTGAGATTATTAATCCCACTACACGGATTCCTCCCCCACATTTTGCACATCCCATGTCCCACTACCATCCCCTACTGTAAAACTAGAGAATCTATTTGGTGCAATACAAACCCAGATGATTTATCAGTATGTAGTAATTATTTTATTGCTGACAGACGAATGGATGTACACAAGTACCAATGGCCTGGGATGTTACTTTGGTTGTTTCCATAGCCATGTAATGTGATCTTAAAGGATATTGCTATACAAACAGTTTTTTTCCCACCTGCTATAGGCTCCTCAGTCAAGGAGAAAAATAACAGCTCATTCAATGTTATAATAGAAATCATTTTATCATGAACATACTAGCATTATTTACTGTTAAAACACAGGTGGGAAATATGTTGCTGTTGAGGTTTCCCTAGAGCTCCTGTTGTGTTTCTCAAGTTGCAGCAAGAGATGCCTACCTCCGCTGGGGCTCAGCTGGGCCTACTGCTCTTTTGCTTATCAACCATGTGATAGACATGGCCAGAGAGTCCATCGGTTAACACTAATATTGGATTGATGTTGGATCCAAGATGTCTGGCTGTAGGTCAAAACTTAAACCTGTAGTGTGTATTGTGTGCCTGATTACCCTTGTATGTATGTCACTATGGTTGCCATTTCAACAGCAAGGAGGTGGGGTGGCCCAGTATTGTGATGAATAACCCTAAGTCCTCTGTTGAAGAACCTGGTGCTAAATATCTGTTGTATATTTTCATGTGTTTTTATACTGTCCATTACAGATGCAACAAATAGGTGTCTGTGATTGGAACAATAAAGAGTCTTTTGAAATAATAACCGAGTACTGTGAAGACACTGAAATGAAACAAATCCAACTCCTGGTTTTCACAGTAGAGCCTTCTGATCTCACTATTGTAGGTCACCAACCAACCCATCAATTTAAAGGAATAGTTCACCAAAAAATGAAATTCAGTCATTGTTGACTCACCCTCATGCTGATGAATACTCCGGAGTAATTTTTTATTCCTCAAAGTGCATCTGGAGAGTCCGGGAGGGGCATTCAAAACTTAATATGAGAGTAATAGGGCCCGACACAAAAGCCCTGTAATATTCCTCCTCACTCCTCATCCACTGCAATCCAAGTGTCCTGAAAGGGATATAGTCCATAGTTTCCAACAACGTAATTTAGGACATTTTACAGCCTAAACAGTCCTGTATTGAATTTGCCTGAGGCAGGCTCTCACGTTCACGCATGCATCGTGCCTGACACAAACAGGTCTATAAAACTACACAAAAACCTTGAAATATTCCTCCACACTGCTCCGTCACGGCAATCCAAGTGTCCTGAAGGGATACAGTCCAGAGTCTACTCGAAACAACGTCATTTAGGCAAGTCCAATCACGTCCGCGTGCATCATGTGAACGCGAGAGCGCACACCAGGCAAATTCAATACAGGACTGTTTAGGCTGTAAAAATGTCCTAAATGAGGTCGTTTCGAGTAAACTCTGGACTATATCCCTTCAGGACACTTGGATTGCAGCGGACGAGGAGCATGGAGGAATATTACAGGGTTTTTGTGTAGTTTTATGGACGTTTTTGTGTGGGCGCTATTACTCTCATATAAAGTTTTGAACGCCCCTCCCAGGTCTCCAAGATGCATTTTGAAGAATAAAAAACTACTCCAGACTATTCATCAACATGAGGGTGAGTCAACAATGACTGAATTTAATTTTTTTTTTTTGGTGAACTATACCTTTAATATTGACAAATGAGGGGTGTCTGGTGTCTACACAGAACCCAAAAGATGGGGGCCACTGATGTGATAATGAAGTAGGCAGGTTTTCCACATTTTATTTATTCACATTAAGATTGACGGGAAAGATGACTACAAAGGGTGAACCCATTATGCAGGCTCGTGTTCAGATGTGTGAAGTTCAGTTACATTTATAGTCGACAAAAGAGTATTATGATAAAAATCTGTACTTGAATCCCAGCTAAATGAAAGATTCAATAATCAAACTTCTATGACACATTGGCCTCCTGGTTGATGAGGGGGTTGAGATCCAGCTTTGTTTTCTCTAGAGCTGCAGTCTTAGCCCTTCGTGACGGCCGTACTGTAGGAACTGACTCTGGAACATTTTCTCCATCACTGTTGAGAAAAACAAAGCTTAATGTGAAAATTATAGTGTAGTATAATGTACGACGGTTTCATTCAACATGTTCCCTGATGCATAGATGGGAATAACAGGATAGACTCACCTTTCCTCTGATGACTCTGCCCTCCTGCTTTGCTTTCTGCCTCCTTTAGCTGCACAGACTCTCCTCTGACCTGTACACACAAACACTCAGGTTACCTCACAGTGCTGAGTCAAGTTCTCCTCTCAGGTAGACAAGAGCTCTAAAAATACACGGGCACCATCAACAACTGCAGTTGGAGTTTGCAGAACCTGCATTACCTCTTTTAGCTCTGACGGCGGATTTAGGGTGATCGTCTGTCACACCGTCTGTGAGAAAAAAGGAAGACAGAAAATTCACATTTTTGCTATCTCTCTCTCTCTCTGTGATTTGTATTTGTTTATTTTAAATAATTTGGCTTAACATCTCCTAGTCTCCCTTTGATAAGGAAAAACACCTTATTTGAATAATGATGCGTTGCTAAATTCTTCAATTTAGGAGCACATGAAGGTGGAGTGGGATTGTAATCCTAGAGGAAACACTGTGCTAATAAGGCATAATCCTTTTACAGGAGGAGTTGTTGCAAGCGTATGAAGTATAAATCTAGTTAGACACAGAGAAGCTATCATTGGTCACGGATGCTCAGTGAGATGCCAGGTGGTCTTTTATACAGTTTTTCACCATGTTTGCATATGTACCATCTGCATTGCCATCCAGTGGCTGTAGTGCTGTGGCATTCAGGAGCTCGGCCTGTTCTTTTGAGTCCACCAGCTGATTAAGTATCTTCTCCAGAGCACGGAGACAGATCCGATCCTTCACCACCTGAGAAAAAAGGACAACATTATTCACAATTAGATATTTTTCAGAAACTGAAGGACAGTTTTCACAGTTTTCTGACATTTTACTGTTCAAATGGCTGCTTTTCACTGTATGTCAACCAACCTGTACAAGCTGTTGCAGCAGAGTCTGCAGGTCTTTTCTCACAGTTTCCTCCCTGCTGAGTTCCAGGTTGCAAAGAGTCTTGGCGTAGAGACGAACCTCAGGGGCCGTGGGGTCCTTCAGAATCTCTCCACAAATGCGCACCGCAAAATAGTCATGGACACAGACCTCCTAAAGACATGCATCCAATACATTCAATTAGTTATTGCCTTGTTGAAATGTTATCCAATTGTAATTAAAAAAAAATAACTGTGATAAACATCTCCTTTAATGTGAACTGAAGCATTCAAGAGAACAATTTGCAGACCTCATCTGTGCTGAAGAGCATTTGTGCGAATAGAGCAATATAATAATATAATGAGCTTCAGTGAGCCAATAAAAACATGACTACTAATAAACGGTAAACAACACATTAGTCTCAGTAGATGTTTCTTACCTCTGTGTTAGTTGAAGGTTTAATAAGTGCACTGGGGCGGGTGAGCTCCACCAGCAGCTCGGCTACATTGTTAACATCCACTTCAGCTAGTGGAGAGGTGGCTGGGGCGTTCATCAGAGTCCATACAGTCGGAAGGAAACTCTCCTCCACAACCTCCTGGTGGGCCCTAATACACCCAAAAGGCCCAACTCCATATTAGTTTGTATTGCATCGTTAAACACTTCACCTAGGCAAGCCGTGGTACTCAAGAGCAGGATTGCTAATACTGGATGGACAGTAAATTAACCACATAGCTCATTGTGTGTGAGAAAAATGTGAGACCTGCTCTCGCGGGCATAGAGCTGGAAGAAGACGCCGAGACAGTGTCGGAGGCGGGTGTCGTCCTCAGTGACTGGGTTGTACCACAGCAGCACCAGACGGGACAACATCTTGGCACTGGAGATTCGGCCATTGTACATGAGTTTGGCGAGGCCCTCTGCCGTTTCTGTACGCAGCTCAGACACCTGAAATTTTGAACACACAAATGGCTCCATAAAGCTGCTTTTTTTCTTTAACTTCCTAGTAAAACTAAACAGATAGTTTGGTTCACTACACAACTCACCTCGCTGTCCAGGAACTCTGAAAGCATCACGAGGATACTCTGCGCTGTGTCCTCGGACGCCTTCTCCTCAGCTACTGGTGGGGCGTCCTCCTGTCGGTCTGGTGACTGGGGGGGTGGGGCTGTCTGAAGGGCCGCTGTTTCAGAGAGCAGCTGGAAGCCAAACAGCAGCAGCAGGTCAATGATGGCCCGCAGAGCACTGAGTCGAATCTTCACCTCATCCAGTTGGGCAATCTGAAACACAAACGCATACAGTATTAGTACTAGCAGAAGGAAATGTACTTTAGGGTTTTAAGGTCGGCAAAACCAAAAAATACTAAAACATATTTTCCAACTTGGGCCTTTCAGTACCTACTTAGGCAAGTTTGTTTCTTTTATTCATTTTTTTTTATCACAGATTAAGACCTCATCTCTGTGGATCTGTGGTATCTGGAAAGATGTTGCTATTGAGTTGCAAAGTTGAAGTGCAAATTTCAAGTGTTTCTTTCACTAGTGGTCAGGTATACCACAAGTCTGTGTAGTGTGAATGGCAAAATCTCAGAAACTACAATGGAAACTGTTTGCACAGGAAAATACAAACGGTTGTTTTAATTATTCAATTTTTAGGGAAAATAGCAAACTGTCTGAAATATTTGTTGCTTTCTTTATACGAGTATGCCAAATAATTTTGAACCTGTAGCAGAAGGACCATGTGGGCTTTGGCCAGCTCCTTGCTGTGCAGGGTACTTGTTCCCAGACACAACACGGCCATGTTGCGAACCGCAGGGTGAGCATTTGCAATACTGGGCAGGACCTGACAGAGAGAGAGAGAGAGAGAAATAATAACTTCAATCAACCTCTGACCAACTTGATTTCACCAACGGGAAAAAATTATGAGGTGTGAGATGTGGGTACATACCAATGAGGATATTAAAGCACTTATGGTTGGACCAATTCGTGTCTTCATGTTCAGCTGCTTCAGCAGTTCAGCACACATTGTTAAGCACCTCAGAAGAGTATCTGGGTCATTCTGAAACAGAGTCAACACAAACATACAACTGAGTCAGTTTCTTTTTTTTTTAAGTCTCAGAAGGAAAATCGCTTACTACTGAGGTTAAATAACATGGAAACACAGAGGCACTGCTTCCCGTTTGGTTATGTACCTTCTCAGTGCGGACCTCCTTGTCTGCAGGCTGGTTGCTCGCTGCGATTTCCTGGAGGATCAGGTTCCTGTGATTTTCAAGCTCTGTGATGGACTCCTTCAGCTCAGCTGCACGGCTGAACTCCTGGGCAGTGATACAGTCCTCCAGGGTTTGTTTAGCCTCAATGATACGCACCTTCACATCTGCTAGCTGGAGGGGAGGAGGGGCAGAATAGTGGTGGAGATATAAACAGAAGAAGCGAGAGCTATTCCTAAGCTGAAATGCACTCCAGAGGGTTCTTGACTATTGAGACAAACGACTGCACCTTCTCTAACAGGAAAAACAACAACAGCTGAGGCCCTGGGCCAGGTTACAACCCTCTAGAGGGTACTTAGCTGTTACTCACTGAAAAGCGGAGAGAGGGAGAAGGAGAGCAGGTGCACTGGCGGGATGGAAGCTAAACACCTAGGCTAGGATTCACTGCATCTGCAGCTGTTTGGTCTCCAAGATATTATACTTTGAAGGTTAGTTGGAGAGTAGATGGATCGACAGACATGAACCCCAAGAACCTTAAGAGTCAGAGACAATCCCTGAGTGTTTTTTTTTTCCTGTTTTTCTGTAAGATGTAAAATAGGCTGTTGGGGAACTGGCTTTCACTGAGGTCAAGTAAGGAAAATGTAGTAAAGAAAACTGATAAAAACAGAAAAAACTAATGAACTTGGATGCACCAAGGAAAGCCCAGATTGGTGTGAATGATGTGCACCTTCCTCCCCACGTGTTAAACACATGCTATCCCTCCAAACAGGAACCAGATGGAGGTGCAACAGGATGAACAAATAGAAACAGACAAGGAAGGAAAATAAATGGAGCACAGAAGATTGTAGATGAGCGTAGATCAGAGGAGACAGAACTCAAAAAGATCAGAAGATTATGCTACCTAAACATCAGATAGAAGATAGAGTTTGGCATGTAAAACAAAAACACACGCAGCATACATACATCATACATACAGTTATGTTAGTTAGTTGAAGAACAAAATTTTGCAAGTTTGTTAATATATTAATGATATAAGAAACCTGAATATCATTTTGTATTGTAAGAGTTGATATTTGTCACTTTCTATCAACTTGGACTTTTCTACTGGATGAAAACTAGTGCTGTGCCAACGTGTAATGTTTTCATCAATACAAAAACCACGGAGGTCATTGGGAGGTATTACAGAATCTAATTTCCTCTGGGTGATTTCGGTTGGCAGAGTGTTGCCCACCTGGAGCTGCTGCCGGCGGCTCTCGTTCTCATCCACTGGCAGACTGGCCTCCGTGATGGGCTCCCTCACATCTGAAATTATTTCCGCCACCTGTGCAACACACAGAATGTGCTCCTTTAGACATTTCATTGGCATAGAAAATTTTAATTTTGTAACATTTCAAATAAAAGACCTTTGGTAATAAAGTGTGCCCATCTTGAAACATAGATAAATAATTTCAGCTTCTCTAACTGGTGAACAAAATTCAGAAAGAACATCAATATATGCACATTTTCTTTTGTGAGTGGACAAGACATTCAACTATAACATACAGTCTGGATACGTCGTTGGTCATCGGGGATGAGGGTCAGGAGCTTCTCAGTGAGCAGGGAGACCAGAGAGGAGGGGGTCTGTGGAAGAGCCAGCATCTCCTGCAGAACAGCCAACACACACTTCCTACAAAGACAAACAAAATAATAAACACTATAGCAAACTGGTACAAAAAAATGTGACTACTTTCCTCCTTCATGACAACAGTACAGAACTTTATTTGTTATCTAACTCACTCACTTAAACTGAACTATTTCAAATTGGACAAGCCTCTTTGCTTGCCACAAACCAGCATGCACCCAAGTCTCATGCACAACTTTCAAGCCCTTCAAAATTGTGTCAGGGAAAGTTAAGACTCACAATTCACTGTCTACATTTTGCACATTACACTTGGAGGTTAACCTTCAATGCACAAAAAAGGATTGTGCATTCAGAGTAACATGGCCATTTTTGCCCAAATGTATACGGCCAGTGTGCAGTGGTGTGAAGAGGCACACTATAAATTGTGACACTATCCCCATATTTCAATTATATCACATCATAATGTATTAATTCAACCATCTGTTTATCATTTTACCGGCCCTAATCTTACCTGCCACCCTCCTCGTTTGTGTCCAAGCATCCGACAAGATGGATGAGCTGCTGAGAGATGAACTCTTTAGTCATGACCAGCTCCAGCTGGTTGAAGTCGGCCCTCTGCTCCTCCGACAGCACCGGTACCGCCTTCAGATATCTATAACAGTCAGAAGTCAAGAGTCAAACACCGGACAGGTAACAACAAGCTCTCAGGGTAGATTAGATATTATTCAGCTATAAATATTACTATTCGGCAAAAACTAAATTTAGACTGCTCTCATTTGCCCAAGTGACAGTAGAAGAAAACAGAACATCACAACCATATGATATTACAATACTGTAGCTGAACACTGCACCAGCACTATTAACAAGCAACCATAACACACAGCTGCACTAGGCACTGATTCATACAAACCTTTCTCAAAGAGAATGATAAATGCACTTAATGAGCAGATATGTGTTAAGCATGCCACTCAAATACAGCCAGATTATTCACACTGTAGCATCATACACATTAGGCAGATATGATATTCAAGTCAATAGAAGATTACAGTTCATCTAGTCTCTTGACTTGAAGCACACACTGCATTGCAAAACCCTTTTTTTTTTTTTTTTTTAAATCTCAACCACAATGATGAGTTTTCATAATACATGGCTTTTCAGATGAAATGCAAAAATGAGCTACAAAGATAAAACATTACAATGAATTCAAAGTTGTTGCTGTGATAAGGGCAAACTAATGCTCAAAACATCCCCTGAGGCAGTGTTCACTTGATCACAGCTGTTTTTGAAGAATCTGGCTTTGATCTAGTAAATAAAAACACACTGACCTACAAGAGCACTGAGCATCGACATGAGTTGTTTACTTATTTGGCAGGGATGAGGTCCTTCTATTACTTCATAATTAGGTTAAGGTTTAGCCAGTAGTTTTCCACACCATCTAAGCAGTTAAGTTAGACTTGAGTTAGCCACACAGTTACATACAGGAAGTGCTCCTCTGAGAACACGGGACATGCCTTCAGATACCTGGAGTTACAACATGGTTATGGCAAGTGAGTTAGTTCCTCTCAAGCAAAATTACTTAACTTTAAAACTACAGTATATTTACTTCTGCAGGCAGAAGAAACATGTTGAGAACATAACACCATCTCCATTTAAGTCAATGTGGCAAACATGTTAGCAAACACTTGCTTAATTGCACAAATGTCCAAATCCACCATTGACCGTTTTAGCTTTCTAGGAGACATGTCAATCTTTAGCTGCTAAATACACTGCATAGCTACACAATGAGCTGAAAGTCACTCCATGAAAGCTCCATAAGGCAGAGAGCTGCATTTTGAGGTGATAATTCTCTGTCGGTTTTCTGAATTTAATAATCATTATTATTATTTATCACAAAAAAAAAAAATCAATAATTTGCAGTCTGCTTTGCAATTTACTCTGGAGGAAAACATACAGCTGACAAGAAAACTATATAGAAACGGATACACGGTAATCCAGTCAGAATGTTTTGTCTCTCACCCATAGAGGTAGTCGGCGTAAGTGCCAGCATCGGGCAGCACTTGCTCCAGCATTTCATCACCTTCATCTCCTTTAGCCTTGATAAACTCACACAGAGCTCTCCAGTGAAGCACATTCTCACAGCTCAGAGTGTCCCCTGGGATCAGCTTCCTGTTAAAGCACACATTATATTATTATTATTATCTCAAACCTCAGGTATTTTATCAGCTATGTGACGAGACAGAATTGGAAGTATGCAATCGTACCTGTTGTCAAGCAGCTCTTTGTCCTTCAGCAGCTCCTCAGTGGGTCTGTTTTTGAAGATGGCTTTCAGTGTGTCCAGAGCTGTTTGGGCACAGTTCTCTACATCGAGCCTGTGGAGCAACTCTATCACGTTACCATCCAGCCGAAGCAGCCAGGCCGGCAGTAGACGACAGCAAACCACTTCCCTCACCGCTTCTGCAACGCACACGGCCAAACAGAAGAGCAGACGTTTAGAACTGATTAGCAGATTTATTGGCGACTGTTTTCAATTATTTTTTTATCTACACCATTTTTCAAGCCCCCCCCCCCCCCCAAAAAAAACTATGGTTCTAGCCTCTCAAATGAAAATTTGATGACCCCCCATTTCCTGTCTCTCTGTCCTGTCCATTAAAGGCGAAAAAGCCCCAAAAAATATACTTAAAAAAAAAGGACCTCTGCCTTTTCAATCCTTTCCATTTCCTTGCATTTAATAGACATTATGATTAGTTTACATTTTGATGATTAGTAATATTGTAATTAAGGCTGCATTATTGCAAAGTAATAAAAAATCGCACTGGACTGGACATCATACTTTTTTTTAGTTTTCATTTCTTCTGGAGCTTTATTTGAAACTTAAGCTTACTGGAAGTGCCCAAATTTTAAATCAGTGTAAAAGTAACACACGCACACACAGGGGCACAGAAATCATCATTACCTGAGGTTTCACGAAGACCCTCCTGCAGGAGACTAACTCTCTGTGCAATGGTCAACGCTTTAATGTGTACCTTTTCAGCCAGAACCTTAAAACACAGAACAAAGATAAAAAATGTTAGAGAAAACCGCATTTTTAACATTTAATAAAAAATTGTGTTATCTGTATTGATATACTTGGCATATGTTTATACAGATTAATGTGACAGCATGTGTGTCTACCTGGTAAGCTAGCTTGCGGACAGTTGCTTTGATGTCTCGGGTGCGTTTGAGAACTTTAGGGAGCGTCCATGGGGACATTGCAATGCAGGAGAGAACTGCACGTCGCACCTCAGCGTTGGTATCATTGTCCAGAATCAACATGTATGCTGAAAAGCAGAAAGAATCAGGAGATTTGTTTAAACAAAGAGCATACACAAATAATCAAACAAAACAAAAGCTCTTTCCAGGCCAAAGACTGAAGATTAAAGATAAGATTTAAAAAAACAGGGTCATGAAGTGATCAGGTGAGCGAGAACACTGTGCCTAGTCAAAAAAGTCCCACCTCAGTCTCTCATGGTCCCTGAGATTTGCCGTCAAAAGAAAAATCATAAAAACTTTTTGCATTTAGGCCTACTTGTTTTTCTGTAAAATTCAAAAAGAAAAGAAAGCTGGACAAGAAGGGAAAAAACAAACCTTTAATGGTGGGACACTCGGGATCTTGTGGCTGCTGCAGACGGGTCATGGCCAGCGCAGCCTGAATCCTCACATTGGGGAACTTGTCAGTGACACGGATCAACATGGCTTGGTGGATGTGATCAAAGAGGTCATCGTCAATCTGGGCATTCTCTGCCATACTTCCCAGCAACTTGTTGATCAGCTGGCACACGCGGAAACGCACTGCATGGCTACTGGCTTTATGGTGCTAAAAAAACAACAACAACGAAACAACAACAAAAAACAGTTAAGTAGAAAAGGCAAAGATTTGGGAGAAGAAGTTGAAAAAGAAGAGCAAAGATGAGGGAGAAAGAGACAGAAAACAGAAATGGACATGGATTGAAGGAAAGAGGGCAAGCATAAAGGGGTTGAGTGTCACAGGAAAGTGTAGGAGATGGAGTTCAGCGAGAAGAGAAGGAAGACAAATGGGACAATAAAAGATGTGATTAGGAAGAAGCTGAGACAATCACATCAGGGCTTCTGTGTTCACTTAAAGGACCAGTACGTAGGATTTATGTAGCATAACATGAGGAAGTAGGTAACATTAGAGTATGTAATTACTGTATTTAGCACACACACACACACACACACACACACAAAAATGTATGTATATTACCTCCAACAGAAAGTTGAAGATGAAACTTAGAAAAGGATGATCTTCCTCGTCGTCTTCTTCATCCTCCTCCTCTTCCGCCTCCTCCTCCTCCTCCCCCTCCTGTTTAGGTGGAGACTGGAAACTTGTGGCGAACCTCACAACAAACTCAATGACGTTTTCGACTGCAGGTTCACGCTTGTAGACAATCATGGCATACTTCAGGTAGTTGACAAACTCCTCGTGGAACGGTGTCTTATCCTCAAGCTGAATTAGGACATGGAGGTTGTCATTAGGAACAGACAGGCTTCAAACAATACGCTGCACACAGAACCAATGCCTGTTTACTGTCTTTATTTGCCTGATCTGCAAAGTGAAACCCCAAGCAAATACTCAGATGTGAGAGGCTGCAACCATATAGGCTACTCTTTGGTATTTCTGCATAATACATTTCAAATAGCTGCACTTACTTTTCAGGGAACAGACTGAACATCTGGGACAAATTGCCTAACCCTTTTAACAATATTAAATGTCTTAAATAGGAAATAGGAAAAGTTGAATACAAATGTTTTACATTAATAAACACTTAATCCATCCTTCATGTCTACCCACAACCACTGTTATGACCGTGTCATGACCAGTGACCTAACAGGACCTACCTTGTTGTAGCGGCTCTTCAGGCTCGCGGTCAGCTTTGCCTTGTTATTGTGGCCCCTCTGGGCGCGCTGAAACGCCTCTTTAATGCTTATTTCGTTGTCTGCAGCCATCTTTGCACCTTACAAAACAAAAAACAAAAGCACAGGCTCACTCAAGCCGCAAAGGAAGATTTTCACAACTGGAAAGAAAACCACCAACGGCGACTTGTTTGGCATCAGTGCCTCATTAACGAGAACCAAAGCCCCACCTAGATACAGCTCCCACCGAGGAAACCACAGGAAAACAACGTAACCAAGCCAAGTCCTATGAGACTAAAGTTCCTTAGTGACACTTTACAACATCCTTTATCTGGGCGATAAACCCGACATTGTATTACAACAAAGAATAAAAGTTAAGCCGAGTTTTGTAATTTTTTTTACCCTTTCTTCCGTTTCGCTCTCGTACACAGCACTGCCGCTCGATTTCAAATTCAACTCTCGTCAGTTCTCGCGAGAACTGCTTCTTCTTCCTCTTATGGCTTTCCGGCGTTCTAGGCCCACCACTGCCTCCACAGGGCAGTCTGGGTATCACCTACTGGGCAACTTACCAGTTACCACTAGGGGTTCACGCCATGGTAACTGAGAGAGAGAGAGAGAGAGAGAGAGAGAGAGAGAGAGAGACACTGATTTACACTGTATTGATATTTTACAGATCAAATAATTTCTTCGTTAATTGATATAATCAAGACAAGATCATTATAACAAAGAGATTAATATTGATTCTTTCAGATGTTCATCATAGCATAGCATCAAATTGTTGTTGTTGTTGTTGTTGTTGTTATTATTATCAGTAGTACTGCAATAATACAATATTAATAATATAATATAATAACAATGTTAATAATATTAATACTATTATTAGTAGTAATAAGAAGAAGAAGAACAACAATCACAGTTTGATTGAAATTAACAACAAATTAAAAAAGAAATCAATTATATCATACCACTAATTGTGATATGTTTCAGATCCCATATCGACACATTATGCACAATTTACACTACTGTGCAGCCCCTGCTCATTGTGTGGCAGCAATTGCAGCCATCTCTGCAAATCAATTTACTGTAATATAGAGTGTACTCTGTTGGGATGTTTGCTGTGGACCTCCATGCATGGGAGTGAGGGATTATCTGAGAGGGGTATTATCATATCAAATATTCATGCTGGTGGATATAGAGGGGCTAAAAGTCTCTCCATTAGTCCATATACCTACTATGTCACAAGCCAAAAAGAGGTTAATAAAATGGCCTCTAGTGCTTCTGTACATCAATATGATGTGCGTGTGAAGGCAACCAAATTCTGGTTGTGACCATTGTGACCATGGATCTAATATAATACATCCATGGTTGTGACCCAGGCGGGATTATCAGTTAGCAGAGTAGGAAAATGCACAGGGCCCAAAGACCTCCATAGTTAAGGCCACAATGTTCCTGTGAGTGCAACTGTATTTATTTGCACCTGATATTACCACATGCATTGTTATCTAGCGTTAAGGCCTCAATGTGTCTCAATAACATCTAAAGACAAAACTTTTCATAGTTGTTCCAAATTGCCATTTAAGTCTTTGTAGTCACAGCAAATCCTTAAAAAGTCAGTTTGGGTGTTGCTGTGCTGTGTCCAAGGTACAGTAGATAGTATAGTAAAACTGAAAAAATCAACATCTCTTAAATCTTAAACGTTCATGCCACTAAAAACCTGGCAGTCACTTTGTGATGCAAGCAAGACTGTTGGATTGTGGTCTCAGAAACTGTTGTCCAGCATAATCTGAGATGAATTTGTTTATAATCAAACAACAAACGCACTGACACCAAAAATCTGGATCTTAACACAGGGATGGTGTTTGGTTTTCAGAGTTTATAATCACTGTCATGCATAATCTGCTGTGTATACTGAGACTAAGGAAGACATTGGTGTTTAGGTACAGAAATTTGTTTATGGTACAGAAAGTCTGATGAAAAGGTGCTGTTGAGGTGCATTATGGGATGCAGGAACCTTATTCTACAAGGACCTCTGCTGCTTTGATGCTGTTTTTGTTCTTATAAGAATAATTTCAGTCAATACTATCCACTTATGAATTTGCTGTTATGGTTTGCACATACTAGCCTATATGTGTAGGCTGCAAGAAAAAACACACCTATAGCACTTTTACAGTCTTATGAGCACTAATTGCCTGACCAATACTTGCCACATTCAATCAATTTAGCACACAAGCATTAATAAAACACAAAAGACTGCTGGGATGTTTCTGTAAACATTCTGTTGAGCTGATTGTGCCAGTTTATAATTCTGGGTTTGGGTTAAACAGAGTCAGGGGATGCTTAGCTGCTGGGTAACCCTTATACGGGTTAATCACATCAACAGTCCAAACCTGTTTCCCCCCACAATCAGCACAGCTGCTTTGCTACCGCCATCCATGCTCAATTTATTGCTCTCTGCACTAATTAGCTCAGTGTTAGTTTTGCCTGGCTTCACAAACACTTTCTTAGCTGCTTCAGTGTATGTAATCCCTTGAGGAACTTGCAGTTGCTGCATTTCTGCTCTTTCACTGGCCTCACACCCCCCGTAGACAAAGCTATGTTTCCCTCCACTATCACAGCACATAAACTTCACACTTTCATCATTCATGTGCATTTGGCATACTGCCACAACATTCCATTACTTTTGTCATTTAAAGCAAACAATACGTGTTGGAAAAGTCTTATCTCCTCAAATTTTGACACAACCATAGCCAAATATTTAACAATTGAGTTGTTTTGGGCATTTTCATGTCAATCTGATGTAGATTTACTCATGACCTCTGGAAACAGCAGGCTTGGTAATGCTAAAGGACTTGAGAAAGTAAAAGTTCTTGTTACTTTGCTCAGGACACTTCCCATATATATTTCAAAGAAACAGCACACATAGGCTGTGCAATGGTAATCATGGGCTGCGGTGTGGGTGTCTTCCACCATTGAATTCTGTAGTCTAACAGAGACTGCAGAAACACAAGGAAAGCCAAGAAACGGCAGGAGGGAAGATTCAAGAATGAAAGTCAAGACCCTGCAGAAACCCAGACTTCCACCCACTGAACATCTCTGGAGAGAGTGGCAGTCCACTGACAGTCCCCATCCAACCTGACAGGGCTTGAGAGGATCTGCAGAGAAGAGTGGCGGAAAATCCCCAAAAGCTTGTTGCATCATGCACAAGAAGACTTGAGGCTGTAAATCCAAAGGTGCTTCAGCATGAAGACTCTAAACACTTGTCAATGTTGATTTCAGTTTTCAATAAACTGTGTATATGGGGGGAACTGCAATCGATGCTGGATGGTATGTCAAATACTGTTTGTTTTTTTCAGACTTATGTGACATTGCATCAGTTTGTAATTTGTATTTTTGTGCTAGTGCTGCGAAGGTTGTTGAAGAAAAAATCAGATATGATAGCACAACCAGGCCTTTTTCACTCTTGGATTTGTCTTTGTAATAGTTCAATTCCTTCATCCTTTGGTCTCACAGTTTGATAGTTTTGCTTTCAAACATTCTGGCCCTCAATGACCTTAATCGATAGACAACCCTCTTGTGATTAATGGAGCTCAGTAGTAGCCAACTGATTAATTTAAAGCAGTTTTTTATGACTAATATTTTTAAAACTCTGGGCACCACCGAAGTTATTGGTGACTAAACTTGTCTGGTGTTTCATCTACAGCCCTTCGGGTCAGAAAGGTTCATCAGGTCCTGTGTGATGATGAATAGGAGCCTGCATCATTCAAGTAATTTCCACATATATTATAGTCTAAATAGCTGCAAAAACTGAGTATGATTACAATTTTAATTTGTTTGACTCTGACATGAGAGGGGGGGGGGGTCAGAATGGGTTAACTACCACCATGGGCATCAGATCAGGATGCAGGCATGAGTCCAACAATGATTACTGCTGATTTCTCAAAGAAAAGAAAAAAAGGTAAAGATTAAATTTTATGCATAAAAATAGTCTAATTAAAAGAATGACAATGAAGTTATATATTATATTATAAAATAAGTTATAGGCTATATTATAGATATTGTCAGGTTGAAAAAACAGGAAAACTGACATGCATGTTCGTTTATTCCAAGAGAGGACAAACAACGACGTTCCGGTTAACTATTTATTAAATTGGATCATCAAACGAATCAGATACAAAACATTCTCCTGTTCAAGAAATCGCAGTCTGCAAGCAGTTAGCTGCAAGAGAGCGATAATTCTCTGTCATCTGCTCCTGATAAAAGAGTTCAGAACAACTTACATAAAGACAATCACTCAGGATGTTTAAATGGGTAAAATGTGTAAGTGCTCAATCTACTAAAACAATCATTAGTGAGATATAGCAGCGTTGATTAGTAATCTCAAAGTGGAGAATACTGTATGTTCAGTGTTAGGATGAGGTAACTGTGTGCAGCTTGGCAATCTCCAGTTCAGCTTTTTCATCAGTCAGTAAGACATTGATGTTCTGTTTTATTTGTTAATCAGTAAAGGCAAATATTCAGTGTTAAGACAGTTTTCACCCTAACAATATTGGCAATGTATTTAATTTCTTCCATTGTTGTATATATCTTATCACATCTCAACTAGCCTATTCAGTTACCCGGACCATTCAGGGGATATTTATGTAGCCTATGATGAAAAATATATATAGGCTGCTACAGTAGCCTATGTCATACCTATGTCTCATCTCTTATAGGCTATTGTATTGTGGTTGTTATTAGTTAACAATAAATAGGCTATAAAAGTTGCCTATCTAAAGATGATGGGTAGAAGGCTTCTCTGTTACCCAGATGGCCAAGTGTGTTGGTTCTGGGTAGAAATTGTTCTGGCCCACAGTAACCAAACGGTGGGTTTAACCCAGCAGTTTTTTTTTTTGAGTGTATAGTTTTCTATCACTTTAATAAAAAAATAAAAATAAAAAAAGGCTATAGGCAGTGACTTTGTTTGCCTATGGGGCCCAGTGAACCTGCTCTGCGCATATTGTGTTTACGGAACCTGACTGATGGAGTAAAATCACACGACTAGACCCTGGCGCCCCCCCCCCACCCGCTCCCCTCCACACAGTGATCGGCATTGATACAGCAGCGCCGGTAGGGGCGGGGCGGCACTGCAGCAGTGCGCCTCTCGAGCTGTCTCCGGTAATGATCCATAGGATACACACGCCCCTCTCCGCCCCTGCCGCGAGACAGGTGGTTGGACTGTACGCCTTCATCCTCGAGCGCTCCCCCTTCGAGTAGGAAAAAAAAAAAAATCTACTGGCAGTGGGGAAGGGTCGGTTGGCGCGAGCGCGTCCCCGATGGACTTCCAGTGTGTGACCTCCGCGATCACCGGGCGGACAGCGGGAGAGGGGGGCACAAACCGGAACGCAGGAGGAGGAGGAGGAGGAGAGCCCCGCCGATTTACTACCAAATGTTTTCCAGCGAGCTGCTGTTTACGGGAGCGGGTCTGCAGCAGACACAGGGATGAGATGCAGGAGTAAAAAGTTGACACGATTCTGGTGGGATTTTTCATCCGAGAGGCGGCAGGAGCATTTCTGACTCTCCTCCGGTCCGGGAAGTTCCCCCGGGGGAGCGCGGGGAGTGGGGTGGTGGTGGAGGTGGTGGAGGAGGTTTCATTATGGCTTCAGGCGCCGGTAAGGCTGCTCAGCCCCCCGGGCCGGGCTCCTCCGTTAACGGGACTGCGGCAGAGTTCCCCAACATCGAGCAGGAGCTGTACGACTACCAGATGCACAGCAAGATGTGCAAGAAGATCGCTCAGCTCACCAAGGTAAGACCTGCCGGTGACAGCGGGAGAGAGAGAGGGGGGAGGCGGACACGCCGCTGTCACGGAGTGTGTCAGGCTGATTGGATGATCTGATGGCTGCCTGACTATCTATCTGCCATAATTACGCACTGATAAAGGCGACCTGCATTTTACTAGAAGTAGGTAGGCTACACCACTGCAATAAAATGTTGGATCTAGATAGGATAACATGATGTAGGAGATAAAAAAAAAGACCCGTAGAGTGCAAATATCACAGTTGTGGGCAGCTCATATGGGCTTAATCAACATTAGATGTGGACACTGTGTTTCAAATCATCATTATTATCTCTTGGGATAACGACTGGGAAACTTGGAGCAGGGTTTTCGCCTTCGTGACACAGTAATTAGGCTTCATCACTACGAGCTGTAAGGTGTAGGCTGCAGATAGAGAGCAATTTAACATCCAAACCTATGGAGCAGCAATTAACAGTGATGCAATAATCAGTTGATTTGTGCACTATCTTCACCTTGCATCGATTTGCTAAGATAAAAAAGAAGAAGGAAAAAAAAAAGAATTGCACATTTTACACAAAATGCCAAAGCCCCAATATTCATAATCTTTGTTTGACAAATACTAGGGGAAAAAAGCATCCAGAGGTAGCCTCAATGAACAGTGATGTAAGATATGTAACCATGTAGGTGTTTGTAATTATGATGAATGCATTAATTGAATAATCAATGAGACTTCGGCCATGATCATAATCATATCTTTATCAGTAATCTGCTGTATGCCTTCCTCCATGCATGTGTGCAGGCAGGGATGCTGGGCAGCTGCAGCAGTGGCTGTGTATCTGCTCTGCTTTTTACATACAGTAAGCGTTGCTATAAGGGGACTCTCCCTCTCTGTGCTTCACAATAATGCTTACAGAGGCAGGGCATGACCCGTCGCTTGTTGAGCTATGACAATTACTGATGACTGTGCACTTCCCTTCTTCCCTTATGACTTCACCTCTGTGTAGCCCATAGGTGTGTGTGTGTGTGTGTCCAAGAACAAATGTGTGCAGTGCGTTGCAATACACACTGCAGTGTTACTGTGTGTGTTGTTTGAATGGCTTCTTCTCATACACAGACACACAGGCACAGACAGAGATGACACAGATGAGGGGTCAGCACTTGTGTCTGTCCTTGTTACAGAAATCCTCCAGCCTAGTCCCACTACATCTCCTGCAACAACCCCCCCACCCCCCAACCTCCCACCCACCCTCCTGCCCCCTCCATCCATCCTAATATCTCTTCTCAGAAGCCTGGACTTGTTTCTCTCTCTTGAAACTTTATGCAATGCTCTGCCAACCCGCTTTAGCTCTGCAATGACCACAGCGGAAGTATAAGAGTCATCCAATCTGATAGGAGGTGTAAGCCTTGGGATGCTGGGCATGTGACACATGGTTTATTTGAGTGTTTTGGGACGGGGTGTGGAGTGGAGAGGAAAAGGGAAATGGGTCAGCTGTAGTAACCTTATATATTTGATAAACCCTACCGTCTCACACACACACACACACAACCACACACACACACTGTATTGCACTTGCAGTCTGTCTGTCCTGCACTCCTCCGCTCACCCATCTACACTCACGTAGCCTATGCTTCCCTAACCCCCCCCCCCCCCTTCGCTCTCTCTCTCTCTTCCAGTGAGAGTGGCCTGCCCTGGTTGAATGGGTGCTGCTAAAGATAAACCAGTAGCACATCAGAGTGTGTTTACATGGCGGAACAGGCCAATGGGAAGAAAGCGAGAGCTGACCATGTCAGGCCAGCTGTTGTGAATGTTCACATAAGCTTGTGCGCGAAGAGACACACACACCCACATGAATGCAGAAGACAAGTCTTTTTTCACATGACTCACAAAGACCAACAGCAGCATGATGTGTGTGTGTGTGTGTGTGTGTGTGTGTGTGTGTGTGTGTGTGTGTGTGTGTGTGTGTGTGTGTGTGTGTGTGGATGGACTCTTTTGATTGGCAGCTCTAATTCTGTCTATGTGATTTCCTGTACTTATCTAGCTTACACTGTCACAATGTTCCCTGCTTTGTAATCCACCACACCCGCTACCCTCTTTGATATCTGTGGAGGTGTATGTGTGTGTGTGTGTGTGTGTGTGTGTGTGTGTGTGTGGGAGAGAGGGCTGATGTAAGAGAAAGTGTGTGTGTGTGCATGCGTGCTTGTCTCTTTGCCTAACCTCTCCTCTGTGCACCAACCATTCACTCTACATCTCACTCCTGTTTCAACAGCGTTGTGTCGACTCTCCTTTACACTGTAGACAGAATATTAATTTCATGCTTTGCTGACTATGAAGTTATTGTCAATAAGCACGGGCACTGGCTTGTGAGGATACATGAATAGCATTATCGACTGGTAGGATCAATATGGGGATCTTGAGGAAGGATTTACAGTAGCAAGAGGCTCTCGCCACTCTCTGACCAAGCTGCCATGCCAAGTGTCTTAAGAATTTACACCCAGAAAGCTGAATCAAAGTGAGGCACTGCATCTAATCCCAATCGTTATCACACTGAAATCTGAAGTCACACCAAAGTTTCACAAACCTCAACATGGATCTATATATAGTGTTTAGCCTGTTGACTGTGTAGTGTCTAACACTTACTTCTTTTTTGCTCTTTTGACTTTGTGACAACAGTCTTCAAAAAATATTCCCATACAGAAAACCATAGGTCTAATAAAGTTATAGTTCAGGTTTTTTTGGTAGAGTCATGTGATGTAGTCGTGTGTTACAGTGCACGGGGGCCACTGGAAAAAAATGGGGTTATACTTTAAAAAACACAATACAACTTCCATTTATTCAGAAACCAGTGCAGTACAGTGTGATTCATACTGTACTGTAGGTTGTGAGTAGGGATTATAGTAGCTGAAAGAATAAATCACCAAACATGCTGTTTTCACAAAAGGACAAAAACAGCATAACATAACATGTACAACAGATTTAAACAGATTGTTTGTACTGGGCAGTTTTAATACCTGTTTTGTGTGGCGACACACAATTCTGCTAGCCTGTAAGTGCACCAAGTCAGATCTGCTAACTGAGAGCACACTGCTCAGGATCTAATGGAGATAATGCATGACCACTGCAAGACCCAACCCTTTATAAAAATCATTTTCAACCCTATCTATCACCTTCGGGATTAATTGGTGCATCAGTGAAGCCAGGACGGATGACCTGACATCAGCGCCTCACATTGCAGATGTGCTGAATCCAATCTTTGTGGAAGAGTGGTCCCAGAGGAGTGGAGCTGGTGGAGCAGCAATATTAATGCTCATGGCTTTGGAATAAAATGTTTCACATATGGATGTAATGTCAAAGTGTGTGTACGATGTTGGACATGTGGTGTATCTTGTCGTAGGTCGTGTACACTACATGGCCTACAATCTGGCTTCAGGGGGTCCTGACCTCCAGGTCGATCTAAATATGTTTTTGTTTTTGCCTTCTTCCCTTCTCGCTCCCACTTGTAAACTGGCCAAAGGGGACAGCCAAGAACAGCGCGCACACACACACATACACACACGCACACACACACACACAGAGCCTGCCCTCGATTCAGAGTCACCTTCCTTCCTCCGAGTCATGAGTCATAGTTCGGGAGCCAAAGTTCATGCGCTATGACGTGATTGAATAGTCAGCGTGACATACAGTACGAGTGTTTGACTGACAGGAGAGGGATAGGTGAGTTTGTGATCAGGATTTGGGAAGATGTCATATGCATCATCAATATAAGGTGTTGGATTATAGGAGATACGTCGTAGATTGATGGCAACTGATAACATTGAGGCCATTCAAGTGTGTGTGTGTGTTCAAGAGAGAGGTAACACACTCTCTCTCTCTCTGAGGGAATGTCCGGCAGTGCTGTGCCAGCTGTGTGCTGCAGACAGAGAGGCGTCTGGGTAAAATATGAGCCCATGTGTCCCCTGCTTACACCCATGCTCGTGCACACACACACAAACACACACGCCAGTGGGTAAGTGAGACGTCAGGGTCAGGGGGAGTGGTTGATGACACTGTAGACATGGCGTAGAGGGTGAAGTGAATAGTGGGGTGAAACAGACCATATTTCATGTGTTAGTCACAGTCTAAATAGGGAAGAGGGACAGAGAAGCCACACATGTTGTCAGGCAGGAGAAACACTGCATGAAGCCAGAGTATATATATTCCCTCTCTGGCCTTTTGTTACACTAGATACACACGCACGTTGGCAGCGTTGTTGCTTAGCTGTGTGTGGAGATGATTGTGTTTCCACATCAGTCATGTTCTGTTTAACATTTGTTATGGGCTCTAAATATCGGCTCCATAATTTCTGTGTTTGTGGACAAGACTGGTGTCAGTTTTCCTGTTGTTTGTCATGTATCTCAGATGCATCAGGAAAGAAACCCTGTGTAGTAAATCATCTGTATCCAAGAGGCTGTTAACTGTGACCAAGTCAGATTTTGACCTGAAATCAACTCTGAGACAAACTTTCCACCACACAATAATAGTGTTGTTTGAATCCTGTCAGTCACATAAAAGAATGAGAAAAGTCAAATTGTGCACAAAACTCAAATATAATCAACAAGAGAACAGTTTTATATTCTGTCTTCAGACTGAAAGGGCAGATTTATCACCCAATTTAAATATTATTTGAGGGGGGAAAGTATTTGTCTAGTCCACTGAAACAAAATAAAAGAGAACTGTTTTGGCTTTGATTTATTCCGAAAATGGAGGAAATGCTACAGAAAAGCACGTTTTCCTCAATCACTTTACTCTACAGACAGAAAACCACAGCGAAGGAAGCAGACTGGCTTCATAAAATACACAGCAGTTATGCCCAGCTAAGGCACAGCAGGCCAAACCAAGCACACACAACGCTTAATGATGAACAAGAGTAATTAATGAACATTAGAACACTGTGATCCACAGTTTCTGGGGCACATAGACTGTTTTTGACGACGCACATCAATATGAGATATTTTCATAATCCAGCGACAGTCGAGGACAGTGGTGGCACAGCAGTCACTCCCTGTATAGCTGCTAAAGAAAAGATCCTAAACCTTAATCACATTTTTACAAAATCTACTTCTTTAGGGCAAAGAAACATGAATGCCTGTTACAGTAATTCTCTCTCCGTCTGTTGTTGACACTCTCCAGGTGATTTACTCTCTGAACATGAAGAATGAGGAGCAGGAGGCGGCGCTGCTGGCCTTGAGCCAAGCCCATCACGAGGAGCTGCACCGCATCCTGATGGATACGTGTCACGAAGGGGAGGGGACAGTGCTAAGGACACGCCTCCTTGAGCTGCAGGTGTCTCTGGATGAGCAGCAGAGAGTTGGGGCACAGGTGAGTGCATGTGTGTGTGTCCATCTGTGTGTGCATGTGTGCATTCTTATCTCCCAGATCATGAGATGAGCCGACCTCATTCAAGGGCATGTTGTATTGCTGTAATTTAATGTGTTAACTCCCAGCAGGAGCAGCAAATCAAACCCGGCCCTAATGTGACCTACAACAGTCAACCCAGTTTAGACTTTATCCAGTCCTCATGCTCTTAATGCCTAATTTACATGCTGTGCACCATAATAAAACATCAACATGAATCATAAATACCCACATGACTTTCTTATGAGCTCTTTTAGGGGGAAAAAAAGATGCATCTTAACAAGTAAAGAGATAAAAGATGTACACAGACCATAAACTTTTATTTTGAAATGTTTGGCCTTGCTCATCTGTCTGGCTTGTTTGTTGTCTGGGAAATGTTTTCCTCTTTGGTCTGTTATATATTTTTTTTATATTTTGGTACAGATTCATAGCAGACAAGTGTGCATAAAGTGTGTTTTAAGGAAACAACTGTAAACACCGACTAGCAAATACATGAATAGTCATTTAATGGCTGAAGCCGGTGGGCTCTGTTTTGCACAGACAAGAATGGCCAAATAGCTTTTGTATTTTTGGTGAGTAAACATAGTGGAAAATGGGCCAGACAAGATGAATACATTAACAAAAGGAGGAATACACTGTCAGAGTCAGAGTGCAGTTAGGGAAGAGATTATGTTGAACCATATCAGTACAACAACACACTCAGAAGTGCCCAGATATTTAAAAAAAAGTTACAAACTTGTGATTTCTGAATAATATTCTAATAATTTCCAAGACATTTACGGGAAAGAGCTTTGATACTGATTATAAGGATATAGTGTTTCTTCACTTCCAATGAATAACTTAAAGCAGAAGTAAGTGATATATTTGTGTTAATATAAGTCTTAAATAGTTATATCTTCCGAAAGCAATCACTTACATAGAGTGTTTGAACCGAAACACGGGTCTGTCAGTCCCTCTGCTCTGCTCTGAGCCGAGGAGAAAACATTTATCGTATCCTACAGTTTTTATCCAATGAGGAGAGAGAACGGCATGCAGGGCTGTGTGTGCAGCCAAGGAACGCCGTGAATGTGGCGACGTAGGGACGAGGACTGTTATGGTGCGTTCAAGGAAACTCGTATTTTTTCCGACCGTGAAGTGGTACCAGTTCGATCTGGTACGAGTTCACCGGTCGGAAGTTACGAGTGGCCGTTATAGTGACTTTCACCGGTAAAACAGGTCGGAAAAACACGAGTGGGTTGCCTGAAACGCTACAAAGTCGTAAGTTGTGACTTGAAGCTGTAATTTACGATTTCAAAAGCCTGCCTGGAACGCAGCATTAGCGAAAACGACCGGACCACTTACTTCTGCTTTAATAACTTACAGTTCATTCCTTATTAAACCTTGAGAGTACTCAGTCAGTGGTGAGCAGGTCAGCACCAAAAATGTTGTACTCGTACAATTCAACTTACACCAAGAATGAAGCTTACAATAACGACTCAATGATACCTGTGTTTAAACGCAACTTTTGTATTTTCCTTTACAATTACAAGAACAAAAGCCTAAGAAACTTCAGTGGGAGAAATTATAGACTGACAAGATAAGATGTTAAAAAACATCTCCCTGTCTTTTATTTCTAGGAGACCTTGTTTAATATTTAAAGTTACTTTTGAATTCTGTTTCAATTTTGTGGCAAGCCGAATAATAGTTTATCGTCTTTAGAAATGAATGTGCGGCTCAGACAGTGCAGCACTGGTAATGATGTTATGTCTCATACTGAGTATTGTTTGAATGTCAAACACTGAAGCTAATTTGCTTTTATGGCCACAGTTTGACCTCTTTCACGTCTTTTGTAAACACGTTGCCCTCTCTGTTCACTCCAGTGATCTGAGCAGCCGCTAAACCTGAGAGCAACGTTTTTACGTAAGACACAGTGGTACAGGACAGTCAGAGTCCGTGCCCTCATGAAAGACCTGAGCTGTGGGATTTACCATGGCACAGACTATTGCTTTTGGGAGAAATATGAATCCATTTAGGCAGTTCTAACAGAAGAGTGTGTCTTACACAGTTACAGGGGGTGTTTACTCATTTACCAGTCAGTTTGTGTGAAAGTGCAGCGGAGGAACGTGTCGTCCTCTGTGCCCCCAGGTGCAGGCAGACTTCGAGTGCTTCCGCATCCTGGCAGAGGAGAGGGAGCGGGAAACCGAGGTGGAGCTGAGGAAAAGGTTTGAGGAGCGGCTCCAAGCGGCGGAGGAAGAGCTCCAGGAGGCCAGGGCCCAGAACAGCGCTACGCAGGAGGAGAGCCTGAGGTTGAGCATGGAACTGGAGAAGGCCAAGGAGCAGATCCAGACGCTGGATGCCAAATGCGATGAGCTGCAGAAAGCTGCCGATGAGGATAAAGAAAGGAAAGAGGAGGAGAGACAAAGAGAAGACAAGGACAACAAGAAGGACGAGGAGGAGAAACAAACAGAGGAGCGCAAGGACTTGGAACGAGTAAAAGCACTCTTACTGGAGGTGAAGGCCCTGAAGGAGGAGAGGGATCGAGCGGAGGAGAGGAAGAGGCAAGCGGTGAAAGAGGAACGGGAGCAATGGGAGCAAAAGGTGAACAATCTGAGCGAGGAGAACGAGGACGTGAGGAAGAAGATGGAGGCAGAGTGGAGGGAGGAGCGGCAGAGGTGGGAGGAGAGGGAAGAGGAGGAGAAGAAAGGAATGCACAGCGCTCTGAGAGAAAGAGTGAAGAGGGCTGAGGCCGAGGTGGAAAGTCACCTGGAGAGGCTGGCTGAGAGCAAGAGGAACACGGTGAAGCTGCAGGAGCGAATACAGGTAAACACACACTCACTTTCTAGTGTCTCCACCCTCACTAAAAACCATAAAAGGGGGACTGACTGCATGGGGAAGGAGGAGGTTTGATGGGAAGGATGAGGGGGGTAGAAGCAGAGAAAGAGAGAGAGAGAGGGGAGAGAAGGGAGGTATCTTGCTTGTGTAACCACAGGCTGCCCTCTGAGTGCTATTCCCACTGCCAACTATCTGCTAATGAGTAGTTTGAGCAGGGTAGATTCGCTGCACCACCACCATTACCACCTCACGCATGAGCATTAAGACGCCCTACGAGAGCTGGCACAGAGCTGACATAAGCCCTCACAGCAGACCATTAAAGGCTCACAGCTGGGCCAGATAGCTTCCTGACTCACCACATTTCATCCCCCCATTTTTTTTTGTTCTATTTCGCTCCCTCTCCCTGACTTGTGTTCTTTCTCTTCTTCCACCTTATCTGTGTCAATTTTTTGCTGTCAGCTTCTCTCTCCCTCTCTCCCTCATCTGTCTTTTCTCCCTTATTCTATTCCCCTGTGGTTCTTTGCTAACTCACAATACTTCCTCTGCGTCGCCCTCCTTTACCTGCCCTCGCTCCACACTCCCTCCCTCCCTCCCTCCCTCCCTCCCGGGCCCCTCGTGCCTCCCTCCAGGACCTGGAGGAGGAGCTGGAGCTGGATCGGAGGCGCGTGTCCGAGGCCGAGGGCGTGGCCAAACGGGCGGAGGAGGAGCTGGCGGTTGCCAAGGAGAGGCTGCTGCTGCAGGAAGACGAGCTGCAGAGCAGAGCAGGTAGTCCTCCAGTCTGCCTCTCGCCGTCTGTGTCCGCCTTGCCCACCTGTCCGCTGGAGAAAGATCACGTCGCTGAGATTCAGCTGAGCTCAGTGCATTACCATTATTCATGCTGACTCAGGATTAATCAAGTTTTTGCCTCACGCCAATATAATATATACGGAAAATGCAACAAACACACATTATTCATCCTCCGCAAAGGCAAACAGTTTCATCAAAGTGTCATCATACACAGTCAGCAAAAACAGCCTGAATTTTATTTATTGCATGAGAATGAGTTTTGTTTTTGGCCTTTCCTCAGTCCGTATTGGTCTGCAGTTCTTCCATTCTGCCTCTCCTCTGTTGTGCATAATCAATCAATACATACTCGTGCATGTTTTGTGCGTGTGTGTTTGTGTTTACATCTGGGGCATTTGCTGGTGTTAATTTGGTGTGTGCCGTGTGTGTGTTCTCTGTGTGTTAGAGGAGCTGTTGAACCGTGGAGGCTGTGAGGTGTGTGTGTGCTCCGAGGTGGAGGAACTGAGGAGCCAGGCGAGTCGTCTGCAGAGCAGGAACAGAGAACTGGAGCTACAGAGCAGCGGCAGAAACAGCGACCACGCCCGGCAGATTCGCCAGGTAACAGTCCAGTATGAGTGTCTATTGCTAGTTTTATTTTCTAACACTAAAAACTAGGGATGCCACAATTACTTTGTTTTCACAATTAATCGCGGTATTAAACGGCACAATTATTTAATCGTAAAGATTCCTAAATACCCATACTTCCCCAAAAAAATTATGTTGGAACCATATCGGCAGATGTGCATCAAAATAAAGGTAAATGCACAGATACTGGTCCATTTACCTAACGTAACATTAAATTGGTAGGAATTTAAATGTTAGCGTGTCATTTTTAATTTAAAAAAAGCAAAACAAAACAAAAAATGATTAAAATAAACGTTAAAAGTTGGTATAGATAACAGTTTATGACCAGAATATTTCAAACACTTCCCCTGGGGATTAATAATTGGTCATATATTACTGTAATAGATACTTGAAATATTTTGTGTAAACAATGAGTAATGTAGTTATATTTTGACTATATTTGATTTTACACATTCATAATGTTGTGAAATTAATTAATGCATAATAATCGTGATAATCGTAACACCGTGATTATTTCTCTGACAATAATCGTACCAAGAAAATTTATAATCGTGACATCCCTACTAAAAACTGAACATGATAAACTTATAAATGCACAATTTGAGGCTGATCTGTTATGTCAAACAGTTGTACCTTATAAAGTGGGCACTGAGTGTGTGTGTGTGTGTGTGTGTGTGTGTGTGTGTGTGTGTGTGTTTATAGCACGCTGAGGCCCTGTCCAGTTTGCGCTCAGAGATGGTGAGAGCCCAGACAGAGGAGCTGCGTCGCATCCAGAAGCACGCCGATGACGAGAGGGACAAACTGCAGAAGGAAATTGACAAAGAAAGAGAGAGCCTACAGAGGGAGAGGGACCAGTTTGAGAAGGACAGGAACACGCTGCGCAGGGAGAGAGAGGAGGAGAAGGAAGGGCTGCACAAGGAGGTGGAGGAGATCAAGGAGCGCCTGCGAAGGGAAAAGGAGGAAGAGCTGGAGCGGCAGCGCAAAGAGCTGGAGGTCGAGAGGGTTCGCGTTCGTTCCCAGTTGGACAAGAACATCGAGCAGGTGGAGGCGGAGAGAGCCAACGTGCAGCAGAAGCTGGAGGAGGAGAAGAAGAGGTTGGTGGAGAAGGCCGAGGAGGACAGGAAGCGGCTGAAGGAGCAGGTTAGGAAGGCCATCGAGGAGGTGATGAGGAGACACGCGGCCGAACTGCACAGCGTCCAAGAAGCTCTGAGCTCAGAGAAGAAGACCAACCAAGAGGTCAGCATCTGTCAGGGGGCAGAGTTTCATTCAACTAATAACCTTAGAAAAGCATCTACCATCTATTTCTATAGCATCTATGTTCACATGCACAATGGAGTCCAGGTCAGGGAAAATCAGGTCATGTACAGTTAATTATTATTGATTAATTATTAATTGATCCTGTATGTTTATGGTTAAACCCCAGACTGTGTTCAATATATTAGTATTTGTGATCTGATACCTCAACCTGGAGGGATATTCGCACCTTTCTTCTTTCTTCCCGTGGACCGACGGTGCAGTGAGAGCACAGGCTCTGTAGCAAAAGAGGACAGTTTTGCCGTAGTGTGCACTTGTATCAGAATTTTAAAAATAGCCTGCTGTTCAGCTGTGGCAGCGAGCTCATACAGGCTTAATTATTTTAGTTTCACTTTCAGTCAGACTTTGGATGTAATTATTTTGGATACAGAGATGAACTGCCGTGAGTCCTGTCACACAGCTGCGGCAGTAAAACTTTCCCTGCTCTGAATCTGTGCGATGCACTAATGATATGCTCATTTAGAAAAAACTTTGTTGAACAAACTTAGAAATTAGGCTCACCCAGCTGTTTTAATCAGATTTTCCTTGACCCATAAACCTGAGAAAAGTGAGTGAGTGAGATTAATGAAAATCTTTTGCTCTCAGTATACATGTAGAAATATAAAAAGATTCTATCACATAATTGTCTGCCCTTTGAGCCTCTAATAATGTGCACTTCATCATGAGTAATTATTAACTAGGCGTAGTGATAATGACATGATAGTACGGTGGGGTTAAAGTGATAAAAGGAGGATAATGTAATAATGATTTTGATGGGGATGAATATTCTTTGAAGGTATGTACACGTTTGGAGGAGGAGAGGAGAGCTGGTGAGGAGCTACGCAACGAGCTGGAGAAGGAACGAGAGGAGCTGCGGACAAAACTCAAAGATGCTACTAATGAGGTCAGAGGTCAAATGTGCTTTTTATATCAGCTCAAATAAAATCGTATGAAGCTGTTTTTCATTTCTAACCAGCAGTATGTGAATTGTTTCTGCATTCTCAGATTTGTCGGCTGGAGTCAGCCATCCAACAGCAACAGGAGAAGAAAGACAAGGCGGCGCCCGAAGCCGCGGCCTCGTGTGGGCCGCACTGCTCTCGTCTGGAGGAAGAGCTTCATCAGACTCGGAGTCGACTGGCTCGGGTCCAGGAGGACGCAGAGAAGCAGTGGGACAGGCAGCAGAGAGAGATAGCCTCCCTGAGAGCTGACAAACACCGGCTGGAGGAGAAAGTCCTGGAACAGAGCCGACTGAACACGGAAAGGAGCCTTCTAGAGCAGAGCCAGCGGCACACCGAGGACCGGATCAGGTAGCGGAGTAAACACGGACCTGCCAGAACCGCTTAGGCTTACATTACAGAGCCTTGACTCTGCTTGTGATCTCCCCCTGCCCTCCGCCTCCTAAGTGATCACTGGAGAAGATCAAAGTTGAGAGGCGAATCATTGAAATTGCAGCTCACAGCAACCTACAGCATGTTTTCCTCGCTTCAATTCGATACAGTTTAATTTGAATGAGCTCCGTGTGCTGAAATGTGTGTTGGCAAGAACAGATGAAAAATTTGGATTAAAATTAAATCCATATAGCAAGTAAACATTTGCTGTAAAGGCAATGCGCAATTGGTATGTCCTGGCTCATATGGTGAAACACAAATATACATTCACATCTATATTTTTTAAAACAGCACATTACTTTTATTGTGTCAAAAATCCTCAATAAGTTTTGACTGGACATTCAGATGCACATATTTATAAAGACCGATATAACTACAAGTTTCTTCGGTAACACTTTACAATAAGGGTCCCTTAATTAACGTTACTTACATTATTAAGCATTAATGAACTGTTTACAGATATATTAACAATCATTATTATGTATTACTTAGCATTAGGAAACACATTCATTAATGTAGCCTATTAGTAAGCAGTTCATTAATGTTTACTACTCAAAGTTAGATAATGAATTATTAAGTAACAATAAAGTTGAATAATGTAATGAGTTATCATTATGTATGCATTACTCAGCATTAATTAACATTAGTTTATATATTAATGCTTAATAATGTACTAACTAATGTTAATTAAGGGACCCTTATTGTAAAGTGTTACCGTTTCTTCTCCTGAAATACAATTGGGGACTAATCCTTTAGTAGGACAAGGAAAAAACAGGTTTTACGCAGGTAGGCAAGAAATAATCATGGTAGTATTATGCACAGGCTGTCTACTAGACATAAAACTTAATAAAAAACAATCCTTTCAAAATGAGGTGGAAGCAAAAGAAAACATAAAAATGACTACACCGCTCAAGCACAGCCAAACAGTACAGTGTGGTAAGAAATAAAGACATGTAGCAATTCTGCATGTAGGTTAACTCTGCCTCCCGTCTCCTTCTGATGCATACCTTCAGGGCAGAGTGTGAGGATCGTCTCAGAGCAGAGTTCAGGATAGAAATGAATGCTGCAGTTGCAGAGAGCGAACAGAGATGGCAGAACCGAGAGCAGGAGATGCAGACCCAAATGTCCGAGCTGCAGGGTCAACTGGACGAGGTGAGTCTCTTAAATAATAAAGAGCCTTTGGTCTTTTGATTTTCCTCTTAGGAGTTTTAATTGTAGCTTCATAATCATATTGATATACTACTGTATTTCGACTTTACTTTCTTGTAATTGCTGAAATGGTCTAAGACGTGGGTGTGAATCACATAATGAAAGTTCATTCGATTCACTTTAATTGATTTTTTATTTTGTTTATACAGCACCAGGTCACAACACACATTGCTTCAGGGCACTTTGCAAAGTGAGGTCTAAACATTACAACATTATAGAGAGAAACCTAATAGTCAGCAGGAGCAGAACAGGACTCAGGGTCAGTGTCAAGATCCACCTAAAATTAATCAGATTAGTGGACTGAATTGGGTGAAACTGCTGTTGTTGGTTAGTTGTGGACTACAGCAAATGGTTGCTATGTAATAATCGTTTGATCTGAGGGTTGTTTTCTTAATTAATCTTTTTCCTTTATATATTTTTTTAAAAAGGGAAATTATATCGGGTAAAAATACCTATTAGATCTCTTCATTGTGTTTTATTTTGTCGAACCGACACTCTAGTACCCAAAGACATCCAGTTTACTATCAGAGGGAAACAGCAAACTCTCACTTTTAAGAAGCTTCCATAAGCAAGTATTTGGCATCTTTCCTCAAAGAATGACTGAAACGATTAACAGACTAACAAATACTGTTGCCAAATAGTTGTCAGAACGACATGTTGAGGATGCGATACAGTTCTCTGCATTTGGCTGCCTTCTAATGACTGTGCCACCTTAATTTGGGTTATAAAGTTATGTGTCAAAAACTGATGGCAAAACCGATTTTACACATCAGTATCAGTTTATTTTATGACAAGTACTTGTCAGCCTGTGGAAACTCTGATAAAATGACCTTACTTATATCACCTGGATGTCTGGGCTTTGTCTGAGAGACATTTTACCAGAATAAAATCAGCCTCCTCTGTGTTCCCCAGTGTTATGGAAATGCAATATTAAATCGCTGGAGTGCTCTTTTAATTAGTTTCGTAAGCCTGCTTTGAGTCCACAAATGAATCCTTTGTTTTATTTATTTATTTTAGGAAAGCTGTCGGAGTCTGCAAATTCTAAAACAAAAGTATCATCTCACACTTAATTCAATGCCTGCGGCAAATTCATCATCTCAGGATTACTCTGACGTCACGTGCAGACTTCAAATCCCTCGCTCATAATTTCTCGCGAATGCAGGTGGAGGAAAAGAAGGCGTGCCAAGGAGACGATTGCCATGGCAACCCCGAAATTGACAGGCTGAGGAAGGAGGTCCAGGAGACCAAAGAGATAAACAAAAAGCTGAGGGATCTGCTGCAGGTAGTAGCTACACAAGATTGCACACACATTTTTTTGTGTACTCTCCTTCACAGGTTTTCTCTGTAATGAATAATTTAGCAGCTTTGATGATAGTGCTGGAGAGCTCAGAGAGGAGAGGCAACGTAGTGTTATTCTACCAGTGTGTGCGGATTTATCTATGATCCTATGTGCGTGTCTGGCAAGTTTTAGTGTACTACAGACGAGGCTTTTTGTGAGTCTAAAGAATGCAGCTTTTGTAAATGTGTGTTAATGTGTTGGAGGAGCCCCAATCCCAGTCTTTAGCTGAGGAGAGACACAGTCACACCATGGCTCTGCAGACGTTAGAAAAGAAAGCGAAAGAAGATGTGCTGTCTGAGAGGAACAGACTACTGACAATGCACCACCTGGAGCTAGGTAACACACACACACACACACACACACACACACACACACATGCACACGTACACACAAACATGCATGAGAATCAGCATAAACACACACAGGCAGTAACACGCTGTGCAGACACATACAGCATGTACAAATGAGCAACTACACACACACGCACACACAGTGATTGTACACATGGAGATTTTAAATTCGACAGTGAACTTGCTATTGCCATGGATACACTTCACCATGGCAACAGCAGAAGGGTACCTGTAACAGTGGGCCAAATTGATTTTGCTTTCTGTATGTGCTTTTGTTGTGTGTGTGCGTGCGTGTGTGTGTGTGCGTGTGTGTGTGTGCGTGTGTGTGTGTGTGTGCGTGTGTGTGTGTGTGTGTGTGTGTGTGTGTGATGTATCAGATAAGCAGCGTGCAGAGTTGACCCAGCAGCACACAGAGTGGAGCAGACAGATGACCCAGAGACACATGCAGCAGATAGAGGACCTGCAGGCCCAGCTACAAGCACACACACAGATGATGGCTCTGCAACAGGTGAGACACACACACACACACACACACACACACACACTGCAACGGTTAAACACACTGTTAAATATTAAATGAGAGACAAGTTGTGAAATAAATCAACACCTCTCATTCTGTTTTTGGTGCATTATAACTTGTCTCTCACTTAGTTTACTCGTCTCTCATACACAGCCTGCACCATGCACACTATATTATACATATTATCCATTATGTGCATGCTTGTGTGTGTGTGTGTGTGTGTGTGTGTGTGTGTGTGTGTGTGTGTGTGTGTGCAGGATCTGAAGCAGCAGAACCAGAACCAGGTGTTTGAGCGGCAGCTGGATGAGAGTCGTTGTGCCATGCTGGAGCTGCAGAGAGAGAATGCAACTCTCAAGAAACAACTGAAGGAAAAGTAAGGAAAGAAGTGCAGCAGGGATGTGAAGAAGATCTCAGCTCTAACGATTTCCTTACCAGTTATTCTGCTGATGTTTTTTTTCTCCACTAAATGTCAGAAAAGCTGTGAGAGAAACACTGAAATACAGAGTAAATAAGAGTATATATATATGTATGTGTGTGTGTGTGTGTGTGTGTACTAGAGCACTACAGTAAACGTACATGGAAATAATCCAGGAATAACATATTAGCAGAAGTATTTCTGTGATTCTGTGGCCATCAGCATCCCTTTGTTTCTATAACTACCTTCCCTTCCCAGATCAATACAGAAGAATGTCGAAACTGAAGAGAAAGAGGAGGAAACTGTAGAACTGAGGAAGAAGAGAGACGCCCAACTGGAGGAAGAAGCACAACGTCTGAAGGAGGAAGTGGAGAAACTGAGGGTGGAGATGGAGAAACTGGAGGAGTCACAGAAACACTGGGAGGAGAGGAAAGAGGAAGACGTAAAAGAGGAGGAGGAGGACGAGGAGAAAAAGAAGGAGCGGGAGGAGGACAAGAGGAGAGAGGAGGTGGAGAAGATCAGGAGGGAGCACAAGAAGGAGATGCAGAGTCTGGTGTCCGAGTACAGCAGCGCCCAGACGCACCTGCAGGCGCGAATAGTAGCCTTGGAGAACGAGTGAGTAGAGAGCAGAGCAGCGCGTTGAGTTCAAACTAAAAAAAAAACACACAGGGGTTGAAATTGGACAAATGCCCTTGAGTGCAGGTATGTGAGAAAGTGTGTGTGTTTGTGTATATGATTTAACTGCAGGCTGCGTGAGCGGGAGGAACGGTGCAGGAGGAGGGAGCCGCGCTGCGACGACCTGCAGCTGGGGAGACTCCAGGAGAGGCTGTCTGAGAGAGACCAGCTCATTAAACGACTGGTGGTGAGGACCGCCCTCCTGATCCCTCGCTCGTCTAAACCAGACATCTTACTTTTTCTTATCGTCAACAATTAATTGATTCAAAGCCTGGTGTAGCCTAATCCTCTAAAAGCACTGAGCAGTGAGTCACACAGATGCATGGGGCGACATCTTCCTCTATTATGGTGAACATGAGCATACATAAACCAACAGAATTAAATACACCATGATTTTATTTTCCCTTTCCACTGTGGCTCTGGGAATTTAAAAAAAAAAAAAGTTTAAACGATAAATATTTTGTTCAAGAATTTTTGGGTGAAATGAGCCAAGCAGGTCATGATATCTGTTCTTGGAAAATGCTCCAACTGTTTTAAAATGGGTCATTTGTTTCAGCCATTTTTCAAGCAGAACAATCTCTGGCTGCTGCCTCTGCTGATTTTCTTTGTTTTCTGTTATATTTTGTGGTTTTGTACTTGAACAAAACAACTGAAGGACAGATTATTTTACTCACAGTTTAAAAGAAAGAAAAAAATGTGTTAGTTGGAGGTCCTATTCCAGGTCCGGCTCTCATGCATGTGGAGCTGGTGGGCGGCGTCCCGGTGGCCCACGAGGTCAAGATGCGTAACATTTACCTGCTTTGTCCTTGCTGTCACTCCCATCAGGGGGCTTTGTTGTTCAACCCTTTTCTGCGACATGCAAAAACAATCTTTCAAAGAGTGCTAGTTGAGAACTGTGTCATATAAAACTCAGCGACTAACGTTGAGATCAGCGGTAGGCTAACATTGTGCCAAGCAGGGGTGCAGATACGATGTCAGGATTGGGGGGGACACAAAAGTGATTTTTTTTTTTTTGCCCGTATGCAGCTCATAACATGCCACCATAAATCACAACTTGGTAGAGGCTCACCATATCATTTAAAAAGTTAATTTATTGTGCTTATACCTTTCTTGTTTATTTGTCCTAAACAGCCAACAGCGGTATCACTGCTGTTATATTAGTAAATTATAATTTTAAAGGTCTCGGACATATAATATCTACTCACCTCCTTATCTTTTGCCTCCCACTGACCTTCCCAGATCCTCAATTCTTCTCACCATCTTCCTTTTCTCCCAGTGTATGGGACTACTTTATGCATGATTAATTGATATGAATCTTAAGATTGAGGGTGTCGTTTTTTTTAAATTTAAAGCCTGCTGATGTCATCAGTGTCTGTGTGAGAAACTACTCATTCATTTGCATCGTAGTGAAGGAGACCAGAAATTTCTGCTCTGGTTATTTGTTCCACCATTTCAATAATTTCTTTTTAGATGTGAATCTAAAATGTGAAGAATGTGAAGTCTGAAAATACATTTGTTAAATTTTGAATAATTTAGGGTATTTTTATTGGGGGGGACAATTCATGTTTTTCAGAAATTGGGGGGGACATGTCCCCCCCGTCCCCCCTGGGATCTGCACCCATGGTGCCAAGTCATAGTAACTCCTAGAGTAACCAGGGCTAGTTTATAAAATGCCATTCCTCAAACCCAGTCACATCAAACTGTCTTCAGTAATGGTCCGTGGTCATGTACGCATAGGACAGAACTGCATTTTCCAAAGTGTCCTCTGCCAGGGTGCTGTGTCTACCATCTGTGTGGCGTGAGGCGGCTTAGCAAACAAGTACACCCTCCAGATACAACTCTAATACAACAACAACAACACCAACTGTGAATAAGGCCAATGAAAGTCCTTCCTCGTCCTCCTTCCCTCTAGGAAGAGAGGCATCAGCTGCAGCTCCACCCTCCCGTTGCCGGGGACAGCAGCACCCTCAGGCTCCGTGACAGCAAGTCCCGCCCCGGGAGCGTCACGCCAACCATGAGGGTGAGTTTGTCTGTTCAGCTCGTGCACATTATGTATTCATCAAAACGAGCCTCCTTCCAGCCAGAAGGGCTCGCTGGGCTGAGGCCAACTTCTGTCTCTGCAGCACGAGGCAGCGAAATGTTCCAGTTCACCCAGTGGACAGATCGCCAGAGTGGCTCCTCCGCGTCCATCACACCGCACACAATTACATAACATCTGGCCAACAAAGACACAGACCTGTGTGAAGTATTTCTTTGTAGTAAACTCTTAGAATACCCCACCACAAAAAAACCAAAACAACCTCAATGAAGTATAACCTTGAATCATATATTCTTAATCTGGATAATAACCTAAATGTATATCAAGAATCAAAGCATCTTACAAGATCCAGTGTGCCTACATTATACTGTTGGATGTCAGTTCTGGTGAAACGATCGGAGAACAGCTGGGATGGTAAATCTCCTGTTTACTGACACGATTTGAAATGATACTCCCCCCCACAATGTTTTTGATATCAAACAAGCACCTTCTGTCGACTTGAGAGGCGGCTGCACTCACATTTACAACACAGTCATCTAGCAGTAATGCATAAAAGAAAAGATGTCTGTTTTCTTTCAGATAACATTTATGTGCAAAATACATAGCAATTAATTTACAGTTTATATTTTCTCAAACTAACTGACGCATTCATATGTTTCATGCGTGATCAGTTTTTTGCATCATCTTATTCAAAAGTCGATATCATTTTTTTTTTTTTTTTTTACTTTGAACAAAAAAACTGACTTTATTTATAATGCATCTTAACAAATCCTCTTTTCTTCTTCCAGACTGACATATTGATCAGTTTCAACTGTGAAATCTAAATACATAAATAGCTAATATCTAATCCTCATACATAAGATATAGAAATACAGTAAGGATTGTTAGTAATTGTTAGTTCTCATGGGTTTGGTTTAATAACATTAATTTCATTGCGTGCTTTGTGATTCATGTCATTCAAATGAAAAGGTCCAAACTTAAAAATGAACAACCTCCAACATAAACTCACCTGTTTGTTCTTCTGACAGAGGAAGCGCGTGGAGTCTCCTCCTCGTGTCACCAGCATCCCCAGCGCCGGTACTTATGACAGGAGCATCTTCCTCCCCCAGTCCTCTTCCTCCTCTTCCTCCTCCTCCTCCGTCCATCAGCAGCACTCCTCCTCGACCCTACCCCACCAGTCCAGCTCCCATCCCCAGACCTCGGCCCACTACTCCACCTCCTCTCTCCCACACAAGCACACCTCCCTCTCCCTCAGCCAACATTCCTCCCCCTCCCTCTCTCGCTCCACCAGATCCCGCACCTCCTGCATCCCTCCGACCCCGGCTCCCACCGCCCCGCTGCCCGTCTGCCCGTCACCGCAGACCGGGATCCGATACGTGTCCCCCTCCTGCCAGGAGCCCCATGCACACCTGCAGGCCCAGTCAGTCAGGTATGGACACTTTGATATTAACTTGGCTGTAACGTTACACATTTAAAAAGAAGGAAAAGCTGCACTTTCATTACTCTGATGCATTAATTTCAACTTATTAAGACAGATATTTCAGCAGGGACCCCCTCGAAAATGAGATGCTACATCTCAAGGGGCTATCCTTTAATAAATTCAAAATTCAAAATTCAAATACAGAGTTAAGATGACATGGATTTGATTGTATTTTCTTGACAACATTTTGCTAGCTATGAGTTTTCATATATTTTTTCCTTTAATTTGTAGTTTTGCCCTGTAAATTTTATTCAGATAGTTATCAAATAGATTTTCAGAATAATTTCTTTTTTTTTAAGTTTGACCTCTAGGTTTTCTGTAAGAATTAATCAGATTACAATTAAAGCTTTATAAAGACATTTTGATAGACAATAGCATGCCATTTAGTATGTGTTTCACAGACATGCCTTGCAAAGTATGAAATTATGAATTTAGAATGTTTTATTACTGTATTATGTCTATTTTTTCCCAAATTTTCCCTTGCATTATATAACTTTAATCCCCAGAGATATATTTATTAAAATGATGTAACCCATTTGAGGTGAGCTACATAAAATGGATGGCTTGGTTAACAGGTTAAAAATCACAAATTCTTTGCGTTATTTTGTGTTTTTGCTGAAACCAACACGATGAGCCTGGCTGGCACCGTGGCAGTGGTGGTGACAGTGTTTGCTGCAGGTCTGATGGTGCTGACTGAAACTTCACACAACATGATTTAACAGCCTCCTGCAGCACAATCCACTGTCGCACCAATCTCACTTTTAGTTTAAAGATGTAAAATGTCTCCTGACATCCTGCAATCAGCAACAAGAAAAGTTATAACTAGTGTTACTGTCAACAGCAGAAAAAAACAAGGCTTTTATAACTGCGGCCCGACGGATTGAGTCTTTCTCAGACACGTCAGATTCGATGCGGTAACCCTTTTGTTGAACCAGACTTTGCAGGTGAATTTGCAGACTCTATAGAATTGATGTCCGCTCACTGTTTTATCCATTCTATCTTTTTTCAAGAGTTCACTGAGGCCAATTTTAAACATTGTTTAATAATAAATGGCAAAATGTTGAGCCTCCAATACATGTCTGTCACAAATGTTTAAAACATATTTGAATAATCACTAAAAAAAAGAAAGTGTGTTTATATATATTTTATATAACATAAGGAATATTGGCCAATCAATCAGTTATCAAGATGATAACGGAATCCCAAAAATCCCATATTGGTCCTGGCCCTACTCTATGAAATAAATTTAGGAGACATTCACTTTTCATAAAGCCTTTATGATTACTACAGTAGTTTTAGTTAGATTTTTTTATGAACATATTCTTAAATTAACCTTTGATTATTTGCTTGGATTTGAGTTTTGAGTCGTCAGTGTGTAGTTTTCTACAGTTTTCGATTGTGTTTTTTTTTTTTAAGTTTGCCTTTAAGCCCAACCAGGCACCTCTCAAGATTACATGTGTGTTTTTTAATCATTTAAAAGTAAATACAATGTCATATTCAATTGTAAGTGTGTGTGTTTTGTGTGTTGTAGGGGCCCATATCTGGAGCCGAGGGGGACAGAGGGGCTGAGGCAGGAGTGGTTCACCAAATACTTCTCCTTCTGAGCACAACCACACACACACACACACACACACACACAAACACACGCACACACAGCAGCTGCAAGTAGTACATCTCCTCGTATACAGTTCATTGCTTTTTACACATCTGTTTGCCTCCACATTCACTCACACACACAAAATATTTAAAACACAGATGAACACACACACACACACAGATATAACAACATTAACAAACATATGGGCTCATCACCAGCAAGGCCATCTCAAACGTCACCTCAAAGCTCAACCAAAAAGTGCTTCTCGAACACATGCCTGACCTCTTCTCAGAACATAGGCCTGCCGGATCTTGTTTGTATAGTTGGGAATGTCTCCATATGTGTTTTTTTTAAAGCAGTCTTCCTTTTTTAATGCAACTTTTGCTCTGATCTCATCACATGGTTATTCCAGGCAAGTGTACATTTCTTAAAATCTACAACCAAGTGTGTCTTTGAGTATGGAAGCATTCGACATATTCAATCAAGATCCTCGTCAAGACGGACACACATGACTCACCATACCAAAATGAAGCTTGTTTCAATGCAAAAATGTATAAAAATCTTAATGAACAAATTGAATAAAATATTTTGTTTTTGTAAGCGTCTCCTCTTTGTATGTGGGCTTTAACTAAGAGCAAAAGGGAATGTTGTATTACGTCTGTTCCTCCTCAGCGCTCAAGATGTTACCTACAGTATGTTTGAGGTGGGTGGTATGGATATGAAAATGTATATGGCAGAGAAATATTTATTGAAAACTGATTGATAAGCAGGGTTTCTGAGGTGTTGAGATTTTTTTTCAAAGATTTCTAAATTATTTTAGGAAGGAGGGGCAGCTGAAACTGAAACCTCCAAATATTGCGTTGACATTTATATCATATTGTTACTGTATGTACAAATATAACTAATTCATTACCATAACCTTGACCCATGTCTGAATCACTGCGGGTAATATAAAGATCTATAAAGAAAATATAAAGATCTCCATTAATAGACAACAAGGATCTTTATTTGGGGTCTATGCAAACTGAACCTGTGTCATGTGCTGTCACTGTGTGGACCCAGATGAGCAGCAGAAAATTGATGAAAGCATTAACAGATTAAAAATGAAAAATCGTATGAACAAAATTATATTAACTGTTATGTATAAGCTTCATCTACACGTGTTCATGAGTCATTGAGTTTCCTATTTACTGTCATCTGACAGATAAAAGTTATAACCAACCGTTAACCTCAGACAAGTAAAATACACAAAACCAAATCAAGAGACTTTTTTCAAAACCTGCAGCCAGAAATGTTTGTTTTTGGTTGATTCATCACATTAAATACCTGACAAATTAAACTATTTGATGAACACAAATGCCATATATGTAATACATTATAGTCCAAATAGACCTCTAAGGTTTTAAAATTCAAATGATATATTGACCAATATCCTTATATTTTGAATCTGCTGATGTATTTGTCATTATGAAGTCTATTTAATGTCAGAAAGTAATGCACATTACCATTCAGGTCCCAAGGTGACAACTTCAATACCTCATTCAACTGACACCAGGGACCATAAAGACACTCAGTTTACAAAGAACTGTATGAGTCCTATGCTACGCTGCAAATCCTCACATCTGACCAGATAGAGCAAGGACATTTTTGTCATTTTTTCTAATTACACAAAGGCGACTTAGTGATTAATTTAACACAGAATGGGGAGTGCAGAAATTGCAAGCACAATATCACTTAAAGACAGTGTTAAAAATTTATTAAACATTATTTTTCCTGCATTATGCTAGTGATGCAAAAAAAAGAAGTTAAAAACGAGTTAAAACATGCAGCCTATAGGTATAAATAAGTTCCATTAAGAACACATGAATACATCATTTTCACATGGTTATTTTAATAACCTTTGTCAACTGACAGTTCTGCACACTCTGTACATTAAGTGACCTCCATCTCTGTCATTGCGTTACAAGGGAATCAATAACCGTCTTTACATATCAATATCAGAGGTCATGGGGGTGGCCGGCCAATCGCTGACTAATGGACGTTGACTTAACCCTCACACATTGTGCCTCCTTCATACTAATATCAGTCTCTAGCTGGGCTTCTTTACATACTACTGAAACATGGGGCAGTTTTTCAGCACCTCAGTGGCAGAGCTGTACTGGAGGACGTTGTCATAGAAACGAGTGAGCTCCTCTCGCACGTCCTTGGCACCCCTCCCTCCTGAGCCACGGTACTTCATGGAAAGCAGCTTGGAGCACAGGTAGTGAAGCCACAGCACGTTGGTGTGGGGGTGGAAGTCACTCCAGTTGTTTCTGACACAGACAAAGAACAAAAATAATCATTAGGGGATCCTGAATCTGAGATGTTAACCTGTTATAGCTGCAGCTGAATACCAATCAGATGGATGTGAGAGTGGCATTGATCCTCTTCTCACCAATAATTTATATTGTCTGGATGAAAACGCAGTCCATCATACAAACCACAGATCCATCTTATCAAAAGAAGAAGAAAAGCCTCATTGTTTGAAAACTCTAATCAGCTGCTTTGACTTGCGAGGCTTCGTGTTGATTTTCCAAGACAAAGTCCAATCAATACGTCTTCTGTCTCAGTTATCCCTCTCGTTTTGTGTTTAACAGGATAAAGTTGTGTGTCACCTCGTCACTCCCGTTAAAATGTCACAGTGAGGTGTTTCCGAATTAGTCACTGACACATAAATATACTGACCCATTCTCCTGCCTCATCAGTCTGTAGATATCAAACTGGTAATCTCCGTGACCCATGAAGAGCTCCTCGTCCTTCGAGATGTCACAGGACACCGTCAGATCATCTGGAGGCGACAACAAAACATGTGCTGACTGAGTATTCATTATTTAAACAGCACAAGTCATTCAAAATGTGGCAGTGAGTGGAAACGAGGAAGGGGGGAAAAATATCTGACCAATCTCCAGTCTGGAGAGAGAGTAGTCAATGATGCGGACCAGCACCCCTTTAGTTTCAACAGAGTGAGCAGTTCCATTCAGGAGGAAGCTCCCCGTCTTCTGCTTGGTTGTTTTCACCAGCACATTTCCCCAGTGGAGGTCCCTGTAATAAACAGCACAGGGGGGGGATAAAGGTTCAGTTACAGGACGCCATCAAATTATCCATTACACCGACACCACACACACAGCACGTGTCACTGAGTTGGCTTCGATACTGGATGCCACATTTCACACTTGCTGGGGCAGCTGGAGTTTCAGTTGATTAAATTTAACGTGCACAACTGAAAGAAAGTTGCACAGCATTCTGGTTGTATAGTGTACATCAAATATTAATCATTAAATCAGCGTAATGGAAGCTATATTATGTGTAATTGTTCAATAATTACACCAAAATGGATAGTTGCTCAATCATTCAGACTGGGTCATGTCTCTTTTTGTTTGTTTGTTTGTTCGAATGATCTTTTGCTGCATTGCACTGCATGTGGAGCCTGAATAACCCCGAGCTTCACAAATTTGTATTTCAGACTGGTTCTAAAAAATAATAATAATAATAATAATAATAATAATGATAGTAATAATAATCACCCTACCTATAAATATTATGGTCTTATTATACATGTATGTATGGAAATGACCATGATAATTTTTGCTGATAATAATTTATATGTGTTCATCTTTATATAAGACTGTTGCCTGGGCAGGTCTTAATCTACCAAGATAATATAACCTATGTATGAGAAATACTTGTAGTAATGCCAACCAGCTTCATTACCACAATGGTTAGTGTTTTGTTTATATATTTGAATCCCCCCCAACATTTCCAATTCCACTATCACTATTGAAAGTTACCGTAATTGCGCTTTGAAATGATGGACTATGGAAATGAATGCTGTTAACGTATCCCTGCTTTCCTCATTCCAGACAAAACACAGAGCTACACTAAACACAAATTTTGACTTTTCCCTGTTGTGTATAAGACCTGATGAGTGCATACTATCACAACAGCCTGAGTTCCGTATGTGTAAGTGTGTGTGTGTGTGTGTGTGAGCTCCACCTGTGTTCAAAGTGTAGCTCCTCCTCAGCCACAGCCAGGGCAGCAGTAACCTGATGAAGGATGCTTTTTGCCGCCAACAAGGACGCCAGCTTGAAGACACAGGAGAAAGCCTTGAATTATAAACTGCATTTTTATTTCAACAGGGCAAGCAATCAAATGAGCAAATCATATAATTATAAACTTAGAACATAGAATATATACATATTTCTGTGTTGTTTTTCTGTTAATAGATTAAGATAGTGTTTGTGTGTTTGCAAAAGCTAAACATCATCTCCAGCATACATATTTAAACGTCTACTTGACGTTAAGTTGTAATGACTGCATTCAGGACACTTTTATTTTTATGCCTGCAGTCTCTTCATGAATGTTTAAGCACATCTTTACAACTCACAAGCAAGAGTAATGAGCTAAAGCTGGTGTAATGACAGAGCAGTGCAGAGTCTAATGCTTCTGTTTGAAGACAGTAGCTGAAATTCTGGCTGTTTTGAGGAGTAATTGTCATGACTAACAAACTTAAACATAACAACAAAACACCGTATGGCACACAGCAAAGGGTATTAATAGTTGTCATTGTGATGTGGCGTGCTTACCGTTCCGTTGCTGTTCTCCAGATCGCTGCCACCGAACTCAAACTCCAAGATTATGAATAACTGGTCCTCTTCAAAGAAATCTGTGCAAGAAAGAAGATAAACAACCTGGTTCTATAATATGTTGTGCTGAACAATGTTGGAAATGGTCTTCATGGGGATTCAATTACAAAATGTATTTTAATCACAAACTGCCCCATAATGTACAATCTTAAAAAAAAAAGAAGTGTTTTTGAGTTTCACGAGTCACGGCAAAATCAAAGATGTGCTGTGTAAATGAATGTGAAACAAATGTTAATATGCTTTTGTCTCGCTGACCTGGTCTGTCATTCTCAGAGCCTTTCTTCTGGTCAAACGCGTCCCAAGCATTCAGGAAATCTGGAGGGTAGCAGCCTCGAACGCAGTGGAGACTGCGAGGGGAACAACACATCAAGTCACATTAACACTCCGAACCGCTGAGACGCTAGCAGACAAAAAGACAAAGGACCAGAGGGAGTGCTTACTCATTGAGTCCAATAAAGCTGTGAGTCTGGTTGTGCTGCTTCTCTTTCAGGCTGCTCAGCTCCCTGGAAGGAAAAAATAGAGAGAGTGTACTCTCTGATTAGCAAGGCCCTGCCATCACCAGATTAAATCATTCAGACCCCCACCTCTGTTTTCACAGCTCCTTCCAGACACATGTGCTCGTGGCTATTGCAACAAATGAAGCAGACTGATGTACAGTCTTAGTTTGCACTCCTTCCACTTACTTTGAGATAATAATCTCATGGAGAATCTCTCCAAAGGTCTTCTGCTCCTCTCCATTCACCTTCTCACTGCCCTCTACTGGAATTATCTGTCAAGACAAGACCCACTGTTTGACTGCAGAACAGACACACATTATTTGCACTAAACACTTTACTTATTGAACTATGCGGGTTCTTAGCTTTTACCATTACAAACACACGTACTTTGAGAGCAACCGTGTCTCCTGAGGCGCCGGTGGTGGAGAAGACCTCCCCAAAGGTCCCCTCCCCAATCTTAACACACCGTTTCATACGGTGAGGGAGAATACACTCCTCCCAGGCCAGAGGCTGCTGCTGGCAACACTCAGCATACACCTTCTCTGCATCTGGCAGATCTTCTGCATCCTCACACACAGCCTGTGACAAAAGACAGGAGATGTGCATTAACACTTCCATCAGTATGTAGAAAGGAGGGATAGAAACTCCGTGTTATGCATTTGTTACATAACATACTTATTTTAGTGGTCTGTCTCTCAGATGGGGCAGATGCATTTCAGTTTTACTACCTGCACAACCAGTGTGCACAAAGTGTTGGGCCAAAATAAGTGCTGCAATACAGCCTAAATGTCACTGGCCGGAGTGACATGTGCCAAAAAACATTCAACATTTAAAAAGGGGGTAAACTGCAAATTCTAAAAACTGATATTAGACCTGTAAACTTCAACTTCAATGGCCAGTGGTATAGTTTGCTAAAAACAAAAGTTGTATTGTGTTGTGTTATATGTGTCCACGCCATTTATATCAGTGAGGGTACGCTAAACAACAGAAAGCCCCTTTTTTGTATAATACAGTACAGTTCATTACTGTAGCCACCAAAATGATCACACATCAACACAAGCTGAACATTAATAATTCTCATGAAGGTAAGGCTTATTGTGGGACTGTTGTATTAGACTAGGTACATTAGTTTTGGCCAAGTGTAATTAACAAATATATGCCTCTCTATGGCTCCCTAATAGTTGTATATATAAACTGTGTGTTGTACCATAGAACTCTGGTGCAGCTGTGACCGAAAGCGTTTGATGAGTGGCGTCCGCCGAGGTGTTGCAAAGAGATCCTGGCTGAGGTCTAGTGCCGTCCTTCCTGGAGAGCCAGACAGGTGTAAACCCCTTGGAGTGAGCAGCACTAAAGAGAGGGAAGGACAGACGAGAGAGAGGAAATAAAAAAAATTTTTAAAAATCAATTGGAGGATGGGACGTAAGGATGCACTTCTGAAGTGGTGGCTTTACATTGAATTACAAAATGGTTACAACCCTGAACAAGTCAGCGACGAATTACACCTTGGTGAGGCGAGAGTGTGTGCGTTACAACGTGCCTTTGCGATGAACAGAGAGAGCGGCCTTGAGTCGGCTCCAGGTGTGTGTGTTTGGTGTGAACTCAGCCATCAGGGACGAGAGGTTGAGCGGACTCGTTCTCAACGGGGTGGAGAAATTCATGGTTGTTCCAGGCTCCTGCACACAGAGAGGCAGAGATGGCTTAGCTCCACATGTGGCCATTTTGTTTGTTTGTTGAATGACACATTGCATTTATGTCTTTTGACATGTTCTGTCTCTTGTGAAGCACGGCAAGTTGCTTTTTGCATGAAACGTGCTCTATGAATAAATGATCGTCCTCCTTTCAAATCCCTCTCATTAACCTTTCATTACAGTCGGTTGGGAATGTAGTTTTAAAGTGATTTAGGAATATACTTTCTTAGTAGAAACCTGATGAAAAAAACAAAACATATGGTGGTGAAGTTTCTTTCATCAAATGAAGAGAACCATAGAAGTTTCCCACAGCTAAAAAATGAATTTACTCACAGCTTATTTTGTCTGACAGTGGCAAAGAAATGATCAAAACAGTCCTTGAATACGTTATAAAGTAGTAAAGGACAAAGATGCAGCGGTACTGTGTTCACCTTTGGCTGTTTGCGTTGTGTGGGGATCAGCTCATTGATGCTGCAGTCCGCCGCCCGGGGGCGACCCGCCCACCCGCTCCTGCTGATGCTGCTCGTGTTCTTCCAGCGACTCACACTCAGACCGCTCACACAGGCCTTCCTGGTCGTCCCAGATCTTTCTGAAGACGCGCTCCTCCTCTTCTTTTCTTTCGGAGCCAGAGACGTCTTTTTTCTTTTGGATGGAACGTCACAGGAGCTCCTGACAACTCCCTCCTTGTCTGAGGCAATCTTCCCCTCAGAGCTGCTTGAGCGCCTCTTTTTCATATTGACTTTGACAGACGTTTCTCCTTCACAGTGATCGGAGTCGCTCTCAGACTGGTGGTCGTTCTCCATGTGTTCATCACTGGCTGAGTCTGACACAAGTATGGGAGATTCAAGCTTTTTTACTTTGAGCTGCAGAATTTCTTTCAACTGTGATGGAGTTAATCTCTTCATCACAACAGTAGGCCGTGCAGATCGACATTTCTCCTTCAGCGCCATTGCGAGCGCCGCTGCCTTTCCTTCTGTTTCTGGATCACTGAACTGTGTCCGTGATACTGGACTGCTGCTGTTTACTGACCTTCTAACAGACAGCGTCATTCCCTCGGTGGTTTCTCCTGAACGTGTGAAATCTTCCGGGTTGTCAACATCGTGCGTGTGCTCGTTTTCAGACTTGCTTGCATCTGAACTGACGGACGCATTGTCACGAGTCGCACGTGCATTTTTCTCCTTTGTGAACCCATCGAGTTGTTCGACAGTCGGTTGTGACAGGGACATTTTTTTTAGCTGAACGGTGCATTTCTCATCAAGACATTTGTCTTGTACTGCAGCGACCTGTGTTTGCACAGGGCTGGTGGCTGGTATATGTGTGCTCATGATAAAGTCAACACTGCTCTCTGTGTGGTGGGTCGATTCATCATAAAACTCTGATGCTGATGATGGTGAACTGTCAGTCGCTGAAGCGGCCTGTTTAGATGACTCAAAACTATTTGTTGACTGTAAATATTCTCTTGTTTTATTGTTTGTCATAGATAAATAAAGATTAAGCGATGGATCTGGAGACTGCAACGGGTCAGCAGTTTGACTGCTGTCCACAGACAGTAGGTGTTTATTTGTTTGCTGGCTGTGAAATGAGCTTGACAGTCCCAAACAGGATGAGTAGGTTGTTTGACTGCAAAGCTGAGTCACAGTGAGGCTGTCTAATCTCTCCAGCTGCACTGTGCAGGGCTCGGTCAGACATTTCTCCTTCAGAGTCTCTATCAGCCACTCTAACCCTCCAGCTGCTGACACAAAATCGCTACTGCCTTCAGCGTCCGTAGAGAGCAGATTTAGACTCTGTGATTTCCCACCATTCTTTGTCTTTGAGTCTCCACTGTGGCTCTTGACCTCCTCACTACAGCTACTTCTCCAGTTAGACCCCTCAGGCTTCATAAATATATCGCCAGAGGGTTCTTCATGGTGATGCCGGTCTGGCTCTTGCTCACCAAGACTTGACTGCAGCTTCTCAACAGAGAGGCGGCCAACAGGGCCGATACAGCTCACCGACATGGACAGAGAGGTGGAGGATTTGTTGATGGGGAAGAGGATGAGTTGCGGACGTTTGAAGGAGCCTGCGGCTGAGGGCGTAGAGCAAAATATTGGCTTCCTGAGGCAGGGTCCGAGGCTGCGATCCGCTGACTCGTTGAGGGATACCTCTCGAAAGGGGTGGGTTGTAAAGCTGGCAGTCCCTGCAGCATTCACTGAGTTCTCTGCACTCGAAACCAAGAGGGCTGGGGGGAGCCTCCTCCTCTTCCTCCTCACCCTCCTCCTGGAAGACTGAAGAACCCCACTGGCACACAGGCCTGCTGAAGTAAAGTCATCGGAGGAGTTGAGTATACTGATTAATGCTTGAGGGAGTTTGGGTTTGGCAGACGTCCCACGTCTGCGGCGGGTTACGAAGCGGCCCACAGAAGGAACACTGAGGACATCAAGCAAAAAAGAACGGCGGTTACAGAAATGTCCGTCCACATATGCAGACTTCACCTCGTGTTTCGAATAAGATAAAATTACATTAGATACACTATAAATCATTTCAACATATTTTGGGGGGAATTTTATTAACATTATATTGCAGCTTTGTGAAATTTGTTTGTGTACATTATATTGTCCACATTATTATTATTATTTTTTAAATGGCACTTTTGCATCACATATATTTAACATATTTTTGGGTTGTAGATAGACAAAATGAGCTCGATTTCAACTGCTAACAGGAATTTGTCAATATTTTCAACATTTGATATTTATTTGAGTAAGCTACCGTTGAAGAAAACTGGTGTTCATGATATCCATATTTGGTCTGATGTGTATTCAATAAATCATACCACTTATAGTTATAGATTAAACATCTAAACATAAAAAGTGTTCAGATTTTTAGAAAAAAGAGAGACCAACCTGACAGAGTAGAGACAAGTAAACTATTGTGTCAGCATAGAGGTTTTATTCCCTGGAGTTACTGCTACAGCGGTGAGTCTGGTGATGACTCAACAATATTTTGGAGTTAGACCAGAAAATCCTGCGTAACTTTGACTCAGCAATATTTAAGATTGAGACAAATCATGGAAAGCTGTGTAAGTTGCATCCCTTAGGAGGACCACAGAGGGAGAGGGTTACAAGAGAAAGTCAGAGAAGAGCTTTGAGATTTTGCAGATCTGTGCCAGAGTTGCACTTTGTAGTCTCTGTTATCAGGAATAAAGTTTTTGCGATTTCGTATTAAGTTGTAGAGTTATGTTTCCTGTCCCTCTGTGCCTTTGATTCAGTTCTAACAAACCTTGAAAAAGGTTGTTTGATCAAATGTGAAAAGAAAAGGAAGAAAATCAGCAACAAAGCCAGTGGTTTAACGTTATAGCATTCACAATCGAAATTTGGTATTGAATGAGACTTTATAGTTTTATAGTGACTTTAATAGTCATTCTAAAATGGATAGTCAGATGTCTGTGTTTACAGACAAAGCCATGCAGTGTGACGAAACTCCTCGATTTGTGTTTGCATAACGCGAGCTGCTCATGCTTGGCTGTACACAGACCTGGTGGTCTTGCTCTGCTGGCTGGGCTGAGGGCATGGAGGAGAGGGTCTGCTGATGTTCTCCTCATCACTGCTGTTCTCTGTCAGACACAAGGGAACTTTTCTCTTGGCAGGACGGACCAATCTAGTAGTACAGACACTGGACGGCCTCACTCTAATGGAAAAAATTAAAAAAACAAATAAGCAAAGTTCATTTAGCAAGAATATAAATGCTATGGAGGAAAAATAAGAAAGACATTAAATGAGCCCTATTTTACAAAATAATTCTAACTGTAATAAATAATGCAAATTATCTAAGTAACTGTCATGTTTAGGATCTAAAACTGGTAAATTATTAAAAGTGTATGTTAAAATGCACATGATGAAGTAATGACAAGGACACTCTGAATTGACAGGTGTATATGTGTTTAAAGACCTTGCTGTCTTGCTCTGCCGAGGAGGCTGAGGACAGGGATGAGAGGAGATGTTGACGTTCTCTTCATCACTGCTCTTCTCTGTCAGACATCGCATGGCCTTTGTCTTGGCAGGACGTGCTGTTCTAGCTCTAGATGAAGACATAAGGAACAGTCAAGACATGATATTAAACATTTGTTGGTAAATTGGTTCATAATGTGTGGTTCTGTTATATGACATACAGTAAAGTAGCATATTTGAAGTAGAAGCTGACTAATAGCAATATATACACATTCATTTTGGTTGAGTTTGGCGGCGCCAGTGGCCCAAAGCGGTAGTGTTTTGCCTGAAGGAAGACTCCATTTCCCATGAGCACCAGCGCGTAGCGCCGTAAACATCCTGGGGCCTCATTTATCAAAGAGCGTGTAAAAGTCCTCTTAAATTTTCAGTACGACGGAAAGGCAAAATGTGCGTACGACCAAAAAATATACACTCTTTTCAGATCTATCAAACTCCGCGTACACACGGCTGCACGGTATTTCCCTTGATAGATCACACCGGACCTGAGAAAAGCGTGGATGAGAACACGCCTCATACCCAGCCCCCTAAACAGCCCCACGCAACCATATGTGGTCAATGCAAATCAGTTACGTGCATATTAAGTAGCCATGTGCACTCTGGAAACGTGTGGAATGACGTCAGTGGAAGACGGTGAAGACAACAGACGGACGGAGAGTGGAGGAAGAAGCGGAATTTCTCTGAAAGCGAGATACACGGTAACACGGCAATATCAGTCAGAAACATCATCTTGCATTGAAAGGCTTCAATAAATACAAAAAACTCCCAAATCTAAATGAAACAGAACAGAAAGAAGAAGAATCATATTTATTCTGCCCCTTATTTTAGATTATGTCATAATAATTTAAAGCAGGGTTTCCACTGCCAGTCAGTACTTTGCACCCCTTTCCACTAACCCCCAACTTCCGTTCACTGGAAGACTTTGATTTTCATTTGTGCATAGCTATAGCCTATATTTAAAAAAAACCAAAAAAACATTGAAGTCCACCAGTCTGTGACTTTTCCTAAAATGATGTTGGGCAGCACCCAGTTTTGTTAAATACAATAAATATTATTCACACAAAAAATATGGATCATGTTTTCTCATTTGCTTTGATTTGCGCCGACATTATTGTGCTTGCTGCTTGCTTGTGTGTGTCCAGTCTGGCTACGTAACACACGCACGTCGCAGAAATTATTTTCCAGACTGGACAGACGGGTTGTGGAAGAGTTATAGCCTATGCAGGGTGAAAATATCAATATGATATCAAAAGAAAACGAAATTCGTTTTATAAAGCCAGTATTTAGGAGCAAACTAGTGTAAATGCACAGGGGAAAAATCTGAGTCGCTGTGCTTTTCATGTAAAGTGCCGACGTCAACACGTGTGCGGTGGTGGTGGTGGGGGGGGGGGGGGGTCATCATCACCACCACTTGCTACTTCAAACAGTGTCCGCGCTCCTCTCTCCCTCGCATACTGCAGTTCTCTGACTCTGCAGCGGTGTCGCCAATTCCTCTTGTTCTTCAAAAAGCGTGTAAATGCCGGTACGCCATGGTCGGACTGGTCGTAAATTTTTGCTCTTACTCCCGACAAGTTTTGGTTTGATAGATCCCAAATTAGGCGGAGAAAAGTGCGTACGCACAAAATGGGGGAAAGAGCGTGTAAAAAAACGTGTATCCACAATGATAAATGAGGCCCCTGATCTACCGGTGCATGGAAATTAACAGAAGACGTCCAAACTAAGTTTCTGTTTCCAGCAGATCATTTCACAGTAAACACACATACACAATCCGACGGAAAGGTGCCGCATTGCCTGCTCCCTCCTTGTCGTGACTCGCGAAAATGAAAGTGAAACTTGAGTGAGAGCCGGGTTCCTACCATGCTCCTCAAAGCTGCTTAGTGCCAGAGAAAGAAATACAGACCCCCTCAGGCCATGACAGAGGTGTCATTCAACTTGTTGTAAGTCGATGTATCATCACAAAAGTTATGAAAATATTTTATGAAGGTTGAAAAGTTCCTTAGTGTTGGTTTAAAGGCCATACAGACCCCCTCCCTCAGGCCATAACAGAGGTGTCATTCAACCTGTTGTAAGTCGATGTATCATCACAAAAGTTACGAAAATATTATATGAAGGTTGAAAAGTTCCTTAGTGTTGGTTTAACAGTAGAAAATACAATGTATTGTGACTGATAAGGAGCCTACTGCTCAGTTTCAATTTTATGAATATTTGGAGGCTGCAGTATGTGGTGCCTCTATTTATATATCCTACCCGCATTGAAGGGGTGGACACAAAAACAGAAACACCACTCAAGAAGCATGACTTTGATCGTGTTCTTTCTTACATGAGATTATAATATGTTCCCTTTAATGTATTAAATGGTTGAACTCACCCAAAAGCAAAGCGACTGTCAAACCTCATGACATCTAACATGCACTAATAACGAGACAGGGGGATCATGACAGGACAGGTCTCGCCACCTGTGGACGTGAACGTAAGTTACCTCTTCCCCGCAGGTTTTTTCTTTGCGGGTTCAAACACGGAGACGTCGCCGTCTGTGGAGCGGGTGCTGTCGAAGGCCTGTTTGCGGTTATCAGGGGAGATCCAGGCGGAGAGCTGCCTCCTCTGTTTACCGTACGTCTTCAGAAGAACCGGCTTCACTGACTTCATGGTTATAAGTACAGCTGCACACACACCTAACGTTAATGTTTCTAGTTTTTCCCCAGAAGCAGAGGAGACCGAAGCCGCTAACGTTGTGCTAACGACAGCTGTTCACTGTGATGCAACAACAATTTCAAGCGCATTTACACAACGTTACCAGTGAACGAATACACTAATTGGAGCTTCATCCAGCTAAATAACTGTTTAACGCGTCTACATGATTATCAGAATAGGTAGTATGCGGTTTCGAAAACAGCAAAGTCTTTTCTTTCTCATTATTTTCCAACATGAATCTACTGGACCCGCTTCTTGTTCAAACTGCAGCACTCGCCGCTGATTGGTCAACATGTGGTGGCCATGACAACACAGCGCCACCGGGCGGATTGGAGTAATAATAGTTTGTTGCGTCTGTGCATCTTTATGATACAGTAGCCTACTGACAGAAATACACAAATGAATGTAGAAATTAATAAATAAATAAATATTAATAGAATTAATGTATTTTTATTCACTTCCTTCGTTCCTTCCTTATACTTTTATCATTTTTGAAGGCTACTTAATAGCCTAGACGCAAAAACCACACCATGGAAGCAAAAGCCAAAGGACTAACTTAGGCTACAATGAAGAAGTGTTGACCATAGCTTGAACGCCATCCTCTCTCCGGTTGGGAGACGTGAAAAGGAGCCTACCATGGATAATATAACACATCCATGGAGCCTACACTCAGTAAATCAAAGTAACCACCACCAGGTGTCATTATTCTATCAGGCTGTGGTCTTTCATACAGTCCACATAGCCTACCTGTGATATTTAGGTAGGCTACTGTAGTTTTGTGTAGCCTATGTTGAAAATTGTATCATCATGTATATTTTTTCTGGACAAATAAAGTTTAAATAAATATTTTTGCACAGGAAAATTCATGTTTTCGTAAATAAAGGACAGAATATTGAACACCGTGGGCAGATGCAATCAGTGGGCACTTATCAGAAATGAAACAAGACTAAGACAAGTTAGCCCACTATGATGCTGAAATGTATCTGCCTACACATGCATAAGCAGTATTTTCCAGTACAGCTGAGAAAACACAGCCAGTATTATTTTTGTAGGCCTTGTCATGAATTTTAGTGATGGACACATACAAATTTTCACCAGCTGATGGCACTGGATTAAAAGTCAAAACCATGCCAATAAGGATTCAGTCAAGGACTACAAAGATGGCAGTCTTTCAAATACTTATTAGGATATTTCACTCAGTGTTCAGGCCAAAAAAGGCAATGTTGGATTTGTATCACAGTTGTTGTTAAATGCACTACTTTGTGTTGGCCCACCTGCCCCTGTTTGTCTCCAGATCAAATGGGACACATTTAAATTATAATTACTTTGTGGTTTTGCCGTTTTAGATTAACTACAATGCATGTATACATGCCAATTATTTTTCAAAGTGAAGGCACAGCTGTTTGATCACCTTCATACCTCCCAGGCACCAATGACTCTTCGTTGATTTTTTTTTAATGTTATGAAAATCCTTTTGCACAAACTTGAAAGTTGCTTGAAGGTAATCTAGTCTTCTAATATGCAACTCCAGAGGGGCCAATGACAAAACAGCCTACTATTCACTATAAAGTCTCCTATATAGGCTACCCTGCTCTGTTTTCAGGACAAAGAGGGACAAATGCATATTCCACATGAACATCCACCATATTTGCATGAATTCCCGCAATACATCTTGCCTCACCTCAAACATATTCAAAAATATTTACACAATTGGAAGTACCAACCATATCCAAGGAAAATTATGATTTCTTCTTTCTACACTGTTTTCTGCTTTTTCCAACAATAATTATGATAATTGCTATTTTAGTTGTTCCTTGCACTAAATTTCAGAAGTTGTAGTACTAAATACTCATGCAGGTCCTGCCATCTATTATTCAGCTACTGGCTGCAGTCATGCAGGTACACGGGAAAAATCAAAATGTTGCTTTATTACCCATAAAGTGATTACAGTACAGTGAAATACAGTAAAGGAAATCTAAAAAGAAAAAAGAAAAAAAAAGAAGCTATAATAAGAATTAAAAAAATTCTAAATTTTTACTAGGCTGAGCACTGGTTAATTTTGTTTCTATTTATCTGCAGGCTACATGTATTGTCTGTGCCTTGCATTGAACTGTTAGGTAATTAGAATTTACCTATGCATGCATACATTTCTCTGTTTGCTATTCATTTGTTTGTTGTATGATGAATTTGTGTATTTCTGCTGTGAAGCACATTGAGCTGCTCTCTGTATGAAATGTGCTCTTATAGATCAATCATCTTCTTTTTAGCATAACCTGTTACATTTATTTCTTTTGTTCATAGCTGGTATACAACTTGAGTATAGGTATCCCTACCTATAAAAAGGCTAATGCATCACTTGGAGAAAATATAGGCTATTACACACTGTGTGTGTGTGTGTGTGTGTTGTGCTGTTATAATTACAATTTATATTATGCATTTATCTGCTTACCTTGTTATTAATTTGTTTGTGTGATGAATTTGTGTTGTTTTACAGGGTATGTGTTTCTGCTGTGAAGCACGTTAAGTTGCTGTCTGTATGAAATAATATAATAATCTTCTTCTAAATTTGCATAACCTGTTACATTTATTTCTTTTGTCCAGAGCATGTAGCCGACTTCTACAACTTTGTCTATGATTATAAAGACTATATACCTAGGTGCATCACTGTATTACACTGTGTAAGGTGGCTAAATAATAAGATAGTGAGTTAAAAAAAAAAAAATCACAGATGAACGTTTGCTTCCGGAGCAGCGTCCCCCTGTTCCCCCTGTCGGAGAACAGCGGCATCTGGGAGGGAGGAGAAAAGAAACAAGCGGAGCAGCGGAGGGGAGGAGAGAAACCAGAGCAGAGCGGCGAGAGCAGCGAGACAGAAGGACGGGAGCACGCCGGAGAGGAGGTGAGTGATGTGGTAGCAGCAGAGCAGCCTCTGCCGAGAATGTTTTCGCTCTAATACTGGGAGTTTGTGGCCGCTCCGGTGCCGATACCCCTTCACCTCCTCGCCCCTCACCCCCTTTTTTAATTGAAACGCCTGGAAACGTGAGGAACTTTCCATGTTGTTGTGACGGGCGGCGCATCGCTGTGGGCCGCTGCTGCCGCTGCTGCTGGGAGGTGGGGAGAGGCTGCGGCGGCCGCGACAGACAGGCAGCGGAGGGGGCTTTAACAGCAGTACGGCGGGTGTGTGTGTGTGTGTGTGTTTTTGTGTGAGTTTGTTGTCATATTTGTGTCGTGTCGGTGACGGCGGCCGTTGTGTCGGGGAATGCAGCGGTTGTTTATGGAAGCAGCAGCCGTGTTGTCGCGAGCCGCCAGCCGTTAGCTCTCGAGGACTTGAACCCCACTTGCTTAGCCTACAGTACGTTGGGCATTTAAAGGTGGAAAAACGCTTTGAAATTAGACGCCGAACATTACACACAGAGAGAGAGAGAGGGGGCCTAACGACAGCTAAGTGGCTGGTAAATTGATAAGCAGTTGGCCATTTATCAAAAAGTTAACCACCAGACAAGAAAATCTTTAAAACCCTAATGTTCAGTATTTACCCTCATACCTCCCAGTAGGCTATCTAGATATATCTACCAATATCTACCCATACTGTTATTAATGCATGTTAAAAAAAAAGAAAAAAAGGGGGGGGGGGTAGGTGATGACCTTTTTTTTTTTTTGACAACTCTTCCTTGGCAGAATAGCCTACTATAGAGACTGGACAGGATAGTGACACAATTACTTCTTACTAACGTTTAAGTAATGTTCCTATACAGCCTTGAAAATATATTGATATGATACAACCTACAGACATTACAGGTTGTTTGTCTTAGTCCTGTGAAGTACCCCACACACCCCCAACCCACAACCACAATGGACACTGTGGTTACACGGACAAGCAAATACATGAATGGGTGTCCCAGACTCCCAGAGCCCATTGTGGCATTACTTGCTTTGTCTTACTGACACTCCAAACCAAAAGTGATATAAAAATGAAGCAAAGATCATTTTTTTTGCTTATATGATCTGGATGATTTTGCTTACAAAAGCAGTGAGTTTGGCTACTTTCAGAAGAAGAAGAAGCCTGTCAGGTCAGTTTAACATGTCCTTTTGTTTCTATCCAGAGATGCTCCACCTCCTGAGTCATGTCCTCTGCCTTGCACTATGTTGGTTTCTGCGTAGAGCTATAATTAAAGTAATAAAGAGGGTCATTGTGAAACAAACAGGCATAAAGGATGGTATTCTTTAAACTTGTGCACATTACATGGAATGGCTTGAGGGCGATAGGCCACGCCGGCCCCAAGGGGATGAGGTCGAGGCCTGTACTGGTGCATGGTGCTGGCCCGACACAGCTAGCTAATCGTTTCCAGCTTTCCTCTGGTAGTTTTTCTTTTGCCAGGCCTGTGAGATAATTCGCCTGCTTGTTTTATACAAACATGGAGCCACTTAATTGCTTGTTTATGTTTTGCAAGTTAAAGAATCTGCTGAATGGCGTGAATAAATTTCCTGTTAGATCAGCCTGGAGGCAGAGGGGGCAGAGACGGGACATCAGGACTAAGGGGAAGAATTATTATTGACTTATTTCAAAACCTTTAACTTCAGGTGAGTGTTGTCATAACAATGCAAGAACTTGTGAAACTGTTCATAGCACATGCACTATGTGTTTTTGTTGAGGCAGGAAGAACTGTGAAGTTGTTGACAACAACATGAATCACCAAAGGACTTGCCTTCTGTTTTTTGACAGCACCTCCCACCCCTCCACCACCCCCACCTCCCTGCCAACCCCTCCTGGTGATGCTGCTGACTCTCGTGCATTCGTTTTGCGTCACATATTTTGCACCAATGCTTCCTTGTGTGTGCTCTTGGGAGGTGTATTCATAAAGTATACTCATCATAAAGTATTTTAAAACATGTAGTGTTTTCAATGACATCTTTTCAGTTTTCCTATTTAGTGTGTGTTAGTTCTTATTATAGGCAGTTGGTTGTGGTGTCTTTTTTTTTTTTACAAGGTTTGTGCTGTGGTGTCGGCTCAGCGAGTTAATTAGTGCAAGCTGCAAAAATGAATGTGTCACTGACCGTACCACCATAGTAGAAATGGTGCACCGTCATCCTCTCTCCCTCTCTGTCACTGCCTGCCTCTCTACCTCACCCGCCTCCCTCCCTCCCTCCCTCCCTCCCTCTCTATCCTCCCAACCCTCCTTGCCCTGCTGGCTTGCTCCTCATCCAGACCTGTCCCTGGTCTGCAGCAGTGTATGTGCACGCAGGAACATGATGTCATTGCTAATTGCTTAGGGCTCCTGGGATGTTAAGTTGGTTTATATTTTCCCCCTCTCCTCCTGCTCTTTCCTGCTCCCTCCTTTTCACTTCATACCTCTCCCCCCTCCTCGTTTACTTTCCCTCCTTCTCCACTGAAACATTTCTATACAACATCAGGAGTTGCTGAGTATGGAAAAAGTGACTTGGACATTTATGGGCTGAGTTTTTTCAGCCAAGCCTGACAGACAGTATATGCTTGAGTATGTGTGTTTCTTTAGCTTAGTGCCTCACTTTAAAGATGGCCTCTGCATAGGTAACTAGACAAAACAAGGAGGCACATGTGAATTTGCACATTCTATACACATTGCACATGGACAGAAATAGCAGTCAGTCAGTAATGGAAGCCGCCACCTTGCGAAGCTGTGAGCATGTCCCCAAAAATATGATCTTAGCTAGTGCTCGGTAATTATGTTGTCTGTGTGTGGTGGTGTTGGGACTTTCTTGCCTTGCAGCACCTGTTTGTCAAAACCTGTTGGTCTGTGTGTGGTCGAGGTCATGCACAACAGCTGATTAGAAAGGATGGTGAAAGTGTGCATGTGTGTACACGCTCCTGTGGAAGAGGGCATGTTTCTCTGTGGTGGATGTTGTTGTGTGAGCAATCAGATAAAGACTTTGGAGATCTGGTATCACCACCCTGCTTCCCCTGTGAAACAATACCACTAGTCCGCCCTTGACCAGTGGTATTGTGTGCGGGCCGGGCATGTGCATACTATGTTTGTGTGTGTGTGTCTAGAATCGGACCAGATTGGACAGATGAATGATGAATTAAGGACAGCAGAGTGAAGATTCATCCCAGGCTGTCAAGTTGGCAAGATAACCACGCTGCAGTTTATTTTTGTGTATTATGTTGGGTGCATGTGAGTTTTTGTGTGTGTGTGTGTGTGTGTGTGTGTGTGTTGTCAGTCTTTTTCTCGATCTCATTCTCTTCACTTTCTCTTTCAGCCCCCTATCGATGCCTCTCAATAGGGTTATTGTGCCCACTGTCAAACTGGCTGCAGTGTGTGTGTGTGTGTGTATCTGTGCATTGTTGTTGCAGGGAGCAGACAGCCGTGAGGTGTGTTTGAACAGAGAAGGAGCACAGAGGCCCTGTTCATCCTGTAGGGTGTGAAACTGAATGATAGGGCCCCCTTTCTCTCTTTCCATCTGTCCCTCTGTCTATCTGTCTACCTCACTCTCTCTGACAGTTTTTCACCCACATGCTTGTTCCCCACTGTCTTCTTTTTGCTCAGTTTTACTTGGCGTCTTTGTTTTCTTTCTTTCTTGATCTTTGTGTGTGTGTGTGTGTGTGTCTGTGTGTGTGCGCATGGTGCTGTGTAATGTGTCAGCTCCTGGCAGGCCTCACTGATCGGCTGTCTTCTTGCTGTCAAGTCTGCCTTGTGATTGGGTTGTCAGTATGCATGTTATTCTGCCTACAAATTACCTGTGGAAGCAGAGCAGACGAGGGCAGACAAGTCTCCCACATTTAAAGGAAACCTCACGCACACAGGCTCAAATTGACGCCTGTGCTCGCACGCCGGGTGCACATGTACACATACTTTCCCCGCTCCTTTGTTTATATGTTTCTGTTTCTGATGTTGTCTTTTCCACATTGCTGCACTTTCACACGTATGCCCCCATCACTCCCAGTTCAGCTGCATAAGGGCTTTCTGCCTCTATCTATCTCTCTCTCTCTCTAACACCCCTGACTTTCAAACACATCGTCATGCAACATGAAAGCCAGAATATGATAAAAGAGGCTGTAAGGGCTAAGAGATCCAGGTGCCTCTGTAAATTGGTCTACTGCAGTTCAAAATAAGGATTAACTCAGAGTTGGTAGTCTGTACCTCACTCCTCTGATTCTCCGTCCTTGTTACAAGGAACACTTGAGTAGATAAATGTTCACTTCTTAACAGGCTCCATGCCAAGTAAATATTTACAGTACACTGAGATTTAGAAAGAATTTAGTATTGCTATTCAAAACACCTCACACACTAATCATGTAACGATGTCAGGAATGATTACGTAATAGTTATAATTTATCTGCATGTATTCCACTGACATAGGACAATAATTAAAACCAAAACATATTAGACTCTCAATGTTCCTCTGTAGCCTTAAAAACACCATGAAACCATTTACGAGGACTTTGTTCTGCTTTCACTTATCACTGCTTAGATTTTGTGTGCTTGTAGTTTGTAGCTTGTCTGGAAGGTATCATAAGACGTATTTGACAATGATGATGTTCATTGGTGATATTATTCAGTCAGACATTGGAATAACTCGACCGATGTTTTTTTTTTTCAGGGCCGATACCGATACAGATTATTAGTAATTAAGGAAACCGATAACCGATATTTTGAACCAATATTCATTTGCAGTAAAAAAGAAAATTTTGGTGTCAATATTTAGAATGACACACCTGGGATTACTATTTGTTTTTTTGTACACTGTGAAAATTTGTGATAAAAATACCTTAAATGTTTGAGTAACACAAACTCCAACACAAATCTTGGTTCAGTGGGGGCTGTGCATGGGTGGGACATTGTAACAGCCAAGAGTGGTGACTTCAGGCAGAGAGACGGCTGCGTAGGAGCCAAAGTAGTGCATTTTATATATTTTATCGTCTATCGCTGAAAAATGGCCAATGCTTATTATCGCAAAAATGCGGAATATGGGCCGATATTATCAGCCATGCCGATAATCGGTTGACACCTTGTGATAACCAGCATACCGATTTGTAAGGCCATCGATACTTGCAATCTAGTTGGGAGAAATAGGTGATTGGATACATCATAACAGTAAAGCCCTTTCCAATACATTGTTGACACCCTGGCATTAATGCAGGTTGCAGCTTTCTTTGCTGCATACATTTTAACTCAGGAACTGTTGTGCTTTTTGCTACGTCAGCCTTTCTTCCACTTTATGGCTTTTACATTTGAAAGGCAGCACATGCATACACAGTGTTTTCCCCACATTCAGTCAGCAGCAGTGCACTACCATCGCTAGATTACCAACGCTGCAGCTAAAATTCCACATGATCATTAATATCAACGGGCTACACCCAACATTACCTAGGAGGAAATGTCTCCTGACATCAACAAGTGCATCAAATTCTCCTGGAAGTGAGTGGCAGAAGATGGTAGAGAGGTGAAAGCAGAAAAAAAAGACTTGGAGTGCAAGTGAGGGCAGACGAGCAGGAGAGTGACAGGAGAGAGAGGGTGCAGTGGTAGGTCATGTGCAAGCTGTCATATGAAGCTGAGACTCAATGACATACTTCTCAGACTGTCTGTCATCTCACTGTGTGGATCTCACTCACTGACATGAGTCACAGTAATTCTGTGTCGCATTGTGTGGCCAGTGGAAAGGCTAGAAGAATTTCACAGGTTAAAACAAAACCCACTAATTCTCAGTAATTCATGTGTGGATGTGGATTGGACAGCATCTAGGTTCGTTGTTTGATTGTTTGCCCGAGATTTGGCAGGGTTGGGCCAAGACCTCCAGGATTTGTCTGGGTACTGGAGAGTAAGCTATCGTGTGATAATCAGAAATGTTATATTTATATTTTATGTGCTCGGGTAGAGTCAGGCTGGTTTTTGGGCCTGATCTCAGCTCTAATCTTGGTCCGGACTCCGGAGTGTGACCCACCTGTTACCAGAAATAAACACTCATCGTCAGTGGCACAGTGCAATGGTGCAGAAGAATTGCCATTTTATCCGGATGTAAAACTACAGCATAACGTTTATCACAACATTATGTGGTATCATATGAATGCACAGACCTGCCTACTTGCTGATTTCCAGTATTGTAGGCCAGTGTCAGAGACATGGCTGCAACTGCTATCAGAACTGGAACTGTCCTTTTAATATATGAAATAGTTAAAAGAATGTAACTGAAAGATGAACTGTAGCCCTACATGTGTTGGAGCACAGAGTCAACTCCTGCCGTGGTAAAGCTGACCAAGGTTTTCCTCAGGAAATTGTTCAACAGATGTGGAGGCAATTTGACTTAACTTATTGGACCGCTGCCAAAACAATAGACAGACATGATATATGTAACATTTTCTGTGTGAAATGAGACCCCTGTTGCTTTCCCTGAAATATTATTGTTTTATCTGACAAAGTTCATGAAGTTGTTTGTGTTAGCAGAGGTGGTCTGTGTTTTAGGAGAGGCGGCCCACCTCCTCTATAAAACAAGTCTTGGAACAAGCCTACAGCTCACTGTAGCGTTTGCAGGCTAACAATCGTCTGCACTTCTGTTGAAACAATTAACCTTCACACGCCCAGAGTGTGTGAACAGTATGAAACAAATTCCTGTGCGATGAATGCACAGGATGACAGGTGATAGGAATGTTGAATCATGGTCACAGTCATTGTGATGAATTGGGTTTCTGACCAGATTTAGTTTCTTACTTTTTTACATCATATCCTGTGGTGGGAGTATAATAATAAGTGAACATCTGTGGCAAGCATTGTGAAGAGATGCCAACCTGGTCTTAATGTTGTTGACGGTGATTCATAAAACCACATTAACATAAAGAGTTTTATAGGGTTTTGTAGGCTAGAATTGAAATTAATTGAGCAGTGTAACTTTGATAAACCACACAGTGCTGGAATTTGCCTCTTGGCTTTGCACTGACTTGGCAAAACAAGTGGAGAGGCGTTCTTGGTCCCGTGTGTGTGTGTGTGTTTGCTCCAAACAGCAGTGCTGGTGCACCAGCCGTGGTCAGCTCGCTGTGTCATCCCTATCCAAAACCAGAGTCCTGTCCGAGAAGAACGCTCTGCTAATTTTGGGAAACGACAACGTTAACTTTGCATTGGTGGGAAAGGGAGAGGGACTGAGGGAGAAAGAGGCAGCCATTGTGTAAGAGGAAGAGACGGCGAGTGAGGGAGGGGATGATTTAAAGTGTTGGAGAGGGAGCGATCGTTGCAGCGGTGTCTGTGGTTCCTTTGGCAGAGATGGGACATTCCTTTTCTGATGAGTCACTCTCTCTTTCTGATCCGTTTCTTTCCTGACATCTCTTGCTCTTAACGCTGGTACCCTTTCCCCCCTCCTGTCTCCTTTTTCGAATGTCTATTCTTCTTTCCACCGTCCTCCTCCTCCCTGACATGTTTTTCTTTTTGCTAATAAGCCAACACTTTCAGGCAATCAGATCAGACTAGGCTGCGATATACTGTAAGTATAGTCTTGTGACATTATCATGGAGCGGATTGCCACAGCCTATCTAATGAAATGTGAGAGAACAAGGCCATGTTGAACTCAGACACACATACACACACTTTGAGTGGGAGCTATGTCGTTTGTGTCTAGACTTCCCTGTCCTCTCGGATGTCCTGTCACATCTCAGCTATATATAGGATACGCAGTCCTTCCAAGCGCTTCGGCTCTCGCCACAGATCTAACGAACCCTTTCTGCATGTGCACGTCTGTCCACCTGTCTGTCTGTTTTCAATGAGAGAGAGAGCAAATGTGTTTAATATGTACATATGTTTAATATAATGTACATGATTTGCCTCCATGTCTACTGAGAAAGACAAAAGGAAGCTCTAGTGCTTGCAATCAAGCAGAAGATAAGGGATGGATACATTGTGTCAGGAGACGTATCTTTGCTGATAAAAGAAACTGAAGCTTCCTTTCCAACTGTAAAAGAACCATATTCAAAAGTACTGCTAATAGTTTCCTTATCAAGCATTTAAGATGTTGATCCTATATGCTTCAGACTGAGGAGAAACGTCAAGTGTGTGTTGGGGTGAGGAATTTATGATCTGTTTTCAAATGCATTATTAGCAGTGCTTAACCAAGCTGTAAGAGGTCAGAGTTGTGTTTGTTGACCATAGATCTCCCTCAGGCAAATTTACTCAACTGTCACAGGTTGGTCGTCTTTATGGACTATAGGTCAAAGCACAAAACGTAGCCTAACTCTTGGCTTGTGTCTGGTTGGTGTGCTCCTTGCATTGGCAACGTCTGGGTGCTTGACACTCGTGAAACATCATATATGATATGAAGGTTGCCATGGAGCAACTGTTTGAATCTACCAGTTTAACTTTGGAGCACAAAAAATGATTTGACCAAGAACTTGATGGTCACGTCTAGATGATGAGTAGAGATGGGAAGAACTTGAACATAAGCTGCTAGAGTTTTCAAATAAGGCTCCTAAGGGACTCCAAGACTGTGAGTAACAAGATGCTCTCCTCAGTTCTAAGCTCGATATCTGGAGGTAACCAGCCAGTGCTCATCATCTGCCCAATACCATCCCAGTGGTGAAGCCTGGTGCTGGCAGCATCAGAGGTACCCCTCATGAAAACCTGCTCCAGAGCCCTCACTATCTCATCCTAGCTTTAAGCTTCACTTTTCAGGACAATTATCCCGAGCAGTCAACCAAGACAACACAGGGTTAGCTTTGGGACAACTCTGTCTGTGTCCTTAAGTGGCCCTGCCTTGAATCAAAAAGAAAATCTCTAGAGACAGAGACCTTTAAGTGACTGTCCACAGCGTTAGAGGATCTGCTGAGAAGAATGACAAAAAACAAAAACAAATCCAGATGTGCAAAGCTAGTGTGATACACAAAAAGACCGGAGGCTGTAATCGCTGTAAAAAGGTGTTTCAACTAAGCATTGAGTAAAGGCTCTGCCTCTGACCTTTTGATGATCATTTCTAAATTCTATTGAGATGAATCCATCTTCTACTTCATCCAGAAGTAGTCAGGGCTGCCCCCTAAACATTGATCATTTTAGTCATCATGAGATGCTAGACTGTGAGTAGACCTCGAGTCTACTTAAAGTCTGCCGTTTGCTCTCAAACTTCATGTGACCTGGATGCTGGTACAACCCTATCTGCTTTTGTTCAACATAATTGACTGGTGCCGTCATCAGCAAGGGAGATGGTATGCTTTTTATACAACAGAACTGGGACCAGGAAGCAAATGTATTATTATATTTCTCCAACTGTGTGGAAATCTGATATTTTGAAGTCACAGATGATGATCAGAGGCATCAAAATATGAGTCTCATAGGAAAAACATAGGTAGGTAATTGCATGTGAGGTGTTCTGAAGAAAAACAAAAACTGCGCATGAAAACAGAAAAGAATATTCATAGATAAGAAAAAGCAGGAACCACCAGCGCATGACAAACTTAAATGCAGATGTGGCTTTCATTGTTGTTCTCTGACTCTACTGCTGGCACTGCTTGTTGACTTCAGTGTCGTGTCCAGGAAAGAGCTGTGGTCTCATTATGGCGAAGTGGCGAAGTCACGCTGACTGCGCGGCCGGCTCATGTGTGTTCCACGGAGAGAGCAGGGGCTTCAGGGTCTGAACCGGGACCTCCCTCCTCCTCGCTGTGTTGTGCTTGGTGTCGCTGTGTCGGTGGTGTAACTCCCCTCCTCTCCTCTCCCTCAACCTCCCCTCACCCACAGGAAAAAGAGAGGCTGGGTGAAGCAGGGAGGAAAAGAGGGGGGGGGGGATATCTCGGGGATTGGGGGGAGGGGTTACAGCCACAGCGCACGAGTTCGCTCCCAAGTTTCCCAAATCCAGGAAATCATCTCTTGGCTTCTGTTTCCTTCTGACATGTTTCTTTTTTTCCACGTCACAGGATTTCAAAGTCTGTGAATGTGTGTGTGGGATGAGATTTCTGAGACTGTTAGAAAACTCTTTGACCTCTTTCACCTTCAGTAGCGTCTTGACCAAGTTAGCCGGAGTCGACCTCACTGCTCTGCCTTTTACCCCGCAACATCCTGTTTCACCGTCAGGGAGCCGTTGATTGTTGCAGGTTAATTAGTAACCTCATCGTTGTATTCTCTCTCATTGGTGAAACGTGTTCATTCAGTCGTTCCCTTTTGTTGCAGATTCTAGTTTACTCAGGGTCAGTGAATGGTACATGCACACACATGCGCTCACAAATGGTCATCTTTTATCTTCACTCCTGAGGGGTGTGGGTGTGAGCATGTGTATCCGTGTTTTGTCTTCTTCTTTTGTTGACCAATTAGATGAGTTTTTTTGCCCCCCAGTCACTCTGGACCCCCCCCCCCAAAAAAAGAGACATGCCTGAGATTCTTTGGCACACCCTGAAAATTCCTCACTTGCTTGCTTTCTTTTCTTTTCCTTTTCTTCTAGCGGTTTCCTGCTCATGCCAGTGAAAGCTGATACTTGAGCTGTATGTATACAGCACATTGAGACATTCATAAATTCACACAAGCTACAGTAACAGGAAGACTCGGTCTTACAGCGTTCTTTAAACTCTGAAGTGAAATTATAGTGGAGCTATTTCTGTCTGTCCTTCACACTCACTGTACACTGCTGCTGTAAGGACGATGTATGGCCATGGGAGCAGGCTCAAACCCTCAGACCACAGAGCTCCAGTGTGTGTACGTGTACGTGTGTGTGTGTGTGTGTGTGTGTGTGTGTGTGAGTGAGTGAGTGAGTTTGTTTGTCTGTACACAATATTGTTTGTTTTGGCTGCAGTCTCAGTCAAAGTGTTACTTTGTCTCTGTTATTTCCCTTTATTGACAATTCAAGGATACACACACACACACACACACACAGGCATGCACACACACACACACACACACACACACACACACACCTTGCTCTTCCGCTGTTATTCTGGATAGGCTATTGTTGGCTGTTGTGGCTATTGTTTTCTTCCCTGCTTGCTTCCCTCCTTCTTTTTGTGGACTTTTATCCCGGAAAATGTAGCAGCAGACTGGTCCGGTCATCATCCGTCTGTTGGCAGAGCGCAGGCCTGATATTTCTTTTTTTGGTGTGTTATTCCACTGACTACAGCAACATTCATTCATCATGAATCTGCTTGTAGCTGCATACTCTTCATGTTAGATAACTAAGAATAACCCCAAATAAATATACCATATGTAAAAACTTCTGCATGAATGTAGCTCAGTGTTATTACAAAAAAGAAAAACAGAAACAAGAAAATGACATAAGTAATTTTTGTTTGTAAAAGTGAAATGGTGATAAACAAAGGTATAGAGAAGCAGATGAAAAACTAATTGAAAACTATAAAATGCTTTTTTTTAAATTATTTTTTATTTTATTCTACAGCTTGCAGGACCATTTGAAGTTCTGGCCATTGGAAAAAATCACCAAAATTGGGGATCATATCACAGATGCATATAAAACAACAGGGGTTCCAAGCCATTTAGAGGTTTCTTTACAATCAAAATTGCCTTAAATTAAAATGATCAATTCAAAATAATACAGGAAGCCGGTGTAATTGAGCTAAACATTGTCTCTGCTAGTTTGATCAGGAGTCTAGCAGCTAAATATACAGTATAGCAAAATATTGAAAACAGGTCATGCCTCACAAAAGTGAAACAGTATAGATTACATAATGTTCTATAGGGTAGAAAAGAATAAGCTTGAAATAGTGGATAGTGAAAGCTCTGTCCAGTGATAGTTATGCTACATGTCTTTGGTCCGCAGTGGCGCAACTTCCTATAGCCTCATAGTGGAGGAAAGTTAGCAGCTAAATGTGGTGGACTTCTCCGCAGCCAATCAAAATAAAGCCAAAAAAGATCTGGGAAGATTGCCTGGTATTGTGCAGCTGTCTTACAAGTTCACGTCCTAATCCAAAAGTTAGAAAAACACCCAGTTGCGTTTTCCACTCTGCATGCTTTTCTTTGTTGACATGAATCCATCCATTTTGTTTTCGATGACTGGGCCTCTAGCTGCGACAGTTTTGCTTTCTTGTCAAGTCTTTTTTGGTAACAGATGGGGTTTCTCACGAGCAGAGGGGGAGAGCAGAAGAGGAGGGGAAGAGTGGCTGTAAATCAGGGTTGTAGAGAGAAACGGGTGGTTTTATGAGAGTTTACAGACCATCTTCACTTTTAATGAGAAAAGACAGCAATTCTCTTGTAGACAAAGGAAAAGAGGGATTATAGCTAGGAAAAGGAAAAGAGGGGTTATAGCTACAAGAAGAATCGGGCGGAGGAAGGAGAGGAGAAGAGAGGAAATGGGGAAAGAAAACGGGATGAAGGAAAGAGGTAAAAGTCAAGCGGGATTAGCAAAGGAACTGGAATTGCGAGAAACCTTGAGAGGGATGGGCAGGAAGGAGGGATGAGAGACCTATCAAAGTGTTGGCAGGCATCCACTTGGCATATGAATTTAAAAAGCAATCTGTCTCTGGCTCGCTCAGACCAGTGTCTGGTGTACGCCAACGGTTACACACACAGCACACGTACAAAGACACAGAGAGAGGTGGACTGTGTGCAGCAGCTGCTTCCTTCATTCTTTCAGGAGCCAGACCCCCCAGCATACATATGGCACTTGTGTTGGGGGGGGTCTGGCATATACGACACTTGTGCATGCACACTAACAACACACACACATGCAGCAGCACAAACTCAGACTTAGCCAGTGGGTCAGGGGTCAAAGGTCACTGTCATGCTGTGACACATCCTAGATCTTATTACGTCCCCCTCCCGGTGTCTGTGTGTGTGTCAGTGGGTGTGTATTCAGGGCTCCAGACATGGGGGCATTTTGCCCCTAAAATTTGAGGCAGGCACTTGCGCATGTGCAACCAGTAGATTTGCTGTGTTTTTTTTGTTGTCATTACAGGTGGCCGGTGTGTGTGTGAGGATCATGAATGAAAAGGAAATGTGAATATTTGCTTTGCAAGTTGATTTACGGTAAACGCCCCTAAATTTTCTGCTTGTGCTCCTAAAATTTGAAGTTAGGGGCAACATGTGTGCTCCTAGTAAAAATAGTTAGTCTGGAGCCTTGGTATGGCTGTGATTAAACATGAGGGGTCTGCCTGTCTGTCTCTGTGTCTGTGCATTTAACTGTTTACATGGAAGTCCATGAGGAAGGTTCACCCTCATATTTAGTATTTTATGTTTGTGAACAAGTGTTAGTCCCTCTGTGTGTCAGTGCCAGTGCTGCCCTGCCCACAGAGGGGCCCTGTAATTATGCGCAGACCCCCTCATCCGCAGCAGAGGCCTGCAGGGAACCCTTCATGGGCGCTGAGGCCCGACCCAGAACATCACAACCGCTGCTATCGCTGTCATTGTGTCCAATTTGAAGCCAAAAGCCAGATGTAGTGGGGATTGAAAGTTAGTTATTGTGCATACTGTGCTGCTGTTGAGCTGTAGCTCCACCCAAGTGTGGAGACTTTACATTTTGCGTTTTTACATCTCTCTGTATAGGCCAAAGAAATGATATGGCATTTAAAGCGCAGTCTGTAGTTAGCGTTTGGTCGGTAACACTTTTTTGTTGTTTTGGCTGTACTCCAGTGTGCAAGGAAACAATCACTATGAGGTCAGCGCGGTAACAAACCGCCATGATTTATGCATCAAAATGTGTTTGCAGGTTTTAGGGAGGAGTACTGCACATGTGAAAGCTGTTTCTGAGTTATGAAGCTTCAGAGGGTGGTGTGTGTGTGTGTGTGTGTGCGTGAGAAATCTGAAAAACCAACAGAGCAACAGACTGAAAGTTAAAATAATCGAGAGTTGTGGAGTTTAAAAAAGGCAATCTTCACAGAGGAGATGCCCTGATAGTCACTGTGTGACGTTGATGATCCACAGCCGATATGATCATTCTTAACTTGTATCACAGATTGCTCATCAGCTCATACACTTTGTTCCACATGGCCGACAAACGGCACACTGTTTTTTTTTAGTTGCAGCACCTGTATTAACTACAGGTGATCCATTTTAAGGTGAAGCATTCATTCTCATCCCCTGATGACGTATTTTTAATGAAAATTGTCACATAATGATTAATCAGTCGGGTCATCCATACTTCACAGATCACTCCTTAACTTTGGCTTGCAGATCAAGGCTGCATTACGTGCGTATGAATGTGAAGAGCCTCTGAGGCGTAGGAATGTTTAGGTATGTCATAATCACAGAGATTCATAATGCAGCCAGCGTGGAGCGAAAAAAACAAAATTGGAACAGTGAGAATGAATTACAATAACTCCTTAAGTAATCTTTGATATGAACTCTGATTTCCTGTAAAGGGAGATGGTAGTCATTTTTCATGGCAAATGATTCACACATTTCTTTAGTGTAGACACCCCTCCATACAAATACTTTCTGACGCATACACACATTGCCTGGTATGTAGACTTGTTGCAGCAAGAGTCAAGGAACTAACATGCCATGTAATCTTAATCCCAGAATGCAACATTTTGATTGCTATTTTTATGATTATTTTTTTATCCAGAGTGAGAATAAAATATTGAGCTCTATGGAGTTTTAAACCATTAATGAAGACATTACAGTACAGCTGGTCTGGGGTTCAAATTATACAGCTGTGCTTCAGATGGTTTACTTTTTTTTTTACCACTGTGTAACACCTAGTGTTTTTAGACAAACCAGATGTTGTTGGTCTGCTGTTATGTTTGTGAGCACTATTGGCTGAGTACAGGATTAGTTGACTGTATAGGGTTAGATCAAGTATCACAAAAATCATCAAAAAAAAAAAGAAAGTTATATAATCCTGGACATTCATGCATTTGTTGTTCCTTTGTACATTTTTAGAAGTTGGGAAGAAAAACACACAATTTAGTATTTTCCTTTGTTCCTTTGATTCTTATTTCCAAATTCCCATATCTTGATTACAATACCTGATGTTTCCATTTGCCTCCAGAGCTTCAAAGAAAATGTTGTTTTCAACTTCCTGGACTCAAAATGTTGACTTTAAGTGGCCTTCACTGCTAGAAATCAAAATGCACCAGTGTACTTGCTCAGTTTAGTTATGAAGCGGTGTGACAGATTTATTAATTTGTTGAAAAGAGACCTTCACATTGTGAGCAATGAAAAACCCCCAAAAGTGTAAAGTTAGGCTAATTACATATCAACAACAGTGGTACAGTACTTACTGAAGGTGACAGACTGCAAACCATCCACTCTCCTTCAAACAGTCAGGAAAACAACAACTCACAAAGATACTACTACCCCTAAATTTAGTACTAAGATTTCTCTGTGCAGAGTATTACAGTCCACAGCTGTATATTTAGGTCCTTCCCTTGTCATGTAGATCACAGCATGCACCACAGCTGCTGCAAGCTCTATGGCCCCCATGTATATTAAGAATTATGTGAGAATGTGTTTGTCAGATTAAACTAATGTACTGAACATAAGTGCATTAAGTACAAGTAAGTGCATAAGACATCACTAAAAATCTGCAGTTGTGTGTGCTGATCGGTCTGTTCATCATCCTTCAAGACTGCAAAAAAAGCATTCAAGGCTGATGAAGTCATAAAAGGAAAAGCCGAGGGAGTGAAAGAGCCCTGCCAGCAAAAGTAGTAGTGGTTTAGTCCTTATGTTGGCAGTTGAGGACAAAATCTGCAGTGAATTTTGTCATTATGGAGACAAATGAGAAAGAATTAACGCAGAGTGAAGTGAACTTAAAGAAGGAGACCTCTCCAAATGGCTGCCTTTAAAGCATCGCGCTGATCAGCCAGCTGCAGTATCTAGGCCAATAACTTTGAAAACCCACTGGCTATTACTACCATTTGAAGATTTGCCTGATTACCAACCCCTGATGATGGCTTATTGCCGACCATCATGGATTTAAAAATGTCAGACTGTTTTTGCAACCATGAGTGCACTTTTGACTTCATCCCTGCAGCTATGACTTGTTGCAGGGCTTTGTCTGATTAGAGATGGTCACTGTGGTAGATAATACACTACATCACCTTGAAGGAGGATGAAGAATTGCCAGTGATTTGGAATCAACTCATAGCAAGCAAGGGCCATTGTCAGCTGTTAGTTGAGTTAGCTATGTCCATTGTTCCCACAATTTTATTCCCCCAAAATCATTCCAGGTGTTTTTTCCAGTCTCTGAGCCAGGGATAAGTGGGACTTGTTATATGGTCCAATCGAACTAAGCTCATTTTCTTTTTCTCCACGTCTTGTAGAGGTTGCATATTGGTGAGAACTGTCCACAAGTCTTGACTGCATTATGCAGTAATGTGTGTGTGTGTGTTTATGTGTGTTGGAAAGCAGAGTAGAGGGAGTTTACAAGTCTCCTGTGGCATTAAGTTTACGATGGTTCCAGTCAGTGAAGAGTTGGCAAAGACTGCACCAAAGAAAGAAATATGAGTGCTACACAAAATGAGCCTTATGTTCTCTCTCTCTCTCACACACATACAAACACACGTACCTTGTGTATTAATGTTTGATCAAGGTTGTGAATAATTGATGCGTCTTTATTATTTGTCCCTCTGGTGTCCTGCAGTCCTCTTTCCCTCTCCGATCACCCCTCCCTCTCTCCATCTCATTAATCCTACTTTATGTTTGTCTCTCCCTCAGGACGCTGCTGCTTCACTACAGCCCTCCTGATTGGATGAAGAGAGAACCACTGACTACCAGTATGGATGCACTCATCTGTAGTTCTCTGGTAAGGCTTGTAAACCCTGCAAGCTTTTTCTTTTTTTTTTGTTCCCCCGTCATCTCGTCTGAAAATATAGGTCTGGTTCTTCTATCAGATTTTTAAAGCTTTGCTATAATATAAGATGATATTGAGTTATGGTAAAGGGATGGTCTTCAGATAAATTTAGAGCATCCTTCCTTCTACTTCAGCTTCAAGCATCAACTAAGCTATGATAGCACACACTAGGATAACCAGTGGCTATAGCTCAACAACACTTGTGAATGCCATGCTTGTTTGAGGTAATTAAGCAGCTTTTCCATTGTAAATACATGAGCCAAATCGTTAAGTTTTGTACTTTTTAAACTCACCTATACAACTGAACGCTACAGCTCTAGGTCCCTGAGTGCTACCACAGGAAAAGACCCAAGAAAAATATGTGCAGCCAGGACCTAGCTCACCTCCTGCTAGCTGCGCAACATTGCAGTTAAACAGCAAAGTAATATCACTACACATGCTTTGCAACATCCACCAGTGCCCACACACCACTGACATAAACTCTGTTAATTTGAGTCTGCATCGGTGCAGAAAGTGGAAGAAGGAGAATATGTCCAGATACGATGTTGGAGAGATGGAGGAACATTTTGAATTTGATGGCCTCAGTGTTGTGTGATAAGGCACTGGTGGATGTTGCAAGGCATGTGTAGTGATATTTTGAGCATAATAGAGGCCAAAGTCACGGTTTTAAAGTTCTGCCCCCATTACTTTGCTGTTTAACTGCAATGTTGTGCAGCTAGCAGGAGGTGAGCTAGGTCCTGGCTGCACATATTTTTCTTGGGTCTTTTCCTATGGTAGCACTGGGGGACCTAGAGCTGTAGAGCGTTATTTAGAAAATGCCTGGAATTCTCCTTTAATATCTCATCCAGGTCAGCAACACTTCTTGGTGTGCCATTCTGTCTTTACCTGTTCGGTACTACCATAGCAACTTTGAACAGTGAAGGTGATAATAGTGAGTGTTGGATCTGTTATCAGTGTTTACATCTATTTACATCCTGACCTCCAGCAGCCTCCTAACATTATGTTGAACTGGTGAGGAGGATTGCCTACATCCCGTGCATTCAGTTTACATTACAAAGGAAAGGTTTGCAGTGTTTTGTGGTCCGCCTGTCCTCTTCGGTCCGTCCTGCTCTGCTCGGCTCTAAAAGTGTCTGGGTGATTGTGCAGGAAGCGAGGGACAGTGAATCAAAGAACCAGTGCATGTACTATGATTTTTATTCCTATAGCGTTTTGCGTCGCCTTCGCTGCTTCACAGTATGGTGTTGTCTCCATAGAAACCAGCTGCTGTTGTTGGGTTCCACATGGATGAATGTGGTCTCCGAGGGCAACCCAAGAAGTACTCAGGATTCTTTACATTCTTCTTCTTCTTCTCATCATTCTTGCACTTTTTTCTTCCTGTTGTGTTCAGATCTGCAGCTGAGCCGCCTGAACCTGAACTGTGACCAGCGCCAGTCTACGACTGACCTCCTGTCAGGTACCAAACCACACAGACACACACACCCACACACACTTGAAAACATGCTGTGCTTGTGCTTGTTTAGTAGGCTACCCCTTCATGCTCCTAGTTGGTAGTTTTGAAAATCCACAGTGCTATTATTCAAGAATGAAAGAAATAAGCCTGGCAATATTCTCCATGTTTGTTATCATCAACAAATAATAATAACAAAACCAACCATCTGTTAGAGCCCAGCTTCTCTTCTCTGTTGGTAGCTGTCTTAAAATAGCTGCGTACTGTAGTTTCAGCAAAAATTACTTAATTGTAGAGGATTTGTTGGTCACTACTTTCAGACACAAATAACCTGAAATAACCTGGTGCAACTGTGTTTGTACTGCACAAAATAACACTACCGGACACTACATTTGGTTATGAATACACAGGCAGCAATTCTTAGTAGGATCAGTCAGTTCTGGTCATGTTCATGTTATTTATGGGCTACACTACAGGAGGTTTTAATGCATTCAGTGCACTTGAGATGACCTGTGTGTGTGTGTGTGTGTGATTAAAGATTTAGAGTGGTTAATTGCATTTCTGTGGGCAGGACTTGAATTTTTCAGCGAGGGAGTGTTGGTATTGCACAAAATTTCATTGTTTCTTGCAGTCTATTAACACTTACAGCAACGTTTAATAACGTTAAGGCAACGTCTGTGCCGGTGCTGAATGTGAGACAGCTCGCATCGGCCCTGTATGAGACAGGTCAACACACTTTGCACATTCTCTCTCCCTCTCTCTACAAGGCTACAAGCCCCCTCTGCTGTTGCAGCATATACAGACAGGTTTCAATAAAATGAACTTGAAGGCCTTCTGGCTATAGCACAAATGCACATCATCTGAAGTGGAATTCGCTCAGAGAAGAACACTGGAAACTGAAAGGCACAAATGGCAGTGTCAGTGATGTCAAGTTAACAGTGTCAGTCCCCAGGCAGGTAACAGTGAAGCAGTCCAAAGACAAGTTTCAGGCTAACTGGCGCATAATAAAACTTAACAATGGTGAAATGAGTGATTTAACAAGAATACAGTGCTGCACCTTTTACCGGCCGATGTTACAACACATCAACTTTTACGTTTCCACTCAGATGGCTTTTCTCATACAGCAGCATTGTAAAGAAACTGCGAGGCAGAAAGAGATTCAGCATACAAACGCCTGATAAAAACTAAATTCATCATGTAACACAAATCTCACTCATCTGATACTCATTTCAGAGCTTTTAGCAATTTTAATTTGAACAAAGTCAAAAGAGCCAGTACTGGGAGAACAGAGCATGGAGATGAGAAAGACAGACTAAAGATGCTGCAGCACCTCAAAGAGATGATCAGATATTTAAGTTTTCCAGGCCCTGGTGACAGTTGAAACCAAATCAGAAGAATAACATCCTAGATTAGTTAACATGTTTTGCATGCTGGTACATATTTCCACCATGAGGCATTTCCCACCTACAGTACATTACAGCCTGAGAGTACCGGTAGTTGTTATAATAGAAATAGAAGTTAACTGTGTTACCCTGTGTTCTTCTTTCAGGTGATCCATCTTGTACCATGATGATGTCAGTAGATGTGACCAATCGTAACGGCCCTGCTGCCACACCTCCCACCTCCCTCAGCCTCCGCTCCTCACACAATCAGCTCCTCAGCAGCGATGTCATCAAACAGGGCTCCGCCACGCCTCCCAAATGTCGCAAAAAGTATGCACTTACCAGTATCCAGGCTGCCATGGGCCTCGGAGAAGCGGTGCCATCTTCACCATCACCATCATCATCTCCATCGCAGTCTTCAACCCCCAACAATCCCAAACTAGCCAAGAACGGGGTCAACCAGCTTCGTAAAGCGGGCCAGGACCACAACAAAAACACGACCGGCCCCGAGCCGCTAGATCTGGAGTGTAATTCAGAGACTATAGCGGATGATCTCAATGTCAACACAGCAGAGGAACACGACAGTCACACTCTCACCAATAACGACCGAGAGGATGATGTGATCAAGTTAGATGTGGAATTGCACCCGAACGCCAACACTGACGCGCCCGAGCCCGAGCAGAAAACGGAATCAGACATAGACTGTAACATTAACACGACAGCGGAGCTCAAACTGAACGGCAACACAACAGATCTGGGCTTTGATGTGAACATCGAAGCAGAGGAGAGCGATGACATCAGCATTTTGTCTGAAAAGGAAATAATGTCAAAGATGAAGATCGGGGAAGATGGAGACGAGGCAGTGGAGGGGGAGCCGGAAGACGAGGAGAAGAAGCCTCTACTGACGATCGAAAGTGAGTCCCCCGTGGAGAACCACAAAGTCCCTGCAGACCTCGAACTCATCTCTGACCTCCAGTCCAACATCAAGCTCCTGAAAACAGGCAAAGACTCTTCGGTACCTCCTCCTCCCTCCCCGCCCAGGCAAGCCAGTCCAGAGGACACGCCCCTGCTCTCTGTGGCCTCCTGCTCCTCCTCTTCCTCCTCCTCCCCAGAGACGAAGAAGGACAGGAGGACCGGCGCAAAGACAGACTGTGCTTTGAACCGCATCCAGAATCTAAACCCCAGTGACGAAGAGCTGAGTTGGACCACCCTGTCCCAGGAGAGTAACTCCCCAGAGGAGACAGGTACACAAATGCACAAACAAAACACACTGAAAAGATCTTGTTGCAGTTTTTATGTCATTTGCTGATATTTGTCATAGTTTTCATGTGCGTGTATGCAAGTTACTCCAGTTTTATTTTGTTTTTTTTTAATTCTCCAGAGCGCTATGTAGTGGTTACACTGTCCTCTCTGCTGATGACATGTTTCCATTTAGGGTGAGCGAGTGGTCATGCATGTGTGTGTGTGCATAAGCTGAACTCAGACATTGCTGGAACAGAATAACAATCACTCCATCCTCCAGTAAATCTCCCAGAGTCCCAGAGTCTGGGACAGGAAATGCCCTTGTAACCTCATGGGTGGTTAGCAAGCTAGTTCAGCTGCATCCAGTTTCAAGCTGTGTCCTGGGCGTGTGTGTGTGTGTGTGTGTGTGTGTAATCGTGTGTGTGTTTGGATAGGACTTGCAAGGCTATTGATGAATTTATACAAAATCCGTAGCTGCCATTGTCTTGGCTGCAGCGATACATTTTTCTGCACTGTCCCCTCCCATCCTTAGTTTTCATCATTCTTTTTCTGAGGGTATGGATATTTGTGCTGTGTGGATAGTAGTAAATGTAATTGGAGCAGCTGAGACACACACATACAAACAAATGGAGAGAGCTTTAGTTTTCATCCAGTTTCGATGCGCAGGTCTGTTGGTACAACGAGCATTGTACCATTCATCTTGTGTTTACAGTCCATTTGTATGTTTTTGTCGGTGTATGATCATGATGGTGTGGTCTCTGACTGCCTATGTACCTCTCCAACTTTTCATGATCAAGTCATCTTCAGATCTTTTGCACAAGGAATCATTTAAACTTTATTATATGTTTTAGAAAATAGTTATTGTGCAGTTAGGAGTATGTTGTTTTTATTTTATTTTTTATCATCTAAACCTCCCTTAACAGAAAATGCTTAAATAATGCTTTTATATTTAAATGGTTTGCAGTTTTGAATATATTGTTTCTTATTAACATACTAATTATTTATCAGTGTCAGTACATGACATTGAAGATGAATACATTTAGCAGTTTCTCATGTTTTATATCACAGTACATACACTAAGGTGGATCTTGAATTAGAGGCAGATTTTGTAATCTAATTTAAGAAATTTCTGAGTCATCGCCTCTGTCATGGGTCCTTACTTTCTTAAACTCGCTTGTTGCCAACCTCTGCAGAAGTCATTGTATTTCTCCGTCAGCGTTATGTTAAAGATCTGGCTCTTCATTTTAGGTCCCTGCCTGGTGCATTTCTTTTTCTTCTTTTTTTTTGTTGAATCACATGAAACATCCATCCTGTCTAGAGCATAAGTACCAATCTCTAACATGAGCTCAGCTGTAAACCATCCTCTCTCAGTCTGTGAGAGTTGCACTGCTCTGTGCTGCTGAGTCTTTTTGCTGCTTTATTTCTCCCATAATGACTCTCTCCCAGCTCTCTGATGACTCACTGTCGAGGTGAAGGCTCTGAGCATCTGTGTATTTCATTTCTCTACAAGTATTAGAGGAGA
>NC_140907.1:18262381-18367381 GCF_045865225.1 Trachurus japonicus
TTTCCAGACAGACCCTGACCTGCCTCCAGGATGGAAGAAGATCACAGACATGGCCGGTATCTACTACTGGCACATTCCTACAGGCACCACCCAGTGGGAGAGGCCCGCCGCCCGTCAAGCACCTCCTGGTCAGACGGAGACCCCGGCTCTGGGTGACCAGGCAGTCTCAACACCACGTAAACACTCTCTGGGCTCGCTCAGCCCCTCTCCCACTTCGGACCATGAGGTGAGAGAAAGAGACTGAATTGTTCAGATTTTAGGCCCCGCATGAATCTTACCTTTTTGTTGTTGCTCTGTCTGTTAACTTTGGATACATCAGCTACCCTGCATAAATGTGATCACCCAGGCTATGCAATGACAAGTTATAAGTGCCTTTTGGCAGTGGTCAGGCTCAAACTGTGATTGGAAATACATACTGAAGATAACACATCCGCAACGTAGAGAGGGGAGAAGCAACAATGGGAAAATACTGATTAGTACAAACACATGCAGCCTTATGACTGCATTGCAGTTAAGTTGAAAAATATAGTTCTGATAAATGTCATTATGAAAAACTTTATTTTAAGCCTCTGGGTATTAACAAACTTGCAAACATCAGAGAATAATTATGACAGCTGTAATGAGACATAGATATTGACATATGTTAGACATAAAGCTCAGTGCTCTTCTTCCACCAGTATTCTTTTCTCTATAATTTAAAAAGGTTATTGTTCCTGCTGCATTTATAATGACCTCTAACTTCTTTTGAAGCAGAACTGACATTATAGATCAGATTTATATGCCCATCTAAGTACATCACACCTGCAGAAGACATTTCCTGACCTTGGGATTATGACAATGCTTACAATTTTATAAGTGAAATCTACCATTGTCTGTGTGTGTGTGTGTGTGTGTGTGTGTGTGTGTGTGTGTGTGTGTGTGTGTGTGTGTGTCTGTGTGTGTATGCATATAGTCGTGCCAGGCGGAGATCTTCTTCAGGGCATCAACTCGCTCAGGCAGCACCACCTCTGACAGTTCAGTGGAGCCCCTCTCTTCTCATGAGCCCACCCTCCCCACATGTGGATTTGTCAACAGCTGCTACTTTGTAAGTGACAAGGAAGTCCTGTTTGTCTGTGTCTCTGTGCCATAATCTGTGTGCGTTCAATCTGTTTTGTAAAAGGTGGGGCATGTGGCCTCCATGTAGAATTTAGGACATTGCAATGTATTCGTCTGATGGTCTTATTTAGTTCTATATTAGTGGAAGGGTCTCAGAAATATGCAACAAGACAAGCTGGCAAAGACAGAGAGTGGACCATCAATACTCTAGTTTATTTCTGGGATACAGGAAAGCAAGAACACAGAGTCAATCAGTCAGTCAATCATGCAGAATGATGGAGGGAAACGAAGAGAGGAAAGGAGATTTATAGACAGGAGCGTGGTGTAGATAAAATATTGATCTAGTGAGAATGAACTGATGTTGACAGATGGACGTGCCAGAATCTCATCCTGGCACATCTATTTGGAGTGAGTGACCCTGCAGCCGAAGAGGCAGACAGACAAACGTGGCGGCGCTGTAAATGCGTCCTCTAAATTCTCACTATGTAGATTGTAGTCACTTTTAATGCTTAATCTCTCTCTCTCTCTCTCTTCAGCCTCGCTCCACATCTCTTCAGGGGGTGCCTGATCAAGAGTGTCGCTCTCTGCATCAAGACGATGAGGACAAGGTGGGGGATTTTAAAACTTTCCACACTGTGTCCTCTTTCTCACCTGTCACCAGTTGTGCGTAAAATTGTGTATGTGAGGCATAGTGAGAAGGAAAATGATACTACAGCATCTGTATGTATGTGTGTATTAGTGAATACGGTATACGATGTATGTATGTCCTCTTGGATCACATACAGTGCAGCCAGTATGTATTTGGACAGTGACATGTATTTATTTGTTTTTGCTCTGTACATAAGTGCATTTGATGCGAAATAGAATAATGAGCTTGAGGTTACACTGGTGCCAAACACACACCAGGGACCAAGTGCATTAAAAATGTACAACCACACAGCAGATTGTGAGCATTCATAGAGAAAGACAGTGACATCACATGGGACATAACAAACTACTAAGGCAATCTATTCACAACCTCACTCTCTCCAATCTATGTGTTTGATTTGAATAGTTAATATATTTTATTTCTTTTCCAGATTCATCCTGTAAAAGCAAATAAGTGTCACTGTTCAAATTTGCATTAGTCTGTGTTCTCTATTTTATCCATATTTTACTACAGTAATAAAGAATCAGTAGATTCTCATTGCCGAGGTGTTTATGTTCAGTGGGAGCAAGAAACATTGGAGAAAATATTTTGCAGTCTTGATTAACATCCTCTCATTTAAGAAAAGTGTTTTGCTCCGTTGCTTCTCATTGCAACAGACACTCAGTGTGGAGTGAGCTAGTTAGCTAACAGCCTTGTTCTGTCTTTCTTCTCCTCACCCCCCTCCCACTGTCGAACCCCCCCTCAAACCTCGACCCACCACTATGTGTGTGCGTGTGTGTGTTTTAACGCTGTATGTAGAAACAGGTGTGGAGTGATTTTGGCGGAAAGATTGATAGTGAGGTGTGGAAGGCAAGTATAATGCACTCAAGTGTCAACGAGTCTTGTTCTCGGTCTAACCTCACCCACTCTTTGACTGTGTGCATTTATGCATTATGCGCTACGAATTCACTGCCTGCGCAAAAGCATGTGTGGCTGATGCTTCAACATAAATGTAACAGCAACGACCACAGCATCTTGTCATGTCTGATACGTCCAAACATTTCTGTCGTTTGGCTGCAACAACATACTCAACAGTTTCTTTCTTTACTTGTGTTGCTAAAATATTTTCATCTTTCCTTCCTGCTGGCACAGATATGAATGTGTTTGCACACTCGAGTGTGTGTACATACTACGCGCCACCTTCCTTTCCTTGATGCAGCACACCCCATTACACATAACACACCAGTGCCATTTCTCCATCCAGCAAGGGGATTCTGCCCACACTTGGATGCATGCTCGCATATGTTGCATTGGGGTCATAATAATTACATTTGGTTCCTGCCAGGCTTGTGTCTTAGCTTAGTTTTTAGCCCCTCTCCCACCTGTCCTGTAACCCATGAATGTTATGGCAGTTAAACATGTGGGTGTCGTGTTCGAACATGAGTCGCAGTGAGTTTTGTTTTAGATGCAGTGAGGTGGTTCACGTCCTGGTAAGATTTCTGGATGTCTGCCACAGCTCTAGTTGGAGCAAAAGCAAAAATATTCTCAGGAAAATTACTCAGTTTTTCCAGGGGTTAAAATGTCATGTGTGCTGTTTGTGAACATAGTAAGAAATTGAGTCATAATAAGACAGTGGAGGCTTATGTATCAGGACACATCTGAAAATACCAAACATCTGCGTTCACCAGCTATGTGGTTGGGGAAGAAAAACCTAAAAGGCTCTGAATTTGATGTGTTCCCGCAGTAATAAAGGGTTATTTAAATACTTCTGAATCACTTTGAACTACATTATCACAAAACTATAAAGCAACTAAAAATAAAACCAAGTTCTGGAGATGACAAAGCTCTTTTTGAATGTGTGACATCCTGTGGGATCAGACCTTACCTGAGTTTTTCTTCATTCAGACACTTATGTGCGAATGATGATAATAATAAACTCATAATATCAATGTCTTCATATGTTCAGCAACTTTCATGCAAAGATGCCATGAGTCCATTATTGACAAGAATTAAAAACAAGGTCAAAACTAGATAATAAAAAACAACAACATGACAAGTTGAAAAAGAATGCCTGAAATTAAAAGTCAAACTAAGATAGTCCATCAACTTCTTTTGAAAATACCAAGGTAGTCAAGGCCATGACCACAGAAAGCAGTCATGTCAGAATGGCTGACATTCTTACAGGTTACATGTGTGAAAGGGGCTTGAGATGAAGTAGGAGTTATTTTGGTGTCATTTTACACTCTAATGATGTCACCTCTGTGCACCAGGACCTGCAGGCAGCCACGGTGAACCCTGACCCCAGCCTGAAGGAGTTTGAGGGTGCTACGCTTCGCTACGCATCACTCAAGCTAAGGTAAAATACAGATAGAGGCGCACACATGCACAAACAGACACAAATCCCACCCTACCTCTGCACATGGATCTGTGTGAGCTACCACAGTCAGAATTGGTTATAAAAGGTTTTTGTGTCCCTTTACCTTCTTTGCTATCCACTGGCAGCAGCGCTCTTGGCCTCTGTCCGAGTGCTGTGTAGTTAGTTTCTCTAATCTTGTGTTAAATCAGTGTTAGAGTTAAATAACATCAGAACGAGCAGGAAGTTAGTTCTTCTACTCAGGAAATGGCTCCATGTTCTCTATTAGTGTAATGACTACCCTTAGCTTTGGTAAGTTCACACACAGGACAGGAACCTTGTTAACAAAGCACCAAATGGTTGTTGTAGTTGTACAGGCAAACAGCTGATCCTAGAAGTGTATAAGCATCCTGTATTTAACTTTTCCACTTTTTTTCCCCCCAGGAACCGTCCAGCCGCAGAAGAGGAGGAGTCTAGCAGTATCAACAGTGACCCAGAAGCAAAGGTAAGGAACCTTTACCTTGGCCTTAATTCAGCCATCAAAACCTTATTATATGTTATATATGTATAATTCACATCATTCTGCAGTTATTGTAGTTTACCTATTAAGAAAACATGTGTAGAGGACACTTAAAGAAATAAAAAGAATATTTTTGTGTGCCAAACAAGCAGTATTCGGCATTGCAACTTCTTCACCCTGTGTCAAAATAAACTTTATATATAATGCTGTGTGACTGGCACAGTATTTATATGCATCTGTTTGTATTTATATCATCTTTTGCAGAATCTAATGTTTCTCACCTCATAGTTGTACATAGTTGTGTGATCTGACTCTTAAACACTGGAATAGAGTCAACATCCTCAAGCAGACATGGCTTCTTGTTTGTATGTATGTTTTAGTCTGTTGATGTCTTTAGCCTCTTGGGTTACTGACACTGTTTATGTTGGTCATGCAGGCTGTTCATGTACCTCAAAGGGAAGCGAGAATTAAACAAAACTACCCCCCAGTGGTGAGACAGAGAAGTTCAGTTCCCTGCTGCATATTGGTGCATTAATTACTGTGGCCTCTTTAAAATCAAAACCTAAGATTCAAATGAGACATTTAAGCGTTTAATCAAGGATCAGGCTCAATATAACATATTGCTCAGTAGAATGTCAAACAGACTGATACTATTACCAGCAAATGTCAGCTTCAGCGTGTAAAGTTCAGTTAAGAATCCAACTAATTGAGCTAAAAAATACATTATTTATCCAGCCTGATACAGAGTGATTTCACTGAATGGCACAGCAAATTGCAGAATGGCAAAAATACATTTGAAAGGAGAGTGTGTGTGTGTGTGTCGTTTTTCCACAGATGGTTGAATAGATCTAAAGCATCGCAGATTAGAGTTTAAAGCCAGCACTCGGCTTGTCGACGTGGTGCTGATTTGGATGTCTGGTGTTTGTTTCCCTCTGTGTGTTTGTCTGGCAGAAACTTACAATCCTTAGCAACAGTGACATTGTGATGAATACCAGACACAAACACAGACGTACAGTCAGGGCATCTGGACTGGTAGCGCACTCTGACACATACACCAGCGGCAGCAAACAGCCCACTGCAGTATCAAGATTGGAACGGTGCCTTCCTACCTAGTAAGGGAGTTAAATCCAACCAGGACCTCATTCAACAACAATTTGTATCTACCAAAGGCCAGAAAACCTCAGTAAACACAATCTGCCCTTAAAATAAACTAAACTGAAATAGTTGGGATGAAATCATTGTACTAATTAGTCCCTGTAGGAAAGAAAACCAAACTAAGAATCAGACAAACACATTTTTATATTTCACATGAGAGATTATCACAGCTGCATCATGTGTGCATTGTGCAGCTGCTACCACCTGCTGGTCTGGACCAGTGACACAGCTTTGGCCACAGCTTTCCATGTGGTAACATGGAGAGAGCTACTTGGGGATCATTTGTATATTTAATATGGAGAAACCACAGATCCCGTCTTAAATCCCTTAAAACTGCTCACAGGCTCGAGTCACACCGATAATGTCAAACATATTTGACATTTCACCGTCAAAATGAAAATGATTACGTCAGTCCCAGAGCAGCTGACAGTGTTGCCAAGCAACAGTAAACATTTTCTCCCTTTAGGCCAATGTTTACTGGCATACTTAATTATCTGTTGACAGATATTAAAACAGACTTAGATAAAATCTTACCTCTAGTTCTCACTGGACAATAGACAAATACATCCCAGTGGAACCATGTGAGATCATGTGAGTTTCTCCTTATGTGCGTGATGCAACCATAGTTTACGAAAGAAGGAAAACTTGGGTAACTCTCTGATTTCAACAGCACTTCAAGTGAATCTTTTTGACATGCACATTTGGATGTTTTCCCCTTCTCTGACCTCTTTCATCCGCTTTCTCTCGGGAGTGTTGTCTGAATGGACTTCAGAAATCAAATTAATACTTGATGAGGGCAGATGGATGGGTCTCTCTCCTTCCTCTCTTCCTCTCTACCAACATGCTTTGTTGTCTTCATCTGTTTACCTGTCTCTTCGTGTTTTTGGAGTTCAAACTTTTTCCCTTTGGCAGGTTCAAAACTGAGTCTATTTAAACAAAATGACTTTGCTTTTAAAGCTTCAGTTGGTAAGTCGACAAAAGTGAAAGTAAAGTCTGTGACTTGGTTGGAAATTTTAAGACGATACAACGTCAGGTCCCTCTATGAGCCTCCTCCAAGCACCTGCCCTCCTCCTCCCCACACACACACACACCCACACATAGATCATGTAGCCATAGCACACACAGAAGGCATAACGCAGGAAACTCCAAAACGATATCACGTCTCAGCATGAAACACACGGGCACAATTAGCCAACTGTAACAACAACAGTCTTCTCGGTCGTTGTCCACGGAGGAACCAGCAGTTTTACATTTTTCGGCTGCTCTGCCATTGCAACAAGCTGATAGCGAGTTGTACGAGCTGTGATTGGCTGCTCCTCCTGCCCCCTCTACCTGACTGGTGGATCAGCACCGGGTGCGGTGGTTTTTGGTCTGTAGGTGGAGCCAGAGGAGTTGGATTTTGTCCTAAATTACCCTTTTCATGTAGCCTGGCTAACACCAGACCTCAATGTAGATTGAGATTCGACTTGCAGCAAATATGACTGAATGACTGTTACCAACTGAAGCTTTAAAGTCACTCTCAAAAAAGGTATTAAAGTCTGCGAAGAAACAGCCACTTAACTGTGTGATAAAACTTGATAGATCTTTAGATACTGTGTTGTACATAGCAGTTTTGTCACTTGTGTGTCTGTTTCCCTCAGTGTTTTGCCGTACGCTCTCTTGGATGGGTGGAGATGGCTGAGGAGGACCTGGCTCCTGGAAAGAGCAGTGTTGCTGTCAACAACTGCATCAGACAGCTGTCCTACTGCAAGAACGACATCCGAGACACTGTCGGCATCTGGGGAGAGGTGAGAGAGGGAGAGTGTAGTCATGCAGTATGTATTTTGTTTACTGCTCAAATAAAGGGAGGCATGTTTGTAGTTGTTGGAGGTTAAAGATCTGGAGGGGAGGAGTACTTGTACAGACTTAAGAAGATGAATAAAGAGTGAGGGAGGAGCAAAGGAAAGAGCAACAGAAGTGTGAGGGGGGCGACAGTCTTCTGAAATGTATGTCAAGACGTGGAGGGTGGAGGGAGAAAAGTAGAGCAACGGTATGAAGGCTTTTCCCTCTCTCTGCACCGGTGGTTGTGTTTAATGTGAAGCGACAGAACAGAGAGAGCATCTGTCTTTCTATAACCTTTTATCTCCCACCCCCTCTTTTTAGGGTTTGATAATTTATTTAGAGGTCTTCTTCACCAAATAACCCACACATACACACTCACACTTTTATGCACACGCAGGCAGATATACTTTATAGGCAAGTAAAAAAAAAAAAGAAAAAAGAAAAAAAAGCACCTGACCTTTAAAGGACCACTTTCTTTGCAACTGCAGCTGCAGGAAATAAGGATTTTGTGATGAGATCTGAAAAATTTCTATTTGTCTGTGTTTGTGTTTGTCTGTGTGCGTGCGTTTAGGGGAAGGACATGTACCTGGTGCTGGAAAATAACATGCTGAACCTAGTTGACCCCATGGACCGCAGTGTGCTTCACTCTCAGCCAATCGCAAGTATCCGAGTGTGGGGCGTTGGCCGGGACAATGGCAGGTTAGTCAGCGTGACAACCACATTACTTTTCCCTTTTCTTTTTTTTTGTCTTTGAAAATCAAACAGTGTCATTAACCAATCATCTGGACTTATTGAGGTATAATATCCTTTCAGTATTTAAGTTTAGGTTTTTGAATAGTTAATGTGATAGATTAGTCCCCACCCAGCATAAATGAAGTCAGTGGTGCATCACACACACACACACACACACCCAGCAAAAGGTCAGGGTGACAATTAAGGACAGCAGACAGGTAGTGTGGTAACAGACAGAAGAGAGGAGTTAATGATTGATGATGAAGGGATGCTATTTAAGGATTAATTCATCAGTACAAAGCAGAGGATGAGAGGCAGAGTGGCCTTTATTCTCATTCACCTCAAATCCCCACCTGACTCGTCCCCTACTTTCACCTCAGCTAAGCTCAGCGCGGGCGGCTTAACTGTCACCGCGCTGAGCTGCTTCTGCCTTTTGATGTTCTTCAATGAAAGAAAGTGAAGAAACAACTAAGACCAAGTGAGCTTCACAAGCCGTTCCTTCGCCTATGAAGGTTAAGATGAATTTCTAAGATAAACAGGGTGTGATTGTTCTGCTGTGTAACCAATAGAGGGCACTGTGCACTGCTGCTGTGTGCACAAGAGTGTGCAAAATGTAGGTTATCAGGTGGAGTGGAGTGGTTGGTAGCTGCCGTATAATTGGAGCTGGCATGTGGTTGTACACGCACGCACACACACACACACACACACACACACACACACACACACACACACACACACACACACACACACGCAGGCACTCAGGAGAAGAGGCAACACTAAAAGCCCTTGGCATAGGCAGAGCAGCAGAATTGTGTCGCCTCAGGGATCTCTCGCTTCCCTCATCCACGCTCACTCTCATGCAGCGGTGTGTGTTACAGTATAATTTTAAACTGCGATCACCCTGTCAGATAAAACTGATGTGTGTTTTCCCACTGCTTCCCCTTTATTTTCCAACCACTCCACATCATCTACATATAGCGGGAGATAGAGAGCAGTGGGAATACCTCAGCTGCAGCAGAGGGAGGAGGAGGAGGAGGAGGAGGAGGAGGAGGAGGATGGTTAGAGGGAGGGAAGGAAGGAGAGGGGGGTTTTGGCAGTGGAGAGGGAGAGAGGGGTATGAAGCTGCCAGAGGGGGAGGTATGGTTAGTGCTTACAGGGTGTGGAGCAGACAGGTTGAGGAGTGTGTGCCGTATCACCAGGAGTGGATGGTGTGACTGTGTGAGGATGCACCGGTCTGTACAGGACTAAACGCTAAACTATAGGAAAAACCACTACTGGTACTGTGAGTATACTCGTATTCCTTTATCTGAGTTTAGTTACTTTGGTGTTGTTATAAAGAAGCCACAAATGAGTGTGGTCAGGCCTCTGTCTGCAGGGGGATGGTGCTGAGCTGGTGACTGAAGGCTTGATTTTTACAGCCGGTGTGAAAGTGTCCATCTCGCAACATTACAGGAACTCAGGCTGAGAGTAAAACTCATGTGTGTGTGTGTGTGTGTGTGGAGGGGGTGGGGGGGGGGGTTGCTTTGTTTGTGGCTGTTTCTGCAAATCTGAATCTCTGGTATTTGGAAAAAACTAAAAATGTTTGTTTATAATACAGAGAATGAAACGTGCAGCACTATAATACAGGTGTGAAATATTTCTCTTCATTGTACTAAATGTTCAATGTTTTAGATTTTAAAATCTTTAAACGTGTGCGTAGTTATGCAAAAAAACACCAGAAGCAGAAACGGGCTCATGTTCTTATTTATTTATGGGTTGTTTGACTTTGAAGGCGTTTGAGGGATGTCGCTGTAGCAGCGGCGAGGTTTAAATATTGTGGAGGAATCTGAGACCTGGTTGGTGCAGGGATTCTCCCTTTATCTCTCCCACTCTCTCTTTGTCACTCACACACACACACACACACACACACACACACACACACACACACACACACACACACACACACACACACACTCTCGCTTATGGATATGGATCGGCGTGGTCTCCACATGTGCCACGAAACATATTATCTCCATGTAGATTACAGATTCTCACAGCAACCTTGACATTTGCAGAGGCGTCTGCGTGACGATAAGATCATATTAGATTGAATTAGATGCCCCCTCCCTAGCCCACCCCTCTTATCGTCCCTCCTCATATGGCCGTTTTTATCCCGCACTCTTCTTTATGCTTTTATCGTTATTGTCTTCTACATTGTTGCAGTTCTCTACCAGTTTCCTACCCCAGGGCAGACTGAGGATGGCTATGTAGCCGAAACATTTCTGTTCAGTTGTCGCTTGTTTTTGTTTTACACACCATCGTAGCACTTGTTATATTATTATTATTTTTTTTTTTGACCATTAAACATGGAACTTTACATGTGTCAACCTTTGTAGTGGACTTCCCATTTATCTGACCAGTGTGCGAGCCTTTCACTGCTACCCCAGCGCTTCACATGTCTCCTCAACGTATTCCTCACTCTTCTCACTCTCTCTGCTCAGCAACTTCCTTTTTATACGACTTTTAGAAACTCCCAGCCTATTTCCTTGATTTCGTTCAGGAAACAGAATCCATCAGCAGCCAATTAAAACTAATAGTGCCTGAATAGGACATCTCTCTGCCCTGCTAACCCCTCCCCATCCCCTTTGCACCTCATTTAGTTTCTATAATTCTTTTCAGATTTCACCTCAAGGTTAAGTATGCATTACGACTGCCTGCAGGGTGGCTTTGACCCCTTCCACCCACACACATACAGTACATATACATGTACATGTACATATGGAAATGACTATGTCCTTCAAGGTTAATCCTCTATGGGTCTGTTTGTCACCTTTACCTCCTGTCCCGCTGTAGGGAACAAGTACAATGTCTTATTTTTTTTTCTCTTCTCTTCTTCTAACTGTCTGGTTTTCCTCCCTTGCTTCCTTGGACACAGAGAGAGGTAAACACATTCTTTCCCTTCATCCCCTGACCCTCCTCTAGTATCTCTCCATCATCTCAGCCATTCCTTATTGTTTAATTTCCTCTACGTCTCGTTTTTTTCTCGTCTTCAAAGTGGCTCTTGATGTACTGTACCACTGTGTGCGCACACTTAGAGATGTAGGAAATGAAGGTGACCTCCTCTGTCTGTCTCTGTCCACAAGCTTTTTTTTTTTTTTTTTTTACAAGTATGCACACTCTTTTGTGGAGAGTTTTCCCTCAGGGTCTGAGCTCAGAAATCTTGTTAACCCTCAGGCCTGTGTGTTTCCTATTGCCCTGCATATTGCAGCACTCGTCTTGAAGGAAGTTATTCAGATTGGTTTTATGTGCGTTTTTGACTGACGTAAATCATGTGTGTGTGTGTGTGTGTGTGTGCGCATGTGTGCTGCGCCGGTTTAATTTGGAGCCGCTATATTTCTTTTTCACAGTCTTCTACGTCTTCATTCCTCTTTCCCTCCGTCTACTTTCCTTCTTCTTTTCATTCCTGTCTTTTCAGTGGAGTTAAATTGTTTTCAGCTCCAGTGGGCCCAGGGGAAAGTTCTTCCCTGCTGTCACTCCATTCAGCTCCCTCTTGCATCACGCTGCTCTATTGATCTCTTGGGTCCATCAACCTGCATGTGTGCGTGTATGTGTGTGTGTGTTTGTGTGTGTGTGTGTCCTGTATTCATCAGACTGATAAAGGTCAGCTCATCTCTCATGTCGTCTCCAAGAGCTGTCAGTCTCAGAAGTGGACATGCACTCACACCCACAGACACACAATAAAACTACACAAAACTTGTCTCATCATTTATCTTTCTTGTCTCAAAGTAGTACTGAGAAAATAGCCCAACAAACCCTCCATTCACCGTCTTCCCCCTGGTGTTTTTCCTCCTTTCTGTGCATCTACACTAACCCTGTGTTTTCCTCTTTCCCAGGGACTTTGCATATGTGGCAAGGGATAAAAACACCAGGATCCTGAAATGTCATGTGTTCCGCTGTGACACGCCAGCCAAAGCCATCGCCACCAGTCTGCATGAGATCTGCTCCCGGGTGAGTGATTCAGGCTGGAGGAGGGTGCGGACATGTGGCCAAGTTTGGATTTTGGCAAGTGGGCTTTTATAGCTGAAGCGTTGGACTTGTTGGCAGAACGTCTCACATACCACTGAACAGAAAAGGCTGGGAGACAAGAAAAATGTGCTCATGGTTATTATCACAATTCAGTAAAAAAAAAAAAACTGAAACCTGTCAAAAATGAGAAGATGGCACCAACTTCAAAAACAAAATTGCTTTTTTTTTTATTTTTTATTTTTTTTTATCGCACTACTATTACACTTCATTTCTTTATCTTCACACAGAGTGTCTCCAGTCCTCAAATGTCTCTACTCATTTAAATATTAGGAAAAACACAGATATCACATAAATTCTTAGGTGAATACAGATAATTATAAACAAGGTTAGAATAACTTGTGTACTCCTCTTCAGCCTCAACAAAACACATTTTTAGCTTTAGATGTAGGAAGGATGCTGTCCGACTTTATTTAGACTCGCATTGTGTTGAGTCCAATGTAGAATTAAAAAGTTCCTGATTTTCTCTGGTGCTTCCATGCTCTGACCATCTTATAAATTTGTCATCAGAGCCTTCATAATATTCAGTACCCCTCATTTTATGATCAATCTATTTTATAGATCATGGTGTGTTAAGTACAGACTTGTCACACAAAAGGATAAATAAAGAAGCGCAAAGATTTTGTTGCAACAGAGGTCGTTGAGATGCAGATTTGCTGCGAAAAACTCTCTGATTAAGGACATGTATAATTTATGTGTGTGTGGGTGATTTTTGCTGTTTTCATCTGTCTGACTCCGTGATTGCATGTGTTTCTCTTTGTGAGAAGTGCTGCAGGAAAAGCTTTTACCATACTTGAGAAATAGGAATGTGACCTGGTTAATGTGTGTGAGTTTATTTCTGTGTGTGTGTGTGAGTGTGCGTGCATGCCTGTGTGTGTGCGTGCATGTGTGTGTGTGTGGGTGCTCCCCAGGTGAAGTGGGTAGACATTTTGACAGTATCAAGGGTGAAGCTGCTCTAGGTTTTCCTCAGCTCTTTCTTGTTGACTCTTTCATCTTTTTTCTCCTCCCTCATCTTCTTGCAATTTCTCACATTTTGCCTCCTTGTCCTCCCCCCTTTGTGTCTCTGCCATGTTATACCAACTCTGTTATACTCTGCGTTTTTTTTACACGCTATTTCCTCATATTTTTCTACGTGCTTTTGCACTTCCCACTCTATCTCCTCTCTCTTTCTCTCCCTGACTCTCTTTCTCCGACTCTCTCCAGATAATGACAGAGCGAAAGAATGCCAAAGCGATGGCAGGAGGCTCACTCCAGGACAGGATGCAGGCAGGACTAGATCTCCCTTTACAAGGTAGGCTTCATACATACAGCATGCCTCTAAGTGTGTGAATGTGAGCTTTAATGCAATAAGTGGCACGTATCAGTAGATGAAAGTGGGTTGGGTTTGTACTTCTGTCACACTGGGTGCATTCAAACTGTCATTTGCAAGAACAGTGAATCTAAAAAAAATAAATGTGTTTTCATCACATTGTCCAAAATCATCAGGAGTTGAAAAGACACAAAAAGGCAGTGTGATAAATATTGTATTGGCATGTTAGATATCCTGTAATTGTATATAATTCCTTATATAGAAACAAAATATGGTATTGGTAATGTGAGACAATATTCCTGGTTAGGCTTGTGAGTGTTTCAAGTACGTTCATAGTGAGTTTTTGAATCAGTTTCTAAAATCATGACAACTAAAAAACAAGTCTGCACCATTTCCGAGCGTCTGTACTGCACGATTGAACCAGGGAGAAAATCTTACGGAATTACGGCCAACACAGATGACAGGCTGAAAAAGACAGTGTGAAAAATGATGTCGGTGAGAAATGTTTTTGACCGCTCACCTGACAAGAGCCTGACAGGAGAGAGCATGAGTATGTGAGTGACATACAAAGATATGCAAATGTGGTTTTACACATATTCATCTTACACGTGAGAAAAGGTTTTAGCGAAGAGAACTTGGTTCTTTTGAGATTAATGGTGTCCTGGGGAAACTTCCTCAGCAAGATGTGAGTTAATGTGTTTCAATTTCTCAAAAACGGATGTTGGCAAGAGGGGGGGGGGGGGGGTCACATTTTATAATGAAGGTCGTCCTATGTTTAGAACAATTAAAATCAATCTATGTACGTATTTGCGAAGATCCACATCCATCACTGTGAGTAAGTGATGGCTGGATGGACCTACTTGGCCTTGAAGGTGCCCTGCTGAGTCCGACGGAAACAGAATAATGAGCAGAGTCAGTGTTATTTCAGATACTGCACTGTTTGCATCCATGTTTACTTCTAATATTCTTCTTCCTTTCTTTTTGAATATTTCTACTCACTGTGCATCACTGATGCCCAGTGCCACTGCCAGCCGTCCACATGTACAATACAAACAAAGCAAGAATCCCTTACATTGCTTCACAGCTATACTGCTTCCTCCACAGGGAAACATTAACAGTTGTTTGTACTTTACAGAGGAGTTACTAGTCCAGTGTTTAATATCTGACTTTGACAGGAATGTTTTCTTAATATTTGAATAACCAGACAGATGTTGGTGGCAGTACGACAAGCTTCCATGTACTTCCAGTGTAGTAGAGCAGTGTTTCAGCAGTAGATCACATTGATGCATATATATCTCAACAAATAAATGTTTTGTAAAGGAAAAAAAAGAAATCATAATAAGAAATGAAAGAATTAGTTCTTTCACGTAATCAGGATGACAGCTAATTCTGTCATCACTCACTGTTTCCTTTCATTTTCCCTGTCACTGTACCAGTGGAAAATAATTGGCTATGTTGCACTGTGTCATTTACATAAATGCATGTGACAAATCCAAAGTAGAGACGTGATCCATTTATATGTGCTCACATGCAGTAATTAACAGATGTGTGTGAAGGAACCTCATCTTAAAGTCATCTGTAGAAAGCAGAGTTTAAGAATTACCCAGAGGGAAACCTCCATCAGTATAGGAACAAAAACATTGTGCGTTTTCTTTTAAATAAAGTGAATAATTCTTAACAAAACTACAGAAACACATGGACCAGAATAATTTAACATTACAGTCAATGGCCTCTGTTGAATTATCCATCCTTTATCCAGAAAGGTTGTGACACCAGCAAGACAAGAGTATAGAGTCCAAATATGAATCTGGCAAGCTACACTTAAAGGGCTGTCTGTAAATATATATTAGTAGTTTTAATTTACATGGAGCAAAATGTTAACTCTCGTGAGCACCTTTTAAATGTGTGTCTGGATTCTCCCCAGCAGAGTTCCCCACACCAAAGACAGAGCTGGTTCAGAAGTTTCAGGTGCTCTACCTGGGGATGCTGCCTGTGGCCAGGCCAATAGGTGAGTTTGACACACGACCAACATGCAAACATACACATACTGTATGCAATGTAATGGTATGTGCTGCAGTTTGATAGTTTGATTTGAGTTACTTTTTTTTTTCTTCTTTTTTTGGATGTTTATGTTTTTGTTTGTTTTTCACATCTTCTGGTCCAGGTATGGACATACTGAACGGAGCTATAGACAGTCTGATTGGGTCTTCCAACATGGAGGACTGGACTCCAGTAGCTCTGAACGTGGCGGATGCTACTGTCACCATCAGCAAAGATAAGGTCAGACACACAACTGCTGCTGCACATGTACATATCTTTAGATCTACCACCCACAATCCCCTTTATTTGGCTTGATAACAGTCTGAGAGGTTTGGCCAACCACTGGGAGATTTCACTACAGCCTTCTTTGTAGAAACCAACCACCAGTCTCTCAAGGCTGGAATTCATAAGCTCCTGTACGCTGTTGCCGACTTCAATAGCGAAAGGTAATTAAATTGATGTACGGGCAACAACGGCAGTTTCTGGTTGGGGAGTAGCTTTGTTGTCAGATAAGGACAAGGAGACTTTACAGCAGCGTTGTTTTTGAAAACAGGGACAGTGCACATTAATAACATCACTGTAAATGCGCCAGAATTAGCCAAGAGGCTATTTTTCATCTGTAGTTGTTGTCTATATCCAACAACAACACAACAACCTTTTATTTCCATCACCCATCACAGCAACATCTTCTGTTGTCTTTGCACTTTGCTGTTAATTTCAACTTAAATTAGAAAAATAGTGGATTGTCATCCATAAAGATAGGAGGCTGCCTCCTAGAGTAATGAATGAATGAATGAACGAGTGAACTGCAGCACACAGACAACCACTCCACTCAGGTTGAATTTGCATATTAAGTCGTCACAATGTTCAACCATGCAGATTACATAAAATTACTTTTTTCCCTCTTCATTTAAATAAGTTATGGATTTCAGCTTTAGAAGAAAGGCACTTAAAGCCAAGCTGCTCCAGTGGACCTGTTTATTAGGAGGCTGCAGTTTTAATTGGTAGCTCCCCCGTATGAATGTGTTTAACTCTTTGAGATCCAAGAGAAGTCCGATCATACAGCATTTCCCATGCTTCAGTGTTTTTCATTTATTGTTTGTTATTTCTAAGCTAGGTACAACTAAACGTCAACTATAAATGTTCATATCTCACACATTATGTTTCTGATCAGGATGAAGAGGAAGTGCTGGTGGAATGTCGTGTGCGTTTCCTGTCTTTCATGGGGGTTGGCCGTGACGTGCACACGTTTGCGTTCATCATGGATGCTGGCGGGCATCGTTTCGACTGCCACGTCTTCTGGTGTGAGCCCAACGCCGGGAGTGTGTCTGAGGCTGTGCAGGCAGCGTGTATGGTGAGTCAGTGAGCGCCGAGACAAGAACTGAAAACACAACATCAATAATCTGAGCCAGCTCCCACTGGGTTTGTTTAGAAATGAAGGAATCTCCCACTGTGTTTAATTTCAAATTACAGTTGTGTAATTGTAACAATGATAACTTCAGTTTCAAAGTTTCTATGGACTGCAGTGGGAGTGGAGAGTTTCCTTTTTCATTTCAAGGTAGATTCAAGCAAAACATATCACTTCACATGTATAACTTTATTATAACGAGGTGGTTTCATAATAATTGAACTTAAGGTACTAAATGCAAAATAAAAAAAATTAAAAAACCGAGTGAAACTTTAAAATTATGTTCAAACCAAGGCTGGAAGCTGTAGACATTTAGAGCCTCTCTTTCTGAGAGTGAACGTCCTTGACTTTAGTTTTTCAGTCTTGACAGATGGGTGTTTTACTGTTCAACCAATATCCTCTATTCAACTTTAAATGGGACCCTCCGTCAAGCACTGTTGGTGTAAAACATGCATTAAAATCGAGTGAAGCCACTTAAAGTTAAACTATGGAGCCTTCAGCATCACTTGTCTCTGAAAGAGGACGTCCTTGCGAGTTATCTGGTATAGATTTCCTGTTTAAAGTTAAGTGTTTAAATTGTATTGTTTACTGCTTTGCAAGACAAGTTTTCAGCGAGACACGTGTCCATTGAGTTAGTAACCCGCATAATGCCTTCACGGTGTTTTTATTTTATCATTATAATGTCCGTAATCGCTGCCCAGAATGCCCTCTGTGGTGTTTCTGCTCTGATGCAGCTCATTAGTGGACGCTACTCATCTTCCTCGTCTCTGCTGCATGTGAGTCACAAGATTAGTCGACTGCTGGCCGGGCTATTGATCACACATCAGAACTTTGGATATATGGACACACACACACACACACACACACACACACACACACACACACACACACACACACACACACACACACACACACACACTGATTCACTGTGACAAGAGTCATCAGTCATTATTATTGATCACAGCTAGCAGCCTGCACCAGTGCAGCTTCACTTCTCTCTCTTCCACACACACCTTCCCTGCCTTGTACTGAGCAGTTGTAACTCTCTGTTATTTACTCTCTCTTTTACTCTCTCTCTCTCTCTCTCTCTTTCTCTCTCTCAGCTGCGGTACCAGAAGTGTTTGGTGGCTCGGCCCCCCTCCCAGAAGGCCTGCAGCTCGTTGCCTCCAGGCGACTCGGTGTCCCGTCGGGTCTCGACCAGCGTGAAGAGAGGGGTCCTGTCTCTCATCGACACCCTCAAACAGAAGAGACCCGTCACCGAGTTGCCACAGTAACCATGGCGAAGCACTACCGACTCCCTGCCACAGCCCCCCACCCCACCCCCCCCACCCCCAAGTCACCATGGTAACTAGCCACATTGCTGCCAAAACCTGTCGCCACCACAGACCCCAGTAAACCACTGAAACACAGCGAAAGCCCCCGGGTTTGGGAAACCGCGTCACGATTCCTCCGCTTTTCTGGAGCAACTTGGAATTTCAACTCGAGAGTTTTTAATCGGCTCTCGAGCAGCAATTCAAGTCTTGTTTCCTCAAAACAAAGACTCGACCCACACACGGAGAAGGGACAACCACGAGAAGCTTCTGAACGATGATGGTAACGGTGTCGGTGTACATAGAAGTAACTCTCATCCCCCTCGGCACAGAGAAGGAGTGAGGAGAAGAGAGCAAATATTGAAGTAGGAAGTGCTCCGTCAAGCACAGCACGCGTGATGAGCGAGCTCATTGCTGCCCAAACTGCTGATCTCTCAATGATCTTATTGTATTTTGTGTCTATGCCTGTGCTGCCAGCATGACCTTGCACACCTGGCCACACCTCCCTGTCAATCACCCGGTCGTCCTGTTAGTCTGTAGTGGCTTCCCCCTCCCCCCTCCCTCTGTCCCTCGTTCTCATTATCCTCAGTAGCCTGTAACTTAAACATTAGTGACTAAATGGAAGGAAAGGAATCATGAAAGCCATCGTGTCCGATCAGTAAGCAATGAACAAAAGAAAGAAGGGAGCTGCTAGAGGCTGAAGAGATTTGGCCTTTGCAGTCGACACACTCATCTGTTCAACTGGTCCTGCATGAACTTTTTATAGAAAGGTGAATCATTCTCTCTAGACAATATCAATACACTGCTGCTGCTTTCAGAGACTGACGGGGTGAGAAATCAGAAGCCACATTGTTTATCCTGTCTCTTCGTACTGTAGCTCTTTGTTTCTCATCAGCTGTGCACGAATCAGCCTGGACGGGTTTAAACGAGCGGTGACCTTTCACCCGAAAAACATCCTGCGCACGCTTTCTGTTTACATCTCGTTTCGATTTCCTCTGTTAATCCCTCGGAAAAAAAGACAGACGATAGCCATAATGGAGGAAGAGACGCAGGGAAGGGCAGCGTAAGGTCTCTCTCCTCTGCTCCCCTGCTTTCTGGTCAACACTACTACAGTAGACTGCTGCTCCACACTCTGAGACATCAGCATGCCGCCGCCACCGCCGCCGCTGCTGCTCTTTGATACACATGCTGGAGGAAATTTGACTTTAAATCCCACCTCAGTATCAGTCCTCAGAGACTTCATGTCGACTAATAAAATGGGGATTGGCGGCGTAAGAAAGCCTGGAGGGTGAAGAAGAAGACTTGAGGAATGTGTTTTTATACTTGGGTATGGCTGCGATGATGTTGTCTGAACCAAGAGGAGTTGGGAAGGAGAGAGGGCGACTTTATCTCCAGCCTTGGCAATTTGAGTGTAAAGCCAACAGACATGTTGACTCGAACCAATGGGACCTTTCCTGGGCTGCTGTCTATCTGTCTCCAGGGTTCTGTTCACTTGAATGCGCCGAACATTTTTTTTTTTTTCATTGCCTACTTACTTACTGTACATCTTTCATCATCGCCACAAGATCACATGCTTTTCACTCTGTTTTTGTGTTTTTTTCCCCCCCTCACAAAAATCTCAACTATTCACTTCTAGCTCCTTATTATCACATATCTGACAAGCATGGAAGGTTATAACTAGTGAAGTTGGTTATTGTACCAGGTAGATGCTTAAAATCTGACCATTTAGCTAAAGCACCTGTCAGTCAGACTAGAGCAGTAGGAGGATACAGATTGCCAAATCAAAGTTTAGATGGTGGTGTCTCTTTTTTGTGGCCTTTTCCAAAATCAAAAGCAAATTGTATATAATAGAACTAAATGTGTTCATGTGCTATATATATTGAAATGTTATAGTATAGCGCAGTCTGCCTGGGTAACTGGCAGCAGTATGCCATTTGGTAGAAAGACATCCCATCATTATGCAGGTATTTCCAGGATTCCTGAAGCCTTCTTTAACCATCAATCATCAGTCCGCTTGCTGAATGATTAAACAAAAGCATTTCAACCTGTTCATGAATCAAAACAAAGATGGCAGCCAGCCAACTACCTGGACAGAGTGAGTCTCAAATCTTTTTTTTTAAATTGTTCAGCAGATGGAGGATTTTTTTATTTTCTTGTCAGAAGAGTCTTTGGGGATTCTGAAAATACTGTCAGCACTGTGTGTTGTCACACCAGCTCCTGTATATTATTAGGCTTTTAGAGAAACTCTTGGTTATGTGTGTGACCTGATAGGGTGAGGCCAGTCATTAGAAAACTATATTAGTTTGTGGGGTAACAGGTTACATTAGAAAAATATTACATTCCTCCTGTAGGAGCCACGGTGACGGTATATCAGAATCAGGGCGCAGAGCAATGTCCTCCTGGAAATTTATACTCCAGCATCTCCAGCCAAACTTTGAACCTTTGAACATGACCCTAAATCCTAACACTGTCTTATTTTCCAGTTGTTTTTTTCTATCGTATCATCCAAGGGTTTTGTTAGAATAACATCTCCCTTTAGAAAACTTTACTGCTGCTCCTTAGGTGGGATGTGAGTTACATTACGTTACGTTACATCAGCTGCAGCTGCCTTATCAGCCATCACGTTCATTTTTACAAGGATGCAGTTAAAAAATTAGTTGGCTTGTCTAGTTCTAGCTAACGGCTGATTAAACTAACTGATTAGAAAGTCCACAGTCAATTGTTCGACACAAAAAGTTGCATTTGTTTGCGTGTGAAAGGACAATTGTTTCGTTGCTGCGGATTTCAAATGTATGATGTAAAATCCTGCATTGTCATTGTAACTTGATATGAGCCGTGTGAGAGAGGACAGCTTCACAGGCGTAGCAACAGGGATGGGACTTAGTGAATGGTCAGATTGTTACAGCTGAACCTGCGACTTGTTCTCTGTCGATATTAACAAAACCCAGAGGAAGGAACAAGAAGTGTAATTGAGATTTTGTTGAGAGAACTCAGCCGCGTCACCTTCTTTTGTCACGAGGATGTTGAAATGTGAACGAGATGACTAAAAGTTGTTGTGTACATAAAATCCATTTAATGTAACATTTGGCATTAATCATTGTTATAAGCTATCTTTTTTTTGTTTTTTGAATGTCTTTTAGTTTTCTATTATTTTCTTGAAATGAAATGCCTTTTTTGACAACTCACCAAATGGCCAAAGTGTAAAATACTGATATACATTGTTGTAGATAAGAAAAATACGAGAGCAAATAATGAAAACAGGAGAGGCGATTGGAAATTTTCACAGTTGTCACTTAAGTTGATACTGAATTTAACTGAGCAATTATCTATGCATTCTTTTCAAATGGAAAGTCGTAAAAAGCCTTGCATGCCCTTGGACGGTTGAAAGAGCGACTGTATGTACTGAACAGAAATATTTTTTATTTTATTTATTCTATTTTATAAAGGTATATACTGATTTTATTAGTTGGGGCAAGTAAAGTCTCTTGACTCAGTGTCGTTGTCTCAGTCTCTGGTTAACTCACAATGCTACAACAAGCTCCGCTTTGCAGAAAAAGGCAGATAAAGGAATATATCTTCACCTTGTACAGTGCCCTGAGAGCTGGAGGTCCACTGCTGGTCTGGACAGGAGGAGGAGGAGGAGGATGATGATGATAGTAACAGCAGTGGACTCTCTGTATCTCTGTCAAGCTCACACATATAGACGACAACAACAAGAATACACACACACACTCCATTTCCCACAGATGGATGTGCTGGCTTCCGTTTGCTGCTCACTGATTTGTACACTTTATCAATGTAACCAATTGTGAGAATAAACAGCATTATAAAATACAACCCTGGACTTCTGTGTGTCTGTGTGTGCGTTAGCGTGTCGAGCTGTTTGTTCCCACTGGGTTTTGTTGTGAACAGAAGAACAGTTCAACCAAGATTGGAGGTTTATGAAGTGAACATTTTTACCATACCACAGAAGAAGGTAAGAATTTTATTTATTATTATTTAAGTTTTGAAAATTGGGAGTTTTCAACATCCTCCCAGGTGCAGGTGCTGATGTTGTTTTCCTCCCTCTAAAATAGCAGCATCATGCAGTATCACTGAACTTGTGATTTATCATGCAACTACAACAAAATCATCTATGGTCGTACAATGATTATATTATATTATAACATCTCTACAGCAGAACATAAAATACTCGCCCTTCAACCTCCTCCAGTAATAGCTCATGTAAAGACTCTGTTAAATATTAAACACAGTCTGTACATGACTTCATTTACAGTACAATCATGAAACAGAAAACTACCACAACGATAGTGATATCTGAGTTATTAAAACTGTCACATTTCTTTTGAGCAGCTTATGAATCAGTTGATTTACTGTTTCATTAAAAACATGTATAATGTAATATAAACATTATATTTTCTTCTCTTTTGTAATAATTCTGAATATTTTACTCAAAAGAGTGCTTTGCTGATGTGATAAAGTCTTAATAGCAACGTCTCTACTATAATCCAGGCAGAGAGACTTGGGACGAGGATGCGGACATGTTGGTCTGGGACAGAGAGCTGCTGCGAACGGAGCTGGAGGACGGAGAGGAAATGGGTGGGAGGCCAGAATCCGAGGCCTTCAACCCCTTCCCTGGTCTGACCGTCATTTTCCCGACTTTAGACAGGCTCGCCGGTTTATCTGCGTCCTTCAGCGTCTTCTCTGCCGTCTCTGGCTGCGCGACGTGTCTCTGCAGCTGCTTGGAGGCTGCGGAGGGAGCAGGACGAGCAGGTGGGGGATGTTTTCCTGCAGGTGAAGAGGCGCTGCTGAGGAGGACGGCCTCCTGTGATTTGACCACTGGATTGTCATTTAGCTTGTGTGCGAGGGCTGTGATGGAAGACAAGTGGTTGGATGGTTTCTCAGAGGACATCAACGTCAGCGTGAGACGAGGGAATCGTCTCCGTTTACGCTTCGCCAGGCGCTTCTTGTGATGTGGTTGGTTGATTTTTCTCTGCGTCAGTTTCTTCTGGGGAGTTTTAGGTAGATGTTTGGAGACGACAGGAGCCTTGTTGCTTTGTTTTGGCTGCAGCTTTCGCTTTCGCCCTTTGTGCCCTCTGCTCTTCTTCTCCTCCTTCCCCACCTCATCTCCCTCCTTCTCTCTCTCCTCACCCTCCCCTCTCTCATCTTCGTCCTCTGAAGGTGCAACTGGGTCTTGCCCATTTCCAAGTTTCCCCTCTGCCTGTGTCTCTTGGTTTGAGGGGGACGAAGCCCCACGATTCTTCTTGTTTTTCCCCCTTTTGCCGGTTTTGGACGGCTCGGGGACGATTCCACCCAGGAGACCCTTCGCTGCTGCCCGTGCCAGCACATCCTGGGCCGTTTCCACCTTTGTGGGATCTGCCTGGGGAAAAAAGCAAGGGCACTTTAAGATGTAGTGTTGAGATACAACAGGTCTCCACGGTAACTTAGCAGCAAGGACATCTTTACAACAAAATGCAGTCGTAAAGTGACCCTGCAGTGAAGAGGGAGGTGTGAAGAGGAGAACTCACGGGGGGTTTGATGGGTTTTACATCCCCACAGAGCAGAGTGGGGATTTAAGCCACTTATCTTTTCCTCCTCTCTTCCTAAGACTTTATGGCGGTGCTATCAGCTGTATTTGCATGGCCTGGTGCTAACTGTGTATCAGCACATAAAAAGACTAAAGCAACTTCTTTTTTTTGTGTGTGTCATGTATTTGTTGCAGTTTGTTACCACGTGAAACCAATCTCCTATACAGTAGGTCATATAAAATTAGCTGAATTGACTGAATATCAGTTACTAAAATTGGACTTTGCCAGAATTGCAGAAGGGACACAAACATCTGTACCAAATGTCATGGCAATCTATCCAATAGTTTAGATATTTTACTATTTTTAATACTATTTTACCAGATTGTTGGACTGACCAATTATCATTCATAAGGTTCTGTTGGTGAACTGAAACGATGAAGAGGCGAGCAGACAGAGCCTCCTAATATGTTTTACAGGCAGCTGAGTGATTGAGGGTGTAAACAGGCTGTAGCCAGCAGTCCCTTTAACACCAAAACACCACCCACAAATTTGGCTGTACGTGTGCACAAGAGTAAATCAGAGTCTTTATCCACAGTTGAATTTAAAAGAGAAAATGTCTCCTCTAAGCCTTTCTCTCCCCATCCTCCTCCTCCTCCCGTCTCCACCTGTCAGTCTGAATCTTCATAAAGTGTCTTCTCTAATGAAAGTTGAATGATGTTCAGCTCACTGCTCAAAGTACTGCAACTGCATCTTTCATTCACTCTCCAGTGTTTAATCTGTTTTTCACCTTTCTTACTGACAGCGTTATATGCTCTGAGTCATTTATAAACCTCAAAACTTTAATTACACTGCTGCACTGAGAGTTCGTTATAACATGTGGAAGCCTACACTGTATAGAGAGAGTGATGGCAGCTTGTCGGATGAGTTTAACATAATATTTCAGTTTTTTTCCCCCCCAAAGGGATTCTCTTTTAATGAAGATGTCCGTCTTCAGCGGGGCTGTAGGGCTGATCGTCCTGTCCTACAGTTTTAATTCAAACAAAAAATATCTCAACAATAATTGAAGGGGGGTGCTGTCTGTGAAAGTTTTATACAGACATAACGGACAGATTTCAAGGTGACTAGTTCTTTCTTTTCCAATCCCTTCATCCACCGGCACAGTTTGACCAAAGGTGTCCAATGAGTGAGTGTCCATTTAATTGAATGAACATTAGATTTTAAATGATTTCACTGGCACTGGGAAGGTGAGCTGACTCTGCCACTGTGTCTATGTATGGGTGTGCGTGAGTGTGTGCCTGTGTTTATTGGAACGACACACACACACACACACACAGACACACACACAAGCAAAGTCTCCTCTCTGCACCATTTTTCGAGCTGCAGGGGAGCAAAGCAGCAGCATCTCATTTCCTTCTGTTGTATTTTTCTTGGTTTTATGAGTAGAGCAAGAGGAAAGACAGAGGAGGGGGTAAATAGATGAAGCAGCAAGGTGATGCAACGAGACCAGAGGGGTGGAGGGAGGGAGGGAGGGAGGGAGGGATGGATGGCTGGAAGAACGATACAGAGAATTATCCATTCATCTCGGCTCTAAAGTACTGAAATGTTTCAGCGGCTCGGGTGTATTTCATCTTTAACTTGTCTCTTTTTTTATGGTGTATTGGAATAATGCTGCAGTGTTTCAGGGAGAAATGATGTGTGTGAGTGTGTGAGTGTGTGAGTGTGTGCATGAGAAAGAGAGAGAGAGAGAGAGAGAGCAAGAGTGTGTGTATGTGCAGACAAGCAGAGCCGGCCGACCTCCCAGCAGACAGACAGTAAAAGAGTGCAGCCTCAGCACCACTGAAAGGTTTCGTCGCAAAGCAATCACGCACAGCACACACACACACACACACACACACACACACACACACACGCGCCACGAAATCTCTCTCCATCCCCCTCAATCTCCAAACCCAACCTTGCCCTCTACATTTCTATCACCCCCCCCCCCCCTCCTCCTCACACTGTCTGCTCTCTCACCTGTCGGGACAGTCTGGCTATAAAGCAGCCGTTGGTGAACTCAGATGGTTCAAGTCTGAAGAACTTGGCGTCTGCTGCGTCTCCTGACTCAGATTCATCAGGGAAAATTGGCCCATTCACCCTGAGAAGAGGAGCACAGCAGCAGGTGAGACTGCAGAGCGACTACAGCTCACAGGGGAGAAAAAGATGCTATAAAGCATTTTCACATTAATTCATGATTGACACTTGAGGAATTGCATGCAGGAAATGGTTCCAAGGTAAAACAAATAACTCTGAGGAGGAAAATGTGGCATTTTAATCGTTTTTCTGTGTGTGTTTTGTCAGTCCCAGACTTTTCATCTCGCGCCATCATGAGGTTGAAATTTTTGTCTCTCAATGAAATATCTGAATTTGGTCCAGATGTCTCCACAGCACAAGGTTATCATTTGTCCAAGACTTTGGTTTATGAGCAAATACCTTTCCATCAACCTCAGATGTACTTTACTTTACTATAAGTCAGTATATGAATTAAGACCGGTTACCACCTACATGCTAATATACACTAATATACACTCTGTAACCATGTTACACATTCGGTCTGGTATCTTGATTCAGTAGTAGGCTTAATTATCACTCATAATAGTATTTGCACATACATCAGTCAACATCACTGCGACAGTACACATGCACTGTTTATTAGGTAAGTGGGCAGTCTCAGTTTCTCCAGGCAAATAGTCAGTGTGTTCATGTTTATGAGCCAGCTGTCACTGCTGGTTCCTATATATCGTACATCTGGTGTAATGGCCTCCAAGCATTAAATATACTTGCAAATGTTGAGGTTAATTCTCAGTGGACCAGTAAATCTGTGTCTAAATCTATCTAAGACATGGGCAAATATGACCTTTGTCCACATAAAATCTTCTCAGTGAAAATCTGTTTTAGAGATACTGTTCAGTTTTATTGAGAAAGTAGGGCCTACACATTTCTTGTGTGTGTGTGTGTGTGTGGGGATGGAAACAGAAAAAAGTTTAACAATTGTGGCCCAGAGCAGTTTTAATCTCAGAGGGACCACAGTGAGGCTCCTTGTGTTGTTTTAACGGGTTTTTGTTAACTTTAAATTTTATGGCCCGAAACAGGTGCAATGAAGCTGTGAGATTTTAATGAATAACTTTACATGAGAGACTCTGGTTGGTAGTTTCAGGTCAGCTGCTTGTATGGTATCATGGTGAACAACTCTAACATACCTGTGAGCTCCGAACCATCAAGACCCCTCAGTTAATCCAAGACAGGTGTGCACCAATGCTAATGTCTTTTTAAACTGAAGAGAAAACTTCACCTTCTAGCTGTCTGGTTTAGCTGGTCTGAAATATTATTTTATCCCTTAACGATACACATTTTTATTGGTCAGATATTACTGTAGTTTTGTTGTTGTAGGCTATTATTATTTTCTGTTTGTGTTACCTGGCAGTGGCTGTCTGACACAGTGTCATTGGTTGTGCTAATGATAACTGCCTGTATCCTGTAAGTTGATGACATGAAGAGTCTGTTGTGTCCAAAGTCAGCGGCTAGCAGATAGCATATTTTATTTGAAGTTTTATTTATTTGATTCTTTTGTAATGTCACATGTGAAACCCTGACTTTTCTGGGGGGTTACGCCAGATCCACAGTGGAAACACACAGTCACTGTATTGAAATGTTGCATATGTGATGATGAACCATCTGAATCTGTGGTTGTCTGTGCTGCCAGTGTTGACCTAGTTATTAGCATAGCTGTGGTTGCTGCTCAGTCTAAGAATAGACTGGTGTCAGGTCTGTATAGGATTCTCAGTAAACAGGAGTCTTTGTTTCTTTTTGCTCATTTATCAGCTTGAATACAGTGTTTGAATCTTTTTTATGTGTTTGGTCCTGTCCCTTCATCGATGCATGGCTACTTCAACAGTTTTTGAGTTAGGCTCCTTCTTTCAACTATATTATCTGTGGTGATATGTACTGTTACTTCAGAGCTGCTGCCACCATGGTGGGGGCTAGAATGAGGGGTAGCCAGCCTACACCTGCCTCGTTGTCTCCTGGCTCACTGTGGCTCTGACAGATACTGACAGTTTCTAGGAGAAGCAGAGACCACTTCAACACATACAGTACTGACTCACACTGATAATAAGTCCCCATGTTTCTGTTGTTACTGTTATTTAATTCAGTGATTAGAGACATGGCAGGAAGGTAAATTCACAACCACCCAATGTGCATTGCTGCCAAGGTGTAAAACATTAACAAACACGACAACATCAGTCCTGTAACTAATGGAGACAGCAGTCAATCAGAACCAGGTAACAACCAGGTTTCTGTTTTAGACTGAAGCCATAAGGTCCGTCTTCTAAAATGACATCTTGTTTGAACTCAGTGAAGAGAAGTCCCTTAGTGGATGAAAGAATAAAACAATATGACAAACTCCCAGTGACAGTAAAAGCACCATTAGCTACTCAGCTTCAAAGTAAAAGTCCTTCTGAGAAAAGCTCAGGTGCCAATCATCTGTCTCTGTGTTATGTGGGTGGGGTAGGGAAAGAGGGCAAACAAGGTGCATACCTTCACTGTTATGCTTTCTTTTGTACTATTGCTTTCTGTTTGTCCTGTAGAGGACACAGCTCATTGCTAATTTCAGGTTTCTCATTAGTTTTGCGGTTGAGCCTGTGGACAGGTAATGAAAAGTCTGATTGCATAATTAAATACTCAATAGACAGAGACCTAATACCCTGCACAAAGAGAGGGCTCTGTGTGTGTGTGTGTGTGTGTGTGTGTGTGTGTGTGTGTGTGTGTGTGTGTGTGTGTGTGTGTTTACCTGAAGGGCAGCAGTTTGGGGTGGGTCTGTGTTTTTTCTAACACTCTTTTCACCAGCTGCTCATTTTCCTCAGGATACACTGAGCGTGTGCAGTAGACCACAGTCTGAACCTTTGGGACTGACAGATGGAGAAAGGACAGAATGAATGAATGAATGAATGAATGAATGAAGAATAACCTCATATTCCTGTGCGTGTGTTTGTGTGTGTGATGCACTCACAGGTCAGAGAGTGTGCTAGTAGTCGTGCCTGCTGAGTGGCCATTATGTGTATTTTGCGCTGGGAAACAGAACCGTGAGATAATTCAGGTAATAAACCCCAGTCTGTCAACAGAATAAGACATATTTAACATTTACACAATACAAACTCTCCACTTCTGCATATTACTACAGACACTTATACAAAACTTCATTTTCTATTCTCTAGGCAATTGAATCAGGTCAACTGGACATAGCTTTTGTCTTTGAAGATGTTTTGTCCCTTATCCAAGTGGCTTCCTCAAGGAAGGAAGGCAGGTCTTCAAATACAAAAGCTAAGTCCAGTTGACCTGATTCAATTGTCTAGAGATATCTTTGACCTGGACAAATGAGAATTTGCACAGACTTCATTTTCTATTCTAGTTCCTTTTTTTATCACTCTCACTTTGCTTTTACTTGTCCATACCCTCTATTTTTTGACATAAACCTGGTAAATAGCTGCATTTATGTATTCCTGCGGTTCATACGGTCATGGTCTATAGAAAATTTAAATTAATTTAAACAAAATAAACACTAACAGTTGTATTTAAATGTTTGAACACACTCCTTTTTAGAAGCTTATGGAACTTTTTCTTTTAAGACTGTCACACATAAATGAAATAATCACCTGTCCGATCATATTCATATCAGTCATATTTCGTTTTACATTGGCTGGTTTGTAGTAATTTGAGCATTATAATTCTTCCATACATGGCATTTTCAGCAGCCTTTTTTTTGTCTTACATATTTTTACAGACTTTTTTGAGGTAATCACATGATTAATTTTATTCTACAAATAAACATATTGTATGCACTAAATGTCACATTAAGATGGAGACACATAAACTGGACAAAAAAATTATGTGAGTTATTTAACAAATCTCATGCCAATCGGCTCATATGTCATTGAAGCCTTTTTCTCTCAGATACTGATCGTGTGACATTTAAAGTCTTGTGAGGATTTACTGCTGGGCCTCTCTCTTTATCTCACTCTCTACCTGCTGTTTCATCCCTTCCTCCCTAAAATGACATACCTCCATGTTCACTGTGCATGGTGGGCACAGGGTCATTGAGGGCAGAGGATGAACACTGAGGCAGCACAATGATAACCTTTAAACGCTGGACGGAGGCATCATACTCATGCAGACTGAGGAAAGCCTCTGACAGGAAGCGAACATCTACGGATGTAGAGGAACAAGTGTGAACATCAACAGATAGCCTAGTCATCAATAGACTTCATGGAGTAGCCATATAACACTCACTCTTGGTTTCCATCTGTTTGAGTTGATCCTGAACCTCTTCTACCTGTGGGATTGTGTGATCAGGGCTACACACCAGCACTCGGCCGGAGCGAGCAGCAGCTGCCACAGCGATGTGAGCCACAGTCACACCTGAGAAAGAGCCCACCACCAGGACATCGCTGCTGTCAAACAGCAGGGGGCGTAACGCACTTACTGCCACACACACACTTCTGTCCTGCAGAGAGACAAGGTGCACATACAGCATATTCATTATTCATTATTCCATAACAAAACTGTAGACTACTGTGCTGCTAGTCAAACAAATTACTTTAGGCTATTTATTTTAAAGGACAATTGCAGGCTAATTCAACCCGGGGCTCCAGTTTCCTAATATTTTAAAGAATTACACTGAAGATTTTCTTTTTAATGCTGTTGTGTCTACTCTGTCCCCACATCGCCACAGCAGCGTATAAGGGATCTTGGGTTGCTTAGGCTATTTATTTACATCCACAAAACCGCATTTCCCCCCACAGACAGCCTCAAGAAAGCCGACATGTTTGTAAACGGAGCTGTGATACAAAGTCAAGTCTTGCTTGCGCGAGAGTCAAGTTGACGCTTTCACTATGTTTACACTTTACAGGTCATCTGAAGCTCCCGTTTGTTTTTATCAACAAAGGACTATCAACTCGACCATAGAGACATAGACTGTATATAAAAGATATAACGTTTTCGTAGCAGTCTGGCTGTTGTTTGTTCTCTACCTGTGGGCGCCGCGGGCGGGTGAACGTGACTCTCGCGCGAGACTTCGCGAGACTTCGGGAGACTTTCAAGAATCCACAACAAGAAGTGCAGAAAGTAGGTGAATTCATGTCTATGAATTCGTTAGTGAGTTCCTCCTGAGTTACAGTAGTGGGGGCAGGCAACGTTAGTCTCGTTTCGGAACGACACCGGGATTTTGCTGCTAAGAACTCATCTCCATTCAAGTGGACAGATATCAGATAGAAAGACAACAAGAGTTAGGCCTATCTGCCGGTTTTCTGTTGCTGCCCCACTTCATTTTTGTTGTTGTAATGTTATGTTCATATTATTTCGCCAATCAAGGGTGATCTCTATTTTCAGACCATAATCTGACCACACTGACCTCCAGAATAAGGTAGTTTTAAAGCAGAAGTAAGCGATCCGGTCGTTTTGGCTAACTTCGTTAGTTAGCAGCCCCGCCCTCGTCATGGATCTATTGGTCCTCGTCCCTACGTCACCACATTCACGTGCATCCCTTGGCTGCACACACAGAGAGGACCGCCCCTTCATGCCGTTCTCTCTCCTCATTGGATAAAGGTTGTAGGATACAAGGAAGTATACAAGAAGTTTTCTCCTCAGCTTACAGCAGAGCAGAGTGACTGACAGAACCGAGTTTCGGACCAAACACTCTAAGTGATTGCCGTCGGAAGATATAACTATTTAAGACTTATATTAGTTAGTTTGTCTTTACTCCCTTGGGAGAAATTCGTCCTGGACAGACCAGAGACTTTTATTATTTATATTAACACAAATATTCCGCTTACTTCTGCTTTAATGTCACTGTTCATTTGTTTGTTTGTTTTTTAACTTTAAATAATAAAAACTCTCTGTCCTCATTGTAGTAGGTTTTATCCCTCAGTCAGTCATCACCGGTCATCACTCACGTCTTGTTCCTGTCCTTCACAACCTCCTTGGACAAGTGAGTATGTTTGTCATTTGGGATTTTAACCCTATTTTTAGCTGAGTTACACGCTTCACTACACACAGATTTCTACCTGTATGTTCAGTACATGTGTGGCAGTGAAGCTGCAGTGTTGGACCAGGGCATGAAGCTGATGGGGGAAGACGAGTGTGTCTGGACAGAGAGCGTCCCTGCAGAACGTCGGGTCCTTCAGGTCAGTCATGCTCTTCACTTCACGCAAGTCAGCACTCTGCAATGCTTCACACACTTCTTCAACACTGAGGAGAACAAGACACAACATTTTATACAAGAATATGTCATGTAGATACATCAGTCGCTATTGTTTAGTATCTATTCACTTCAGTGTCCAATTCACTTCTATACTGTACAGAGGCATCTTCTGCCCTTAAAGCAGAAGTAAGCGATTCGGTCGTTTTGGCTAACTTCTTGTCAGCCGATGGAGTTAGCAGTCCCCGCCCTTGTCCCTACGTCACCACAACATTCACGCGCATCCCTTGGCTGCACACACAGAGAGGACCGCCCCTTTATGCCGTTCTCTCTCCTCATTGGATAAAGGTTGTAGGATACAAGGAAAGTTTTCTCCTCGGCTCAGAGCAGAGCAGAGTGACTGACAGACCCGTGTTTCAGACCAAACACTCTATAGAAGTGATTGCTGTCGGAAACATTCCGCTTACTTCTGCTTTAAGACAGAGGGAGTTCAGTGGGGCTAAACCTTCCTCACCTACCATTAACCTCATACTGCAACAACATCTCCTTTTGTGCACTATGCCAAACCCATCATCAGATTCATACTCAAATAGATTGTGTGTGTGTGTGTTGAGTTTGGGGCAAAGAAGAAAGCAAGATGGAAAGCTACTGAATGCCAAAAAACAAGAGCAGTTAGCATACTCAATGTGATAGCAGATACACGTTAGACAAAGAGCTCAGTGCTTGTAGCAGCTTTTTGTGCCACTAACTATTTTCACTATTTCTTTGTTATTGACCATTGATGAACTAAAAGCAAAGACAAATACGAGCAGAATAAACTTCTGAATGTGCTATATTAACATTTGTACCTGGTCCTGAGTGTATTGACCCATGCGTATAGTGGCAGACGTCTGGCTCTGCGCTGTTTGGTTTTTACAGGATCCGACAGAAAACAGGAGACGCTCTGCAGATTCTGTTTCACTCTACAGCGAGCTAAAGATGCTGCCAGCTTTGTCTTACACCTGTAGCACACACACACCATGTACAGTCAGTTGTCAGTTTTGCCAATTTCCAGATTTAACCTTGTTAGAAAAGTGTTAACACATAGCCAATGAATCATCAAACATTTTCAAAGATATATGAACACACGTTTACACATTTACACACACACACACACCTGTGCAGACTCCTCTCCAGGTCCCTGACTTCCTGTAGAGACTCGTCCTCCTGATTCTTCGTCGAATGTTCACGCATCACAAACCTTCGGTCCTGGAGGTCGAACAGCATCACCATTGCCAACGGCAACAAATCAGTGGACTGCAAAACATGAACACTTTCATTAACCACATCTTCAAAGATTGTTCTAATGAAGTCATCGTCAGTGACTTCCATGATACTGACTTCTTCACTTACATCTTAAACCATCTGGGGGGTCAAAAACAAGCCATACACAACTCTGACATTAATGTTAACACTTCACTATGCTTGTTTGGTTTCCATCAATCCTGAGGGAAATAGCTGTTTCTTTACCTGTTTAATACTCCATTCTGTTGACCATTTAATTGCTACATTAAACTGTTTGTTGGTGCTGTGATATAGAGTGGGGGTTTCAGGAGCTCCTTCATTAAAAACTGCTGTTTGTTGTGTCTGGAAACAGAGCAGAGACTGAACTAGTACATTTAAGTAATCTAAAACACATAATGACATTCAGTGAATGGTCATGGTCCACTGGCTTTGTGTTCTGAAATATAATAAACTGTTCCTCCGCTGTCCAGGCTCGGGGGGGGGGGGTGGGGGCAAAGTGACTTGTGTCGACAATTCCAGCCAATTAAAAAAAGATTGTGTTTGTGTTTGTGTTTGTAAGCAGGACAAAAGAAGGAAGAAGAGATGAGGGAAGATGAGGAACGTCTGACCCAAGCTAATGGATAGAGCCAGTTTGACAGTGCCAATTTAAAGACAATGACAAAGAGTGGGAGCATTTCTACCCTGAAAAGAAAACCAGTGGTGATGTTGAGGTGAGTGCATGGGAAGAGCATCTACTGCTGGGAAAAGGTCTGAAAAATAAAACAATAGCACAATTGCTATGATCAGAGAGTAGAGTTAACATGAGTCTCTCCAATGGTGGAGAAAATAAATTTAACCTTGAATTTATCCACTGGGACCAGCCCACACCCTGAATGACAAGCACACAGAGAGGGTCAGTGAAACCAAGTAGAAAACTTGATGGATGCTTCCATCTTTGTATCTTTGGCCTTTGGTATTGCACATTCATGAATTTGGAAGATGGAGATTCTGGTGGAGTTGTGTAGAGGGAGGCATACTTTGTTGCTGAGTTGAAATAGCAATTAAAAAATCAATGTATAAAACCAAAACAATGAGAAAGAAGTTAAACTGGTCTGTGGAGCCAGGGAGAAACAGGGTGAAAATCTACATGTCTCTCATGTGCACATACTGTAGTGAGACACAAAGGGATTTATCGTTAATATAACAATATTGATTGTAATTGTATCAAGGAAAACAGAAGATGAGACATTCCTATCTTTGCCTCATGGCTATCCTTTTCCTTAACCTCTTTTCTAAGTGTGTGTGTGTGTGTGTGTAGGAGTTAATATTGCAGTAAAGGTGTGTGTGGAATTACAAAGAGCTGTGGCAGTTTTTATAGTCACACTTGCAGACTAACGACCTCTCTCTATGTTTCACCCATCCCTCAGTAAAGTCATCATTTACACATACACACACACTCCTGCACAAGCTAAGTGTGTCTCTTTTTGTCCACGTATGTGTCATTGCACAGTGTTTTATAGTGTCGTTTACAGTCTCCCAGTTGGGTAGTGCGTCTGTCTCTCTCCTGCATGCATCATTTGCCGCCTATAACCGGCCAGACTACGCACACGTCTGAATACAAATGGCTTTTAACCACATCCCCGTCTCCCTTGCCAGCATTTTTTACCATATTCTAACGGAGCATGCTCATATGGACGGAGAGAGCGCAGCTACTTCATTTGACAACAGATAACCCCCAGACAGTTTAACAATCAGTGAGTAAGCGCTGAAGGGTTTTTAATCACTTTTGGGTTTGTTACCACTCACAATATGCTGAGAGGTGTGGAAGCAGCTGTCAATGATGATGTCCTCAAGTAAATCTTGGTCTAGAAGAAGATGTACAAAAACAATGTTAATGAACAGAAACAATCAAAACAGTGGTTGGCTTTCATGTGCTGTCTTGCTGTGCCATCTTGGATGTGTAGTAACACCCCAGAAGGTGTGGTGAGCAGGCATGCTGCTGGCTGTCAGTTTGGTGCCACGCATGTGTGATGTTTATCTTACCTGTGTTTCCTGTATAATCTTCTCCAATCTCTCTGGAGTCATGTACAAAATTTCCTGCCTGTTCCATGTTTGACAAGCAGACTCGCATACAAACGATCTAGTCCGTAAAAAAGTATTAGGAGATATATTCATTTGGCCACATTTAAAGGCCAACATGACAGTTTTAGTTTAGATCACAGTAACAGGGATGTACTGTAGTCTTGGGAAAGAGACAGTAGATTTTAGTTTTTTAATCTAGTCACTCAGGGTTGCTATGTACAAAGAAGATGTATCTGTGCAGTTTTTGACATTTTTGACAGTCAAACCTTGAACCTGTGGACAGTTAGTGAAAAAACTACAAATTAATTTCAGCTCTGGTTTGGTTGCCAGCATCTCCTGAGGGAAATAGCTGCCTCCTCATTAGCTGTCACATTCTTCATTATTACATTGCAGCTAGTTGCTAATGGTGGCTGTCCTCTGTTTGGTTCTGAGTGGGTTAATGTACTGTACAATGTGTTGTTTTCTCTGTGAAAACATCTGTATGCAGCTGGATATGGGTTACATGAGGACAAAGAGATTGATCCAAATCGAAATAGTTGCAGGTCAGAGAAACAAAACAATGAGCGTGTGGGTCCATCACCAACAGTATGTGAATCATATCAACCATTGTTTGTATAAAAGATATTTTCAGTTCATTTGACCTTTCTAATATTGAACTGGATGAAAACTAAACTGCATGTCAACATACTAGCCACCCCTTAAATGTGCGGTCGCATGCACAAATATGTGTGGCCACTGTATGAGTCCACGTGTGTGTTTGCCCATGGCATGCTCCATCTTATCACCTCCCATACAGGCATCTGCTGCAGCTCCTGCTCAAGTAATTTGGAATCACATGGAGAGAAGAAATGTATGACTGTATAGTATTTAATCTACAGTCTGCAGTTGAAGCTGCTATTCAAAAGTGAATATTGGAGTTGACACACGCTGCAGCTCCAATGCTATTCATTATAGAGATAAGGCTGCCTTACATATAGGAGGGTGGGTAGGGTCTGCAGAGGTAGCAGTAGAGTGATTGAAATTAATTTCCTCCTGACTTTATGTTCAACCATCAGTCTGTCCTCTTGAATCTCAAAACTACATTTACAAGTGACTACCAAAACAACACGAGGGACTTTACTATTTCACAAATAGAGCGATCATACATTTGAGTGTGTTGAAGGCGAGTTGATAGGCCCGTCTCTGTGTGGTTTTGTCTCCGCTCTCGGGCAGAGGTGCGTCCGTTTTCTTCCCATAATGCAGGAGTTGAAGTGTGATGGGCTTCTCCTCACGCAGCCGCTGGAAAACGTCTGCTGCCTGCAGAAAGGCCTGATCTGATGGAGGGCAGACTGGAGGAGTAAGAATTAAGATGTTGAGTGAGTTTGTGAAATAGATTATTGGAGCAAATTGGAGAAGTGATTTAAGGAAAGGTCATGAAAGGAGGGAAGGGGAATTAGAAGAGAAGTTAATAGATGAACATGGAAATAAAAAAAAGGAAGAAAGAGGAACAGACAAGTGAGACTTCTTATTGATGGGGTGTGTGAGGCACACTTGGCATTTCCAGTTATACCAGCACGACAATACCAGGAACTGTTCTGTTTGTTTCATGTGACACACATTGTGTTGCGCTGTGTACAAAATGTGCTACAGCAATAAAACATGAACTAAACTTGACCCTAAAACTGAAGCAGCTATAAATGAAATGCAGACCTCGTTGTTAACAGCCTCCACTTTCCTACTGGGACACGTCAAAGTGTGTTCTGTGGAAAAGGCCTATCACCAAATGAAAGTAGAAGGGTTGAAACTCTAACTTTGGGATAAAGTTTCAAAAGTCGGAGGCCGCTTTGTCTTTTTTTTTCTTTCTGCTTCGTCTGGTGCGTACAGCTCAGCTATAGGTGACTGCAACCTGACTCTACACAGCTTTGAGAGCCCTGTCTTTCTTTCCACAATAAAAGCCCTGAGCGATTGTTTAATGTTTTATCATCACATGATTGATCAGAGTGAAACCACACTTCACTGACTGTCTCCTTGATTGATGTTAGAATATAAAGAACCTCTCGCGTCGTACAAGAAAATATGGCCGAATTCTTTTTGTATATGATAAAATATCCCCAGTGTGTGTGATAAAATATTGAAAGATTCAGAAGTGTGAGTTACCTGGCGAAGGTGAAGATGAAAGAAGTCGAGGGAGAGGAAGCAGAAATGAGAGGGGCTTCTTGTCGGTCTGCTGGTCGTGGTCTTGATGTGAGATCTCCTCCGTCACAGAGCTCGACCTCTCGTTAGTGCTGGAGCCCACTGTGGCACAGAGAGTGTGTGTGTGTGAGAGAGAGAGTTTGTGTGCGCTGGATGTTCATGTCACACAAACAAACAAATTAAAACAATGGCAAAAAAGCAGCAGCATAAAGACCTTACCTTCGTCTGCCATGATCGCAGCAACAACAAACCAAACACTTGCGACGTTCACCTGCCCCTCTGTTTCTACTTCTTGCTGAACAAACATCTACACAAACTCACACTTTGCTTGTTTACAGAGTTGAAATTGAGCTCTGCAAATGTAAATAAGACGCATGGCATCAGTCAGGACTGACATGTGATCCACCCTCCAGTTTCTCCGAATGTGAGACAGTGCGGTTGCTCGGCCTCTGTGGGTAATTGGGCTCCTCCTGGTGCAATTAGGTGGCCGGTCAGATACATCAGCATGAATAAATAATGGGCTGCTGTCCGACCCTGGACAAAGGTCCACCTCTCAGTGACCTGCTTCACTCATCCCTGTGCAGCTGCTTCACACACACACACACACACATGCACGCGCTCAGTGACATCACTTGACTTGACTTGAGGATTAAAACCCAAAAGTTTGCAGGGACCACTAGCCTCTAATTTAACTGGATTAATAGAAAAACACAAAACAGAGTGTAATCGGCTTTTACAGCGCTCATCAATGTTTAAGTGCGAATGAAGGCTTGAAGTGACCAGAAATGTGCAACGTGTCCAATAAAGCCACGTCAGTGCAAATGGAATAAATTAATGAATATCAAACAGCAGTGATTTAATGAGTGTGAGGCAGTTTCCTGTCCTGCACAGGAGAAACTCTAAGTCCACTTTAGAGAAGCAGCGCTGGAAGAAAAGGCTACAGCAGCTTAGTGTAATCTGCATAGACGATGATGGGCTGTTTAAAATTGCATAGCAGGTCTTACCTTTGTCATTCAGAATCCCCCTCATGGGAACAACACAGCTCATATTCTCAACGAAATGCAGCTCGAGCAAGTATCCTGACTGTGACTATTAACCACAAACTGGTTTCTGCTCTCAAACTCTTTCCCTGCTGTGCTCTGAGTATCACACTCTGTCCCCATGAACCAGAGCCTTTGATGCACTCATCACCTCTTTGTCATGCATGGTTTTGTCCAGGAGAGACCTGAGTTTGAGATGCCATGGCAACAATATGATAATGAAGGAGGCCTCTCATCTCTGTGACAGATATACAGTAAAATACATAAAGCTGGCCTATTGTAATTATAAAACAATTATTTACCATATTCTTTAATGACCATTATGTGTGATATGAGTGGCAGCTTTAATTGTTTAGTTTAGATGTTGAGGCTCTTTAATCTTTGGGTCCCTTAATGAGGACACAGACACAGATAGGAGGGTCACTCCCGTCACCTGCTCCGACGGGCAGTTAGTGTGTGTGTGTGTGTTTATGATGTGTGTGTCTGTGTTGATGTATAAAGACAGCATACTCATCTATGTCTGACCAGTTGGACCTGCTGTCACCTTTGTTCTTACTGCACTGTGTCCTTGTGAGCGACGGCAGTGATGTGTCACAGGTAGATCTAATGAACACTGCCCCCTACTGACCGCTGTAGTGCAGCACAGCTCAGCATGGGCGCGTTGTGCTGCATGGTTGAAAGTGTCTGCACCTGTGTGCATGGAAAAAGATACAGATACACACAATACAAAGCAATGTACACATACAGGCACACATTCTTGCAAATGCACGTGTCCTTAAAAAACTGACAGGCATATATTTACAAACATGTATTCAAAGTTTAGTATTGTACAGAAGGCTGCCATGGCTCCTGTCAAGACCTGCCCTTCCTAATAATAACAATAATAATTATACACCTCTGACATACAAGCCTGTTTGGTTTTCAATGAAGGGAAAGTCTGTAATGTTGAAAGTCCTGCATTGGTTCCCACCAAACATTCACATTCCCTCCCACACAAAGCGCTTTATATTAGCAAAGCATTGCGTGAGGAAACATGTGCGAATTAACTTTACCTTTCACTCGTGCCAAAATTCCTAGCAAAGAAAAGGTCAACGTACATGCCACAACACTGTTGTATTGAATCTTGTTTTCCACTTTGGAATGATCAATGTTGCAAGAATAAAGGGAGAAATGGATGTTACAGACTTGCAGTGGTCCAGAAAAACATATGAATTTTTTTTACCCAAAATAGCCACTTCACCTTCGGACTGATCATGGTAACATTATGATTTCACTTGACCGTCCTGCCATGCGGTAGCTGCTTAATTGTTTTTCATTGTTATTTTTTAACGATGACAATTAACTTCTATTCTATTCTATTCTATCCTAAAATATAAATGGACACTTGAACATTGTGCTTTGAATGTTAAACTAAACTGTAATCATTGTCCAAAAACATCAGTTGAAATGATGTTTTCTTTACTACTATGAATGACAGTGTTTTTAAAGTCACTAACAAATTTTGTTAAGACTGATGCCATTATCTTGTTTAGAGAAAAGACCAGTCATGGTCTTGTCCTGCCTGCAAGCAAAGTATTTGCATCTCCTCGTCAACTGATGCCGTTAACTAAAGGCTATGTAATATCTGTTTGTGACCAACAGAGGGCGACATATTTATGAGGTTCAGACAGAGTTACAGTGCAGCCATATCCTTGCAGTGTGTAACCCATTTCAAAGCCACTTTTCAGGCCTGTTTGCTCTAGGTGTTGAGGCCACATAAAGACTCTTTAAATCAATCTTTGCTGCTGTTTTGCACAAGTGGAGATGAACCCAACCTCTGATTCAGTTGTAACAGACAAGACAAAGCCAATTTGCTCTGTAGAGAGAGTACAGAAGCTGCTTGAAAAAGCAAGAAGAGGTTTTATCAGTGTGTGGGGAAAAAAAAACAAAAAAACCCTTAGTGAGCTTTCTGGGCCCAAATGAGCCTCACTTCTCCACGGGTGAGAGTACAGCTGGAGAGATTATCCCATCCAACACGCGTCATCAATGTCGCCTCACAACACGGCTCCAGTTGCTCTGCATGTGTTGTGTGTGTGTGTGTGTGAGTGAGTGTTTGTGTGTGTAACAGCGTATTCAATAATCGGCCCTGTTGGAGACGGCGGGTCGTGCGGCCGTAAGCCGACCTGGAATTTTCTCAATAAAGGTCTAATCTTTACGGGAAGCTGTACAGTGCTGGACTGAGTCTCTCTCTCTCTTTGTTTCTCTCTTTTCTTTACTTAACAATTTACCTACACACTCACACTTTACAACCTCACACACGTATGTGATTAAATTGCATACTGTACTTCCACTTTTCATTTATGTGTGTGTGTGTGTATTGTCCCCTTGAATGACCTTGAGTTGACGTGAAAGGAGGGCCCTGTGTCCCACACACCAAATAAAAAGTGCACTGACACCTGAACATCACACCCACGTTTGACTGTCGAACATTTCATTTCATGACTTTGGACTTTATGGTGTTTAATGCTCTCTCCTGGTTCATAGTTGACATTGTAGCTCAACCCAAAGTTTTTGAATAGGATTGAGGTCATAACTCTGTGTGGGCCAGTCACGTCTGTGACCATCAAACCTGGAAATGCTTCCTCAGTTGTTTTACATAAGCACTGGACAAAAAAACTATTGTCTAATTATGATTGTGTGGATTTATATTAGTGAGTGGTTTGGTGATTCCTTTGATTCACATCACATTTCGGCACAGATCTCAAAAAACAAACATGCCCTTTTCATCATCATCATTATGGTGAGTGTGATTGATTACAGACTCAACGAGTTTAAAACATGGGGTAAATGTAGAGGTGGACGACATATCATCCCATGAGTCTTTGCTCATGTGGATTAGTCTTGGCTCTATGTAGTAACTGATGTGTGAAGAGTAGCTGTTAAGTTTAATGTGGATGTGACTGCTTTTCTTGTGGTTATGTAGTGCAGTTTTCTCAACTTTGGGGTCGGGACCCCACATGGGGTCGCCTGGAATTCAAAGGGGGTTGCCTGAAATGTTTAGTAGGCTAATTGATTTAAAAAATAACTGATAAAAATATATTTTTTATATTAACTAACCATTATTCTTTTTAAAATTATGATTAAAAAGACCACACACAATTTTAAACAACTGTATTCTATCCACCACTTTATTTTCCCATGATCCATTGCGTCACACCACAACGGAAGTCGGTTTTCAACTTCCATTTCACTCCGTAGTAGCATTCTAGCAAGCGGCTAACTGGTAGCGTGAGCCACCGGTGGCACCAAATGTGGGGGCTAAAACCGTTTTGACTAATCTGATGTTTGTTAAGTCTAGAAAACAATCATGTTATAACTAGGATATCCGCTGGAAAAAATTTTTTTTTCATGGGCCGTTTATTGAGTTATTTAAGACACTGCTAACGGCTAACAGCTAACGGTTAGCCCAGTTAATCTTTCTGGTGGAATCGAGTGTCATGGCGACACCCAGCGTTATTCTCCGGAAAGTGGTGGATACTTTCACAAATTGAGTTCCAATAAAATGTAGCATATAAAAATATCTGAGCTGGCGCATCTTGATTGACGGCCGCGTCAATCAAGATGTCAAAATGGGGTCACGAGCCAAAAAAGGTTGGGAACCACTGATGTAGTGAACCAACTATATCACTAAACGTCTTGATATTCTTTATCTCCAGAACTAAATCTTGATGTAATGTCTTCTTGTCGACATGGAGCAACCTTCTCTTTAAAATCAATAAAAACACAACGCCATCTGATTAAAAGACCAAAAATCCTAAATGAAAAAACAAACAAAAAACACCTGTAATAAAAAGGCCTTGGCAATGTGTAAGGGCCCATGTGTACATAATCTTGATCTTGGTGCGATCTCACTCACTCATCAAGACCCAATTAGAATCTATTAGACTCACATCTCTCTCTTTCTCTTTCTCTCTTTCTCTCTCTCTCTCTCTCTCTCTCTCTCTCTCTCTCTCTCTCTCACACACACACACACACACACAATACAGTTTTCTATGTAAGTTTAACTTTAGCTTGTTGCAAAGTAGAAAATGCTGAAAAAGTACAAGGTCAAAACTTAAAGCAGAAGTAAGTGGTCCGGTCGTTTTCGCTAATGCTGCGTTCCAGTCAGGCTTTTGAAATCGTAAATTACAGCTTCAAGTCACAACTTACGACTTTGTAGCGTTCCAGGCAACCCACTCGTGTTTTTCCGACCTGTTTTACCGGTGAAAGTCACTATAACGGCCACTCGTAACTTCTGACCCGTGAACTCGTACCAGATCGAACTGGTACGACTTCACGGTCGGAAAAATACGAGTTTCCTTGAACGCACCATAACAGTCCTCGTCCCTACGTCGCCACATTCACGGCGTTCCTTGGCTGCACACACAGCCCTGCATGCCGTTCTCTCTCCTCATTGGATAAAAACTGTAGGATACGATAAATGTTTTCTCCTCGGCTCAGAGCAGAGCAGAGTGACTGAGAGACCCGTGTTTCGGTCCAAACACTCTAGTGATTGCTGTCGGAAGATATAACTATTTAAGACTCATATTAACACAAATATATCACTTACTTCTGCTTTAACAAGAAACATCGTTACTTCGAGAGAGAGAGAGAGAGAGAGAGAGTTACTTACATTTCTATTGTTAATTGTTTTTTTGTTTTATCTGTTTTGCTTTTGAATATTGATGTTTATGCAAAATAGTTTTTGAAACTTTCAGGTCAATAAAGCCTTTGAATTGAACCGATTTGAACTGAATTGAATTGAATCAAGAGATTAATGAGAGATAGAGTGGAAGAAACAAACAGAGTGACATTCAAACAGACAAGGTCATAAACAATTATTAGAACCCTGCAGATTCTGTTTCACTGAACAGCGAGCTAAAGATGCTGCCAGCTTTGTCTTACACCTGTAATAAACACACACGCACGCGCACACACACACACACACACACACACACACACACACACCTTCTGAAACATTTTGACATCAAAAATCCAGTTCAGCACCAGATACAATAGTAACATGACCTGAGTTTTCCTCCTGTCTCAGTTTTCCTTACAGTGTGTGTGATGGCTCGATTGGACCCACTTGTTACAAGTGAATAGATAACACTGCCCCATCTCCTTTTTGTGTCATTGTCAGGCATGTGGAGTATCAGTTTGGACTGTTTTCCTGGGAATCTCTGCTCTGTGTGTCTCAAGTCTCTCTTTCTATTGTGCAGCAACCAGGGCAGGGTCTGAGCCGCTTATTGTGGGCAGAGTCTACTTTTGTTTACACCGCATGAAAAGACAGCATGTGCACGTCTGCAGGTCTCCAGCTAAACGTTAATGTCTCTGTCATTAATGGATAATTCCAGTTCATTACAATGTAGTCCTTATCTAACTAGTTTTTCATATTTACTTAACTATCAAAGGAGGTGTTGAATATTTGAGAAGATATCGGTTCCCTCTTTTGCTTAGACACAGATGAGAAGATTGACAACACTGTGTGGTAAATGTTAAGGTATAGCTGGCGGCTGTGGAGAAGCAGGGAAACAGCTGGTGACAACAATGTTTTCCATTTCCATTTCTGCATGTATTAAATGAATGAGATATAACATGTTAATTAGTAACAATTAGAGGCATTGGTAACTTTGGACAGAGCCTTGTTAGCTGTTTCCTACGGTGGCCCTGGGGACTCAACAAACTGAAAACACATACACACAAACGTGCTACATATTCCCAAAACAATTTTATCAATTTGACAGATGTGCTACAAATACAGTACTCACAACACCTGCAAAAACACAAACAAGCTGCAAAAGTAACACAACAGAAGTGTCCGGGACACAAAAAAAGTGACAGACGCAAGTGAGAGTACATCTTTGCAATGATGTGAGAATCATGTGGTATTGACTTTATACTAAACCAAAATTTCACCTTATTATCAAATACCACTAACAGATGGACAACTGCTCAACTTCTAGAAGCACTGAATTAAAATGCACCAGAGTCTGTCACTTTTTGTTATACCCAGAAACATTTCCAACACAATGTGACATTAATGTCTTTGCATGTGTTTTGTTTGTTTGTTTGTTTGTTTTCTAAGGGCTCCCGTAGTTACTAATCATTCTTTCTGACCTACTGTACTTGCCACAGTGGAGCAGTTCCTCAGCCATCAAAGACACAGTGGTTGTAGTAACATGGTTGTATCAATGGTGCCATGTTTCAACATCTCAGCAGTTACTTTGATTTATATGATTTTGGCAAAAATCAAAAGAAACTATAGATAATAGTTAAGGTCTTATACAGTAATAAAGCTGAATTATCCATTAACTCTGGTTTGTTTTAAGATATTACTCATAGCAGTTCCAGTTCCTTTATTGTTGTATAAGTCAAACTAATTTCCAGCTAGGTTTATATAGATTATTTTCCATGTTGTGTTTCATATCACTTAAAAGACCCTAAAAATGTCCAAAAAACAGTTTTCTCTTCTCAACTCTACAGAAAAATCTCAGTGCTTTTGCCTCCTGGTGAACTGTGTATATCTTTATTGGTGACCTTAAACTGTGTACCGAGCTGCATACAGAAACTCCAGCCAATAAAGCCATCATAAAAGTTTGAACAACTCTGCCCTTTCCACTGAGTCAAACCGCCCTCGTCTCTGTAGCTCATAGGCTGCTGGTTTGTGAATGATCCCTTCCTGAATTATTCCATGACACAACATGTTGTATCAACACAAGACAGTGTGATAAAGGACAAAATACGCCGTATATTTGACTAGAGTATTGATTTGATTTTAATAAAGATTTCAATTTGATCTATTTCTTGGTATCAAGAAAGTTGGATTGTTACTTTTATATATCACAATCAAAGCACCAAATATAAGCAAGGTAAAGACATTAAAATAAAGAAAATCCTTTTGCTGGTTAATTTAAAAGAAACTCTGACTAACTCACACTGTTACTGTACCTCCCTTTATTATACTATTATTATCTTATTGGATATAATTACAGACTAAATAAAACATCTCATGTCACCATTAAACTTTTTTATTCAACCATGACACTGACACCATATTGGCACATTACACACTTGTGAGTGCTGTTCAAAGGATGCGTTGTTTTTAAGATACTACTACAATTATCATGTCAAAGTTATTATACTGTCACTAGTCATTTATTGGGTGATGCAAACAGCTTTCCAAAGTCTACACAATATTAACTTGTAACAATTAATTTAAAAGCCGAAGGCACAGTTTGCACTTTGATGGATTACCTGACTTCAGCAAGTCTCTGCAAGTGGATTTTTGCACTGGACAGAAATGGATGAAATCTAGCAGACACACACTCTGTAGTGTATTTGGAAAACAGACAAGAAGTGAATTTTATTTATTGTAAATTAGCAAAAAACATCGGATACTGTGTAGATACTGTGTGTTGTACACACAGTAATGATGACTAAATACCGATAAACTACTTAGACTGGTGCTTTTAAAGATAAATGTTTTCTGTGATGTACTTGCTAAATATCATCTCTGAACTCTGCAGCCGGCCTGTTGTCGTACGGTTATAGCGATTTAACTTAATGTTACAAATGAGTCTGCATTTGCACACTTCATCCAGGGGCCTGTGAGATCTGTTAAGTAAGCATTAAAGTCAAATGTATTGAGCAACACGTCCAACGGCCCCGGCCTCCTCCCTACCAGAGTTCAGCTGCTGTGTTGAAACGTTATTTCTCTGTGTGAGCACGTCTGACTCAATCTCAGTTTCCTATACACACACACACACACACAGGCAAGTTCCCTACCGGGTGTGTGTGTGCAGGGACTTTATCTGTATGTATGTGTGTGTGTGTGTGTATGTGTGTGTGTGTGTGTGTGTGTGTGTTGTTACTCTAAACAGAAATCTAGCTTCCTCACTTCTCTCTTCTGTCCTCAGAGTGTCAGTTGGTTGACCGCTGTTGTTACTGTTCAGCACAGCTCTCTCTCTCTCTCTCTCTCTCTCTCTCTTTCTCTCCCTCTCACTCTCTGTCTCTCCCTCTTTGTCTCTCATTGTTTCCATGACAACTGGCTGTCACAAAGACGTCGCACTCGCCACGCACCTGAGATCAGGAAGAAGGAAGTACCTTAGCCCCACCTAGGACAAATTCTACAAGGAATTCAGGTAGGCAAACACATATTTACACAGAAACACCCACACACACACACACACACACACACACACACACACACACACACACACACACACACACACACACACACACACACACACACACGTGTTGAATTAGAGGTGGATGCTGGAGGTCTGGAGTGTTGAAACCTCTCTACATGATCAAACAAGTATGATATTGCCAAAACTGAAAGGGAATAAAGAGTGGGGTGGGGTGGGAAAGAAATATGAAGGTGGAGAATAAGAGACACCAGTTGAGCCAGTATAGTTTTGGTTGTCCTCACTGTTTTACTTTCACTTCAGGTTTACAGCAGGAGTCCTATTTAACAAAAGCAAGACGGTGTTTATATTAGACATTTAAAGTTTCAGCTTTCCCCCTCAGAAGTCAGTGTGTCATCCTGATGCTGACGGTTCAACACGGGAAACCTGAGAGGACGAGAGTGAGTTGTTATTACTGAGAGATGTCATTACAGGGGGATCAGTGCTGCGCAGCGTGCACGTCATTATAACATGAAGACAGCGTGTCATCATGACCTCAAGGGGTGTATATATGTTTGTGAATGAGTGCAGGCTGGCTGGTGTGTGGTCATCATCAGGGATCATTATGGGATCATGTGGTGTGAGGCTTTGGACTAGGTGTGCAGGAAACTCCTTTAGAGGAATGCTGCTCTGGCTGCTATGATTCAGGTTCGTCTGTTTTTTACACACACACACACACGAACACACACACACACAGATTGGCCAGGGCCACAGGAGGATAGCATTTCCCATCCGGAATGATAGGAGGGAGGGAGGGAGGAGGAGGGAGGGAGGCAGAGAGGAGGTGTGTTGGGGGTTTGGGCAGTCAGATTCTGGTTTGGTGAGTTTTAGGAGAAGGCAGTGTGTACACCATACACAGTTCAAGAGAGAGAGAGAGAGAGAGAGACGGACAGATGGAGAGAAAGATTGAGAGAGAGATTTTCTGAAATGAAAGGAGGCGGAAGAGAAGACTAAATACCTGAACAAGAGATAAAGTGTTCGGAGACTTAAGGTGACGGACGCCATCCAGCTCCAGCTCCAGCTCCAGCTCCAGCTCCAGCAGCAGCAGCAGCAGCAGCTTCATTTACCATCATGCAACCTTGACTTGAATGACTCGTCAGCTGCGGTGTGCTGTAAGGACGACATGTTTTTGTTTCTTTGTGGATGAGGCAGGTTTTTTTTCTCTGATGTGTTTCATGGGATCATTAGTGTGGTGTTGGTGTGTGTTTTCAGAACTTCTTTCTTCCCCTTTTCTCCCCACCCACCACCCTTTCTCGGTTCTGAGGAATGTGGGGCTTATGTCAGTGAGAGTCAGGTACCGACTCACTAATTACCACTGCCCCACACCCCCCACTCCCTGTCTCTCTCTCTCTCTCTCTCTCTCTCTTGCTCTTTCCTTCAACTCCACTCCACCACCTTCTGCCCTCTCCTCCACTTCAAGACCTTGTGCCCCCCCCCACCCCTACACACACACTACCACCACCCCTCCTCTTGTCTCCTGCTGTTGCGTCTACAAGTGCTGTCGTGACTGAGAGCAGAGGAGAGGACAAACACAGAGGATCTGAGTCAGAATCCAAAAAAACACCAAAAGGAGAACAGAAACTCTGACTTGTCCTCTCTCTCTCTCTGCGCGTCTGCGTGTGTGTGTGTACTGTGATTGTTAGATGTGTGTGTGAAGATACTGATTGTTGCTTTGGGGGGGGGACCTGTCATTGAAGAAAGGAGGACGCCTTGACAGCAGAGGAGAGGCCAGAGAGAACCTGACAGACGAGCGCCGGTGAAGAGGAGTGGAAGAAGGGAAGATGAGAAAGTGACGAGCTGGACCATTGCTTTTGAACGGCAGCAGCAGAAGAACCGACAGCGACGACACATCCCATCATCCTACAGGTTGGCTGCGCTCAACTCCTCACGTGTCACTTTTTCTGTCCTCTCTGCCTGTTTCTTATTTCAATCTTGACGTTGTAACAGTTCTGCAACAAGGCTGGTTGAGGGACGTGATGTGTTTTCTCATCTGGAGGACTTTGGACACACGCACACACACGCACACACACACATACACACACACACACACACACACATACACACACACACACAGTGGGTATCTGGAAGGACATTTCTTCAGCTGGTCCAGTGTTCACTCTGACCCAGCTGACTGCTGTAACCTTCACTACAAGGTTGTGCGACGGGGACTCGTCGGCTGTTTATTTTTTGTGAGGATGTGTGTGTGTGCGATTAGTTGCTGTCTTGTCTATAGTCGCCTGTGTGTGTGTGTGTGTGTGTGTGTCTCAAAAACTGGTTGAGCAGGGTGCCAGCTAGCCTTGGGTGGCCTGCTCTTATACAAACTAGATTTAGTCGTGTGTGTGTGTGTGTGTGTGTGTGTGTACGTGTGGATTCACGTGACCATTATCTCCATTTGTGTGCATTTCCAGTAGCTATAGGTGTGTGTGAGTCTCTCTGTCACTCAGCTCTGAGACTCCTCACAGTCGTTTACGTGATTATGCGATTACATTTACAAGCAGGGCCGTTGCTAGGAATTCTGGCCCCCCTTAAAGAATACTAAAGTGGCCCCCTACCCCCTAACTTTTCCATTTTTGTTTTCTTAGACTACGTACGTATTATCATTTTTTATTTATCCTACTTTGTTTTGATGCTAAGGCAGCATTACTATGAGTATTAGTCAGGGTCTTATGCAGAATAAATCAGTCATACAAAGATTAGACTACTGGGGTTTTTGTGGGCCCCACTGGGCGCTGGGCCCCTAGAATTGTCATCATCTTTCTCCCCTATACGGCCCTGTTTACAAGATTCACACTTATTCACCTGTAGTCTGGAGACTCTCCATGTCTATATTACATGATGATGACCCTTCTTTTTTGATATGATCTCTACAATATGATTTACACTTCGAATAGTATAAGAAAACATCTATTTCAGAGAGAATTAGTAACACTGTATGATAAATGTGCAGGTGCTGAGGGATGCTGACAACTTGGAGGGGCTGTAACATGAGATCAGAGTTATAGTTTCTCTTTCTAACTTACTGTTAAGACTAAGACTGTATACGTGCGTGTGTGGGTGTGTGTGTGGCGTCCATCTCAACAGACGACAGGCTTCCTTGTGAGTACAGTAAATTCTCCCGCAGGTTTAAGGCGTGTGAAGGTGTGTGTGCTGGTCAGACCTGATGAAGTGATGACACATGGTTTCTTTAAAACTGCCTCATGCAAATTACCAAAACCTAAAAATAGATACCAGTTAAATGGCTAGTATGTGTGTGATAATGATTCAAATTGACTTGAGTGTCTGCCTCTGTGTGTTTGTCTCACAGTGGCTTTGCGTTCATTACCGATTGTGCAAGCAGGTTCAGGAGGTGAACCATTTTTCAGAATGATGATTATCTCTCAAACGACTGTATCACATTCCACGACTAAAGAAAAGGGACAGACAGACATCCCAGGCGAGATTTTACATCTAGACTTTTCTTTTTCTAGCGTGACCTTAGTGGTATTGTGTTTGTGCCGGCTCTAGTTTCAGGAAGACAGACAAACATTGTAGAAACCCAAGGCAACAGAAAGCAAAGATAATAAAAGCTCTCCTTTATTTCTTCATTTGGCCCAAAGTTAAAATGATTCTTTTTAAAGCAGGAAGTTTTAAAATTGTAAAAGGAAGAGAAACAGCTTGAATAGCACTGAGTTACACACACACACACACACACACACACACACACATAGTATATGTCACATGACTGTCACATGACCACCTCATGCTCATGATGGGGAAGCACAGATTCAGTCTAGTGTGTGTGTGTGTGTGTGTGACAAAGCCATAAGATTAATCCACCAACACTGAAGCAGAAACCTAAAGCTGCAGAGTAAAGCAGCAGAGAGAGAGAGAGAGAACCTGTTAGCACTATTGTGTTGTTTATGAAACACCTGTAACAAGATCTGATCACCCTCTCTCTCTCTCTCTCCTCTCTCCCTCTTTCTGTTTGTCACACACACATACACACATACCTGGAAAGCACAATGGCCACATTCTTCCTCTGTGCACCTCCCTCTTCAGCTCCCCTCTGGTCGGCCCAGACACTGAACAGCAGTGAGACAAGAGGAGGTTAAAACAGGTAAAAATGAGGGTCGCATATATACAGGTAGAAAGAAAGAAAGGGATGGGATAGTGATGGAAGAAATGTGAACAATTTCAATTTGAGCGCAAGTGCAGGGGAGACATGAGCGTTAAAAGACAGACAACTCAGACCAGTGGAAACTTTTGACAGGAAGGCTTCTCGCTCCACTCCATGTGGCCACTAGAGGGCTTTTTCACTTACGTCCTTCTTTCATTGGTCAAAAAACCAACCCGCTAACACCTGCTAAGCTATCTTTTCTCTTCAATGGGAAAGAATTCACCCCTTTCTTGCTCTAACGTCTCTCAGACACAGAGGCCGTAAACACACCTGTGATCTTCCCAGTTTGAGGCTGTTAAACCAGAAAAGCTGCACAAATACTGTACTAGGATGAAACTCAACACCGTAGCAGGTTTACTTGTATTTAAAAAAAAAACACTGTCCGACTGCCTATCCACCTTCGTTCTGGAGAACAACAGTCATTTGTCCAGGTTTTGAGATACATTTTCACTAGCACAACAAATTAGTAGAAACTGACTACCGGTAGCTACAACTTTGCTGGCGAAAAATGAAACCAACAAGCACAATACAGTGTCCTTGAAAATATTATTATATGCTACTAATTTGAAACTCATGCATTTAACTTGAGGTCAATCCAAACGAGGTTGTATTAAATCTAGTAATTATTGGGTGTTTGCCATCGTAGCACTTGGTTTAATACAGAAAAAGCGATTGAGTGATTTAAAGCATGGGACACAACAAGTGCTTTTGTTGACTGGACCTAATCTTGCTCAGGAGAACAGAAATAGCACTTATTTCTTCAGCGTAAAGTAGTTCCAGTGAAAAATGTTCACAGGGATTGTCCCGAGTAATAGAGTATACATATCATTTTGTTACACTGTGAGCGCACACACACACCTACATTGTGTTGAAGAGGAGGTGTAAAAGATGACAAATATTCCAAAACCTTAATACATTTAACCAAAATTGTCCAAAAGGATTGAGCCAATACAAAAACCTAACAGAGAAATCACAAAGAGATAATAGAGCGAGCTCACGAGATGAGACATTGTGCAACCGTCTCTTCTGAGAACGTGGCAGGACCGACACACACTGTTGAGTGTGTAAACAGGTGACATCCACACAGTATGGAGGCTGGATCAACACTCCCCCACCCCCCCGCCTTGTCTCCTCACTCCCCCGCCTTCTGCTGGTCAACCTTTAACCTCCATGTAACCCCCCCCCCCCTCCAGTGTGGTGACACTGCTGAACCCTGCATCCTCTCCTCCTCTCCTCCCCGCCTCCCTCCTTCTCTCCTCCGTCCTCCGACCTGCTCATACACTAATGCTGTTATTATGCTTCATTTCACTGTGAGTTTCTTCCTCCGCCTGTTCACTCCTTTAACTGGATGGACTTTTTCTTTTTTCAGGGTTAGATTGAGTGTGAACAAAGGCATAAATGATATGGTTGCCTTCAAACAGAACTTTGCATTGTTTTGTTGTTTGTAACAGTTGAGTTGTGAAACGAGTCGTTCCTACGGTGCATGCACTTTGTGCACAGAATCAGGACACTTACATTACAGTAGCTTTAGGGAAGTGATGCCTTCATGGACAGGAGGAACAATAGCAGTGACTATAGCAACTATTTTAATGCCCATACAGGTAACTTACCCACACACACACACACACACATACACACATGAACACACAAGCATCTAGTTGCTCCGTTCTGAAACGGACTCTTCTCTGCATACCTGTTGCTACAAACAATGGGCTAGTTGTCTGGACAGCAGGCCAAGAGACAAGGTGTGTGTGCAGTGGGTGATTTGATTCTGGCTGGGAAGGCAAGCTAATGTGGATGGTGGAGTGAGTGTGTGGTGGCGAGTGCGGTAGGTGAAGGGGACAGAAACTACCGGCACTGCATTACAGCTCATGATAAGACACACGCACTGTAAAATAGAGAAGTAAGATACACGGTCACTTGACAAAAAAGGTTGCTTCGACTTATTTGAAAAAATTGAGAGAGAGAGAGAGAGAGAGAGAGAGAGAGAGAGAGAGGCATTGGGTGAAAGCATTAGAAAACATACACACATGAACAGACACACACACACACACACACACTTGCATGCAAACACACACATCTACTCTGCCCCCCACCCTTCTAGAATGGAATGTTCCATGGGCCGAGACTGACTCTGTGAACCCATTCACAAAATGGCACAGAGTAGGCATGCTCACACTCACACACACACACACACACACACACACACACACACACACACACACACACACACACACACACACACACTTGCATGTACAGATGATCAGGCTCATCCCTCTCTCTCTCTCTCTCTCTCTCTCTCTCTCTCTCTCTCTCATCTATCCTTTACACATCTCCCCTCTCTCCTATATTCTCTCAGTCCAGTTCCCTCTTTTGTTTCACAGGTAGTTTCAGTGTGAGAGCAGGTGACCAGGTGGACCAAAGCATTTTGGTTTCCCAGGATGGTTTTTTTCCTTTCTTTTTTGTGTTTTGTTGCAGTGTGCGTGACACTTTTTACCAGTTTGGCCTTTGTGAGTCTACTGTAGGGACTCTGTATTTAGGGGGCGTAAGCTGGAGTTATCCAGCAGCCTTACATTCAGCTCCATCTACCTGCTTTACCTCCCTTCTCATTTTTCTAAACGTCTGTGTGTGTGTGTGGGTGTGGGTCTGAAAGAACAATATGTCATTCCAGGAAACAAGGATGGTGAAAATTATGGGTTTAAGATTGCTAGAAGATAAAATGTCTGTGCACTCAATTAAGTTGCACTCCAATGATTAGACAGTTTTAAGTTGTAGTACAATGGTGAACATGGTGGACTGAGGCCATGAGTTGCTTTACATGCACCAGTCCAGACAAGTGTTTAGTGGCTGTTGCTGTTACACTCACAAATAAACAACCTAATGTGGACAAATAAAAAGAGAGAGTGTGAGAGCTGTGGTCTCACCTCTGCACCCAGGACAATAACTCTGTTACGTGGTCTGGTCGAACTCGTATCAAATCAAATTTGTCAGATTTCCCTAAATGGAAAAACAAAAAAACTTATAGTATCGATGTATGCCATGTACAGTAAGCTACTTCCTGCATCCAAAAGTGGAAAGCTTTGTCCTTTGTCACTTTTTCGTTCATTTTCAAGAAAGCGGTTTGCAAACTGTAGTTAAAATGTGGTTTTATCTAGCTGACATTAGACATAAGCTGTAAAAAACAAAACAAAAAAAAAACAACTCAACTCATATCTGCTCAGATGTCACCAGGATCTGGTATTTTCATCCACATTGTGCTTACACACCATCACATGATAGTTTCTGGGTGTGAGGAGAGTCACACGTGTTGACGTTACAGTGGTTACAGGTCACTGGCCAGATAATAAGTGGCTTCACTGTGGTTATAAGTCATAACGACAATGCTGTTTTCAAGTTTTCTATCTCCTTTTCTTCAGACTCTCTTCCTCTTTCTCTCTCCTTCCTTGTCTCCTTGACCTTGGCGGTGATTGTAGCACCTAAACACACAATGTTCCTGCTCTGCCATTGGCTAGTGACAAACCACATGACTGGGTTGTCAGCTGACCAAATTCTAGGCAAAAGGGGAAACTTCTTTCATCAGGATGGAAGAAAAAAAATGTCAGACTTTAATGTCGGATCCTGTGTGTGTGTGTGTGTGTGTGTGTGTGTGTGTGTGTGTGTGTGTGTGTGTGTGTGTGTGTGTGTGTGTGTGGCAGCAGGAAAGACAGGCTGTCTTTTTGTGCTGAGTCATTTTTGTTAATCATAAGTGGGACACTGTGATTGGTTAACAGTGGTTGCAGGATGTGAGGTGAATGAGGAAGTGTTACATTACAGTCAGATATGAAATCCAACTCACTAAGGATTTTTAAGCAAAGCACCATTTTTACACTTTCAACGCACACACATACACATACACAAACACATACACACTGTTATCTGCATGTCGTGTATTCATACATGTGTGTGACACTCGGCAGTGTTGGGACTTTTGAATATTAGGAACCAGTTTAGATCATTTTTTTGGTCTTTATATGTTGGTTTTTAGTGTTTATTCTCTGACTGATAAAAGTATTTAGTTGACATTGATATTTTAATCATGAAATGGTTTGAAAAGTTAAAACAAACAAACAAACAAAACATTGTAGAAGCAGTGACATTAGAGTCAGCATTGATTCTTAATTCTTTTTACATATTTCTAAACCCGAGTTTTGTTTGATCTAATTTTCAGGTCACATCAATAAATTCAGTTTCACTTTTCTGTCTGTGGAAATGAAAATGCTCATGGTTTGTTTTGTTTCAGTTACAGTTTTCTTAGGGCTCAAAATCTTGAAGGGCCTATTGTCCATTTTCTATTATTTAATGTTATACTAGATGTAGAATAAGTACTTGTGTAATTTTCCATTCACAAACGATACAGAGGTGAATGCATGTGTTCAAAAGACGCAGACGGGCACCAACCAGAGACACACACGTGCACACATGCTCATGTCTGATGTATTGCTGATGAGGGTGTAATCTGCTGCCTGTTGGATGTTTATTTCTTGACTGACAAGCACTGTGTTGAGTTGAGACCTGTCTTTCTCTGATGTTTATGTTTGCATTAACAGTCAGTGAAGTTTACATACAACACAACTCTGAACCTCTTAACACTCAGCATTACTGCCAAAACAGATGCTGACAGTTGTGTCAGATGACATAATGATAGACAGCAAATCTGCCAGAGATAATTAAAAAATGTAGTAGTCACACAGTTATAAACCATTAACAACAGCATGCACAGCATAGATGTTTTCATGACCTAAATCCTAATCACCAAGTTTCAAAGGCCAAATGGAGACTGACGCACAATAAATGGTGAATGTGTGTTTATGTGCATGAATATGTGGATGTGCATATCACCCCGACTAACACTAATATCAAAACATTTGATGAATTATAATCAGATAACAATCACTCATTATCATTCTTACATTAAAACATTGTATGACGAGGACATTGGCCTTACTTTTTGTAGATAACAGTAAAGAAAAGACAACAGCCCATTTTCAACAATAAACATTATAAAACGACCATGAGAAAAGTTAAAGGGACAACGAGGAGTTTCTATTCGGTTCTAAAAAAGTCTCACGTTGATGTGGATGAATCTCCGCTACCCACACTTGTTAATGGGCCCATTTTCGATAAATATATCGTTCTGTCTCTATCGTTATTTTGTTATTATTAGTGGTGGCGGAAATGCTGGTCGAGCCGACCAGCGTTTCCTTCGTTGCGAATCATGAGAATAACGCAGCCGCATCGCCGTTTATGGTCGGGACTACGGTATGTGAACCTCTTTGAACCTCTGACTTTAATTCTTGATGAATGAAAACATGAGTCCGTCTTGCGCCTGGTCAAAGAAATGTACGGTGCGCGTGGAGGCTCATAAATGTAGTGTGAAAACGCTTCGCTTTTCCAAAACTCCTCGTTGTCCCTTTAAATATGAATGCTGCCAATATCAACTTCTGACTAATTGCTGGAATTAATTAATTAAATACATTTTTGTTCATATGTAGGATTTCTAAATGTGCCAACATGCACAGCAAGGCAGTGAATCTGCAATTACCCAATATCAGCTGATGTTAACATAGATTTGGTAGTTTTGTATTATCAACTTAATATGTGCGTTACTCTCTGTTTAGTCGGCAACAAGACAGGACACACAAACAAAACAGACTACTCTTCAGGCTCCAGTCTGTCCTCGAGACCGTTGGAAAGCTGTTTGTGTTTGACTTCTTATATAGTTGTGTATAGATTCATAGCAGACCTGCAGGGCCAGTTCCCCCACGTCTACCCCCACCGGGCTGATGTCTATCTCCTGTTCAATGCACGACTTTGTGCTTTTTTGGTTTCTGTATCTGGGTGGAAATTTTCAATGGACGCACTTCTTGGGCTGCTTTTTGTGATTTTTTATTTATTAATTTTTTTTTTTACAAGATTCCCGTTGTTGGATTGTGTTTTTAATTACTACTGACATACTGATGTGCGTATACCTCTATAGTGCTACATTGGAGCTGGTACTGCTGATGTTAGCGCGTGAAGGCTTTTGAGAAATTGTATGTGAAATTAGGGTTAGGGAAATAAACTTGTCTTGACTTGACTTGTGTTTGTGTGATTCAGTGTGGTGGTAATAAAGTCATCTGCTTGAATCACACTGTCCTGACCTTTTAAAATAGGTTTATGGTTGTATACAGCCCTCACACCTTTTTACACCCTGTTGGAGGAGATCTCTCCATCTGTAAACTTTGAACTGACTATCTACATATCCTACACACTGTGTGTGTGTGTGTGTGTGTGTGTGTGTGTGTGTGTGTGTGTGTGTGTGTGTGTGTGTGTGTGTGTACGTGTGTGTGTGTGTGTGTGTGTGTGTGTGTGTGTGTGTGTGTGTGTGTGTGTGTGTACGTGTGTGTGTGTGTGTGTTGCCAAAAAGGCGAGAATCAGTGATTGCATGTCCTTCATTAACAGAGTCATTGGTTAATGTGTCACTTGTGCAATGGCATTTGCGTACACAAACACACTCATACACACACTTAAGCTAGAGTAGAACGGCACCCATACTCTGATAAGAGTATAGGCCCTGTTCTCTTTAGGGGTTGCTTAAGGTTATGTACACTTCCACACATTGTCAGTGTGGTCTCCTTCCTATTCTCTCTGACTCACTCTGTGTTTATGTCAAATATGGCAGGAATGTGACAATGTATTCTCTGTATTTTCAATATATCCATCAGTGTGTTGCCACCTGCAGAAACCAACTGCTGAAATAAAATCCCAATCACTCTGTTAAAGTGAAAGGTCATAGAAGCTGGATTTGTCTGGAGGAGACCACTGTGGCAAAGTCGGTTCAGATAGAAAACACACATTTCAAATGTTTATTGCAGCTTCAGTATATATTGAGTTACTTTATACATTTAGAGTTTGGCGTCTTGGCTCCGCCTCATCACTCCCTGAATAAGGTTTCATCAAATATACATGTGAGTGATGAGGATATATCTTAACCCCCCCGGGATCCTGCAGGTGCATGCTGGGGTGTGTATGGTTGTGTGAGGCGTGACTCACGTGACTAAAGCAGTGCAGCTCAAGTTTCCTGCCTGAAGTAGTTTGCAGGCTTCGCTCGTTCCACATATGTGTAATGTATTTTTCAGACACACTAGCTTGTGGAGCACAACGTGTTTGCGCTTGAGAAAGTAGACTAGTTGCTAATAAAATACAACGATTACAACGCCACTGGAGCTTCAACAGTCACAGAAAAAAAATCTGTCAATTTCAGCTCCCAGCAAGTTTATGCTAAAATGATTTGAGCGCTGAAGCAATCTCTTCCCATTGTAGCCTATAAGTGATTTTCTAGGCTCTGCTTTAAGTACTTTGATTTTTCTTGTTTTCTTATATAGTAGGCTCAGAAAAAACAAAAATCTTCGCACATCTATTTCTTAGGCAGGTGCGTCGGAGGGTGACAATTAAGTCCAAATTAGAAAAAGAAGAGTTCCCGCACACATGGCCAACTTGCAGAATTTATTATGCAACGTTTCGGTAATGGACCTTTTTCAAGCAAAATGACGTAGTTTTGCTTGAAAAAGGTCTAGTACCGAAACGTTGCATAATAAATTCTGCAAGTTGGCCATGTGTGCGGGAACTCTTCTTTTCCTTATATAGTAGGCTACCTGAGGATATTTGTTTGTTGAAACAGAGTCATTCTCTGGATAGTAGTGACATCTGTAATGTAAGTCTGATGAACTTTGACCTTTCATTAACCTTTAAAATGTTTTTATCTAGTCAGTAGGATGATGTGTTGTCAATTGTTCAAAGAGCACAGACGTATTCGTAGCCATAGTGTTTTCTATGGGAAACATTGTATCTCAGTAGCTACTGGATGGATTGATATGAAGTTTGGTTGAAACATTTGTGTTTCAGACTCATGCAAACTTGCTAGGCTAAGACGGTGAACATGGTCAAAACATCAGCGTACTAGTGTTGTTTTTTGTTTACATGTTAGCATGTTCACTTTAGCATTTAGCTCAAAGAGGGAGGAGCACTTTGACGCCTACGCAGGGCAGAGTTGTTGACTTCCTGTAGGCCTACAGCTGAGCTACACCTTCCTCCAGTTCTTATGGTGTACGCAACACAGTGGCGACAAAAATAAACTTTGTTGAAAATAGCACTTGTTGCTTTGACTGGGGAGTGCGTGATAAATGGTTTCTGTTTGTGTTGTTCCCTCTCGGACAAACCTTGGGGAATTTCTTGTGGGCACTGAGAAGTAAAACAGCCAACAAGTTTTTTTTTATCAAATGTTTGAGCTCTGACTCACATTGAGTGTCCGTTTTTATTTAATATTGAGAGGTGAGCGCACATGTATACAGATTGTAACCGTGAACGAGCATGCACACACTCAAACTCAAGACATTTCCCTGATTGTTGTCAATCATCAGCTTTCTGTCACACCCTCTGTCCTTTCATCCCTTCTCTTCCCTTTTGTCTTGGTCCTTATCAGCTGGGACAGAGAGAGAGAGAGAGAGAGAGAGAGAAAGATTGAAGAAGGAAAAAGAAAAGGTGGGGGGTTACCTGTACTGAGTGGCCCCACCTCTCTCTTCTGGCCATTGAGAGTGAGTAAACACTCAAACACCTTCGCCTACCTCCACACCTCAACACTCAGACACAGCAGCAAGAAGCCTCTCTTACTGCTGCTGCCTGTCAACACCAAAGGAGAGTGAATGGACTGAGCCTCAGTGAGTTTTAGACGTTTGAAGTGTGAAGGTGCAGGAAGACTCCCAAAAACACAACACACCGACTGCATCTCCTCGGCCCGCTCGTTTGGTACCCGCGCTGCTCAGATTGGGATACAGGTACAGTGTGAAATGTGTTTTTTCAAAGGCCTCTGGATGTGTAGGCTACCTTCTTTATGTCTCTTGAAAAACTTTCTGATTTTTATTGTACCACCCTGTGGTTTTATATTTCAAGAAGTCTGTTTTAGTTAGCCTTGGAAAAATCTGTTTTCTAGCAAAATGTTGTCTCTTATCATAAATGACCTCAGTGCTTTCTCGTAACTCTTGCCTCTGTCCTCCATACTTTTGTTTGTCTGCTGACGAAGGCAGTTCAGAGGAAACAACTTCTTGCTCTGTGATTTTGTCTCATCTAGTTTTCTGACTGCTCTTGTTTGATATCTGGTAGAATACTTTGTCTGGACAGAGTTAGTTGACTTCCCTGCCTCATCTCGAAATAACTGGAAACAGAAAAAACAATCAGGTGATTGGAATGGAGATCAAGATGTCCTTAACAATGAAACCAGTGGAACCAGTGGAGTGGCATGGCACCATATCAGTGTGTCTGTGTGTGTGTGTGTGTGTTTGGGGTGGGGGATAAAAAAAAAATACTTCAGCGACTAGTACCTGGAGAGGCTGGTATTATTACTTATAGACTTCCGGGTTCTTCGGCATATAATATGTGGACTTTACCCTGGTTGAAGCAAGTTGTTTGTTTTGTGTGTGTGTGTGTGTGTGTGTGTGTGTGTGTGCATACGTGTGTGTGTGAGAGAGAGAAATCCTTGGGCTGAATTTACCTCACTGAAATTATTTTCAGGTTTTCATGGTTTACTCAACTCTCTTTTAAGAGATACTCTGAGATATGATTCAGACAAGCAACTGTATTGACAGATATGTGACTTTAGCTGCACGTTTCTGTAGTTGTGCCACTGTGGGTGTCGGACTCACTCTGTCACACTCTGTTTGTCGACAGGGTGGACCCTTGTTTGACTCTACGAGTGTGTGTGACGGCTACAGTCCCTCTGAAAGCCTGTGTAGCAAATGTGAAAGTGATGGATGCGGAAAAAACCGAACAAATCCATAAATGCTAACATATATAATATATAATACTTTTATATGTTAGTGTGTTGAATATCAGCTCACCTCTGACTTTGAATCTTGCTAGTTTACCGTTCAAACAGACGCAACCTCAGCGGCCCTCTAAAGCCTTTATCACGAGTGTGCGACACTGTCAATGTCAGTCGTAATTGTCTGAAACAATGTCTGCTGTGGCCTTGAACAGGCTAGCTGATTAGCCTGAGGAATGTGTTTTCCTAAGGCAGCAAAGCCCCTTTCAGCTAATGCTAAAGCTAAAGCAGCTCTTACGATTAGTATTGACTGCGTAGCTGGGTGAGGGGATATTCAGACTGCTCTATCCTTTCATGCTTCATATTTAGACTTAAGTCAAAGCCCTTGTGTTTATAATAGGCACATGCACGTTTAAATACGAATCAGTTCTTATTAATGCTGAATATATCTGATTATTGTCCTGCACAAAATCTTGTTGTCTGAGTGAAAATCGTGAGGTTTTGAGTGGACAAATGTGAAGGTCCTGCAGGCAGGGGGGCTCTCAGAGTAAATGAACTGGAATCATCCCTCAGTGGTGAAGTTGGGGTGGGCTGGAGGCGGTCACTTACGCACTCCACCTGACCTGAAATTCTTCAGGCCAGTTTCACTTTGAAGGGCTTTCTAACGCTGAGGGAGGGAGGCCTGCATGAGGAGATCGGAGGGGGAACATTTGGTCCCCTCAGTTCGTTAGTCGCTCTCGCTGCTCTCCATCTGGCCTTTTTCTCTTCAGAAATGCCCCCCCCCCCCTCCTCGAAAACACATACTCGCTCTCTTTCTTCTCTCCCTTCTTTCCTTCATTCCTCCCCCCTCCTTGGCTTCTTTCCTTCCCACTTTCCCCTCCTCTCTGCTGCACCTTCCTCCTCGTCGCATCCTCCTCCCCCTCCCCGCTGCTCTTCTTGGAGCTTGAGTGAACCAGAGGAATGAGGGTGACAGGTACATGGATGGAGGGAGGAAAATTAAAGAGAGGAGAGAACAGTGAACAGTGGTGGGCAGTTTGGGCACATTTTGCGAAATGTCGATTAAATTTAAATGATGTTCTTCGACCTCTGAAGCATCAATTTTAAGAAAGTTAAAACAGTGTAAGAAAGTGAAGCGCTAAGAGATACACAATCTGTGAAAAACTGCTAGCGCCAGATAAAGTTGTTGCGTTGATTTCAGCGTTGAGTGAAGATCAGAGGCACCAGTTTGAAGTTACAGCGCTGTGAGATAGACTGATTGATCTGTAAGTGTCCAATGAAGTGTGATCACTTAAAAAGCTGAGCTGTTGAGATGTAAATCATTAATTAACTGATTAGTGGACCAATCTGAAAATTTAGCTTCAACATTCTTGGATGGTTGAGTAAAGGTCTAAGATGCTAATGAGTTATGTGTTCAAGCCTCATCACTGTGAAATCTTTCTGCTTTTATAAAATGTCTTCTGGGGGTTTGGACTGAAAAACAGCTATTTAATGGACTTCCCTGTTATCTGACATATACACAACAAATGACTGTAACTGTGCAGAACTTTATCTTCTTGATAAAGCCACACACGTCAGAACAACAGCTCCTCGGAAACAATGTGATTGGACAGAAAACAGAAATCCTAAGATGACACAGCTTCCTTCTTCTCTCTCAGCCATGTGACTTAAAAATCCTCCATTCTGCTTAACGCCGGTGCAGTCGGCATGCTGACAGTTGAGCTGCGTGAACCGCAGAGTGAGGACATCATGTGTCCTGAGGGGTCGGCCACAGTTCTCACTTCTCTTTCATCAAGTTCATTGTTTAATAGACTCTTGGTCAGATACTGCAGCTGACTCTGATACCGTTGTGGATGTGTGTGTGTGCAAGAGTCAAGACAATGGGGCCGTCACTGTGAGTGCAACAAAGATAATCATGTGAGCAAGGAATGCTGTTGTTCAGACAGCTGAGTTGTGACAGATACCTGAAACAATCAAGCTGATGGAGAAAGCAAAAATCACAGTGTGAGGTTTTTTCTTTTCTTTTTTTTTCTTCTCTGAGAGGAACTGTTTCCAGAAAAGCACAGTGAGGGACTTAACAGTGGGGTTTACTCCTCCAGGTCGTATCACTGTGCAGACACAACCAGCAGGACCTCTGGTCTTGTGACATGCTACTCATTTACTTATATGGATGACTTGTAATAATAGATGGCAGACTCATACAGACTCTCATGCCAAGTTACTGATTAGCAGTAGTGCTTTACTGCTGACATTATTCCTGCTTATGCTGAGTTTTTGCCTATGTGGCAGATTCCAGTGTGTGTGTGTGTGTGTGTGTGGCCCTGGCCTTATCAGAGATAACTGACAAAGTCTAAGAAGCACTCTCTAATGTGATTACTTATGATTTAGTTAAACTAAATGGTGTGTGTTTAGCTTGCACCACCAAAAATTAGTCAAAAGCCACAGTGAGTGTTGAATTATTTACATCAATCAAACAATCCTGTATCGTGATTAAAAGACCTAAACCAACACTTGTGCAGCTAATAGATACAATGACCTACAGTGATTTACTGTTCACATCAGTGTCTCACAACCATAGGTCTACTATTGCAAATATTCAGTAAGGCACCAAATCTATATTAATCTGCAGCTGAAAATAGTCCCAAGCACATGAGCAGCTTTCACCACTTAGAGTAAATGGTAAACTGCTCTTGCATAGCACTTTTCTAATCTTAATGACCACTCAAAGTGTTTTACAATAGAAGCCACACTCACACACACATTCATATTGTGCCTTTCCTCATACATCATATACTTTTACACACACATTCTGCAGATGTTGTTAAATAAGTGTAATTAAACAATATGATTGTGGCTTCTTTTTAGAAATGTACCATGTTTTCAAAGTACGGACTTCAGGCTGAGTGTAAATGAATGCAACAAACGGCTGTGTTGTTGTTGTTTTTTTACGGTATTTAAACTTACGACCACAAATTAACTGTGATCCACAAAATATGAGCTGTTTGATATCAAAGATAAAGTATGTGTGTGTGTATGTGTTCGTGTGTGTGTGTGTACCTGACAAATGATTTAGTGAGCATGTACAATGATTAAGATAGATGTTCTTGGTGTCCCTCATTCGGATCTTCCTGTGAGGTTAACAGTTAACCGTTGACCTGAGGGGTTGATGATCCCGTTGTGCGGTGACCAGAACGCCTGAACCCTGTGACGCGTGTCTAGCTCCTGATTGGCTCTCGCTGAAGACTGACAGTTGATCTTTGATTGAGCTGGCTCTGTGGAAGGCCAGGTTTTACTGACCCTGCACCCGGACGATATTTTCTTGTTTTGCACGCGTGCTTAAAGATTACACTGTGAAAACATATGCAAACGCTTATTTTTAAACAGACACACCTGTATGGGCACTCCTTTTACTGTAATTCATATTTCACTCCTTCCAATGGCATGGGAGTCAGACAGTTTTATAACTGCCATTCTAATTATGCAAACACATTAAAGGTGCCACAGTCCATACACACAGCTCTCTCAATCATTTAATCCCGTCTTTTTTTGTTCATTCATCAGTCTCTGGTCGTTATGCTAACTCGACTTTCTTCTTGCCTGTTTACTCAGTCGTTAAGGAGCAGAGCTGGTTTCAATAGCAGCTGAAACTCAGCACACTGTTGACCACACACTGTGACTTTCATCTCTCTGCCCCTCTCACCCCATCTGCTCTCTCTCCCTCCTTCCCTCACTCCCTCTTTTCTTGCTCTTTTCTGAGCACTGAGGGAAGTTTTTCAGACAGAAACTCTCATCTGGCTGTTTCTCTCTCTCTCTCTCTCTCTGTCTGTCTGTCTCTCTCTTTGTCGCCGTGCTGCTCTCTTGACTGCCCAGGAAGGTGTGTGTTGTTTGCTTAAGTTAAGCTGTGCTAGGAACATGTTCACCGTTGTTATGTACAAAACACACACACACACACACACACACACATAGAAGAGCTGTAGTCCTGTGCTGACATGACATAAATCACTGTTGTGGTAACTCCCAGTGAGAATTTCCAAATATCCTTTCAGAGTAAGAAAACAGCATGAGGAAGTATTCAACCCAAGTTTGAACGCTTCCGACTGTTTTCCCCATTTCTGCATCTCTAAGCAGAAAACCCTGTAAACCCATTAAAACTCCATTACCCATCAGCCTTCTCTGTCCTCTTGTGTCTGCTGCACAAGTGGCAGAGTCCGGATTTGCAGCTCTGTGCAACAGGTGCTTCAGTGTGTGTGCACCTTTACTTAGCTGAAGAAACAGTGCCAGTGGATCTATGTTTAAGTACTCCATCACAGGTAAGAGCACTGCATTCATAAAAGCAAAATGTACATGAAGTAAAAGTTATTGGTAGTTCGCTCCTGTGAAAAACAATAGAGATTACAGTTGCTATATAGATATAATGTGGCAATAAATAAAAATAGTTCTGTAATAGTACAATTAACACACACAAACAAACTCTACTACATACATAAAAAAAAACATTTACATGTAAGAGAAAAGAGTTGCTCCAAAAGTAAAACTGGGATCTGCCCACATACACTCTCATACTACCTGCTTTAGCTCCACCCTCTTCAACTCTCATGCTTGCAGCTTGTGTTCAACGTGTGTGTGTGTGTGTGTGTGTGTGTGTGTGTGTGTGTGTGTGTGTAGAGGAGGCTGGCCTCTGCGCTCAGTGCCCTGCTGTACCTGTCTCTCATGGAGGTGGACTAACACTCCCAGAGCAGGCGGCCAAGCAGCAGAGCGCTGTGAAGCAACAGGGGTAGCTATCTTCCCGTCTGTCCACTCTCTGCTTCTCCTTCCCCTTCTGTTTTCCACCACCATCCCTCTGCTATCATATCTTTCTCAATATTTCAGCTTGGCTCCACTCTCACTTCCCCCTCTCTCTCTCTCTCTCTCTCTGTAGTGGAGTATATTGTGTAAAGATTTATTTTTTAGTAGTGGGCATAAATGGCAATTGCATGAGTCATTTGCTATCACTGCATGTTACCTATTGTGTGTGTGTGTGTGTGTGTAAGGAGAGAGCAGTGTTTTCCCGAGCGTTGGTGGTGTTTCATTGATCCTCTTCTGCTGCCTTGTGACCCTGTTGTTAGGGGCGGCTGGGTGGACGCTGTGAGCTTCCACGTGTTCAAGTGTGTGGCTAAGATGGCAGCTTCCTTAGGCCTGTTTCCCTCAGTGCACTGGATCATTGTCACTCAGGATAGAGCAGCAAACTGAGAGCAGCATTGTTCTATACTGATGAACATACACATGGATTGGCTTTGGTCAGTAATCTGCCTGTAAACTGGGGACCGAAAGAGGTGTTTGTTAGCTTCTGAACAAGACCTGTGTGTGTTGGCCTGGGAAGAAAACATGACTGCACTGACAACTTAACATCAGGTCGGTGACATGATGAATATCAGGTGGTCATCCTCCTATCTTTAGCTGCGCCATGACTTATTTGCTCATTTGAGGAAAACGATGTGATTTGCCACAGCGGTCAGTCCGTGTTTATGGCGTTATGGTTATGGTAAAAGCTCTTTCGTCTGCTCATAAAACAATCCAGTCCCCAATAACTGCAAGTTAATACATAGCGAATCAGGTGCTTCTATCAATCATAAACACAATATAATGGGCAATCTCCGCCGCAGTTACCGGAACACAATCAACTCCCTGCTCTTTAACTTCCTTCACTTGCTTGTGTGTAGGCTGCAGCCCGTCCCTCTTATGCTTCTCTGGGTTCATAACCTTTGACCAGGTGAACTCTTGCTGAGGCTGTGTTGTGCTGCCACTGTTGTAGTCAGGACAGATAATGAGGGTGGATCTCACTCATGTGATGACCTAGGTTTCTTTTTAAAATTGTAGCCTATTTTTTGTTACTTACCGAGACATCATCTGTAAATCTTTATGCCCTCTCTGAGTAAAGGTTGGGATTTGTCCTCACCAAGGTTAATCATTTACTTGTCACTGCCTGAGATTTCTTCCTCTTAGTCTCTCAGTCTCTCACTCACTCTCTCTCTCATACACACTGAAACACATACACATGATTACATGCACTTGTGTACAAAGTGGGAGCTGCCTGTTGATTATTTGTCTCTTAATGATATTTTTTTCTTCTATTTCCTCTTTCACGCTGTGTTATTTCCCAAAATACCTTTGTTTCCTACTGTTATCTTTTTCCAAATTTTCAGATGCATATAAATGCCAAAAGATCCCACGTACACACTCACTATGCTCTCTTTTTGTTTAGTTTACTGTATATAAAGGAAGAGAGATTATAACAGACCAGTTTCGCTTCACACTAAATGCTGTGATTTCCTGAGTCTCTCCTAAGAAAGGAAGACCTCAGCACAACAGTGGTCAGCACTGAGGAAGTTAGGAATATCTCCGAGGGGGTCAAAAGCAGGAAGTAGGTTTCCCCATGCTCAGACTCAACACTGAATAGATCATATTTTTGACGCACACAAACTATCCAGAGAGGAGAGTCTCATCCTGACTTACAGTAAGTTGTACAAAGTGTCGACCTCACCGTGTCACATAAGCTTCTTTTTATCACCAAGCAGAACTCCCCAAGTGAATATTGTCCTCCCTTTGTCATTAGTCTGGCAAGATAAGGCTGATAAGAGATGGAGTCATGTTAGCACTTCACACGATAAAAGGAACAGAGGGAGGGCACTCTGAGCTGGAAGAGCAGAAAAGGAGAGCAATGCTAAGTTAATGTAGCGAGCTACTGTGAAAACCTTGACTGATGTGTTTTTTGTGCAGTAAAGGGAACTGCATCCTCTCTGGTGATATTAGATATCCTCCTAACCTTGCCTGAATCAGTATTCTGATATGATCAAATGTCATTCTGACCTGTGTCACCATGCAGCAACCTAAAGATAGAAGGAGAAAAAAAGCATCATCCTGTTTCCTCACTTTTGGTTTCTGTCGGTTTTTTTCCTCTCTGATCCCATGATTTTATCGTGAACTAGTTTGCAGGTAATTCTACGCCCTCCAGCCTTAGCAAGTAAACAGGTGTGTGTGTGTGTGTGTGTGTGTGTGGTTGGGTGGGGGAGAGTGGGATATTGGGTCAGGTCAAATGAGTGTGTTCGTTACCATGGTTGCTTGGCTTTGTAGTGTGTTACCTTTGTTGACTGCCTCACCTATCTCCATCAAAGTCCAGGCAATCTTATGACGCACAAAAAACGCACACTCATTGCTTGCCTAACTAGAAAAAGATTCTTTCTCCTGCTTACATGAGGTCAAGTCTGTAAAAACGAGTCTGCTTTGGAGGTTGCTGTGATTTGTTCCTTCAGAGTCGTATGCAGCGTGGAGATTTGGGGATTTAAAATGCAGTGGATTTTTCCGTTCTGAACACTGGCAGTGACGGAAAATAACAGAATAAGAGGTTTATGCTGGGGAAGCCGATTTCTGATTGTTCTCTGTTGCTCCTATAGGGCTGCAGCCCTTAATTAAGTGGTACACACACACACACACACACACACACACACACACACACAAAGCTGTACCCACAAGCTGTATAACATTCATACTGATAAAATGAAGTTGAATGTCCAACACCATCTCGTGTGTGTGTGTGCAATTACTGTGTGCAGCTTTCGTCACAGTATCGAGTCGTATTTTACACAAACCTACTTCTGACACACTCTCTCTCACACTCACACACACACACAATGAGCATGTGACCTATTCGTACTCAGTGAACCTTGAGCTCGAGTTTTCTGGGTTTACAGCCCTCCATTCTCCCTGATAGGGGTCAGAGGTTAGCAAGGGATCTGAGGAACTCAACAAAACAAGGTTGTAAAACTGCTGATAAGGGAAGGTGCCCCAGGGATTTATAGATGCTGTATTTTCACTGTTCTGTCCAGCTCACATCATGTGTGTTTGTTAGGTAGGTAATCTTGCATGTGATCATGCCTGCAAATTGACAATGATTATGTTTCAACAAAAAGTCTTATAATGGCCCTTTGCTTTCTTCCTATTTTCCTTCATTCATGTTTTCTCTGTTTTGGTTCATACTATCGGATGTTTAATTTGATGAACGTGTCTCTGTTTGTCCTCCTCAGGCCTCAGATCTGATTGGATGGTCTTGTCAGAATGACAGCCGAAGACTCTGCTTCCTCCTCGACCATGAGCAACAACGCTGCCCCGTCCAAACCCACCAAACCCTCCAAACCCTCCTCTGGTGCCCCCCACCACTCTCTCCATGGACAGATCAACATCCCTGAGGGTGTTGCAGGTACTCCCAATGAGGCTGCCTTGGTGGCCCTGATGGAGCGCACCGGCTACGGTATGGTCCAGGAAAATGGTCAGCGTAAATATGGCCCCCCTCCCGGTTGGAGCGGCCCAGCCCCTCAAAGGGGATGTGAAATCTTTGTGGGCAAAATCCCGCGGGACGTTTATGAGGATGAGCTGGTCCCAGTGTTTGAGTCCGTAGGACGCATCTATGAAATGCGACTGATGATGGACTTTGACGGGAAGAACAGAGGATATGCGTTTGTGATGTACACAGAGAAACACGAGGCCAAACGTGCCGTGCGGGAGCTCAACAACTATGAGGTGCGTCCTGGGCGGCTACTGGGGGTGTGCTCCTCTGTGGACAACTGTCGTCTTTTCATTGGCGGCATCCCCAAGACCAAAAAGCGTGAGGAGATTTTAGAGGAGGTTTCAAAGGTGACCGAAGGCGTACTAGATGTGATAGTTTATGCCAGCGCTGCAGACAAGATGAAGAACCGTGGCTTCGCCTTTGTAGAGTACGAGTCGCATCGTGCGGCCGCCATGGCTCGCAGGAAGCTGATGCCTGGACGTATTCAGCTGTGGGGTCACCAGATTGCAGTGGACTGGGCTGAGCCAGAGATTGATGTGGATGAAGATGTGATGGAGACAGTGAAGATCCTCTATGTCAGGAACCTCATGATGGAGACCAGCGAGGAGACAATCAGACAGGTGAGACTGGCTAAATGATCAGTTTACAAGTTTCACAATGAACGAGTTCATCCGGTCACAGTGCTATCTGACATGAAGAGGGAGAGGTTGGTAAGATTTCTGCGTATATCATGCAACGTCGCTAACACATCACATGCTTTCTCTGCCGAGCAGGTGTTCAGCCAGTGGAACCCTGGATGTGTTGAACGTGTGAAGAAAATCCGTGACTACGCCTTCGTCCACTTTACCTCTCGCGATGACGCCGTCCTGGCCATGGACCACCTCAACAACACAGAAGTGGAAGGGTCTTGCATCGAGGTGACGCTCGCCAAGCCGGTCGACAAAGAGCAATACTCACGTCAGAAGGCGTCCAAGGGGGGAGTTCCTGTCACTCCAGAGGCTACTCCGCAGAACTACGTATACCAGTGTGACCCCTACACATTGGCTTACTATGGTTATCCTTACAACACCCTGATTGGACCTAACAGGGACTACTTCGTCAAAGGTAAGACATATTTTTTTCTGCTTTTGTTCCAGTAATAGTAGTGTTGATATCAGCAGAAACTCAGTGGGCCAAAAGATCTCGTAATGACATCTAAGGCTATTGTAGTAGCAGTGACATACGCACCACCAATAGGAGCTATGATTTCAAATGGTCATGATGACAAAGATAATAATGATTTAATCTTTGATGACTAGAATTTCATTTGACAAAAGTCCTTAACTTGATGAGGGTTTGTGTCTTAAAATCTAAGATTTGCTGTTAAAAGGCAAAGACAGAACAAGGTGATGGACTAATGAATGCTAATCCCATTACCTTTGATTGATTAAATGTGGTCTTTGGGTGGTAGCAGGACAATCTATTTGACTTTCAACAATCATTGTGTTTTGGTTTTCTCTCCAAAGGATCCCCAATGATACAGAACAATGGTAATCTCTCACATCCTTACTCTTACTTATTCCTTCAATGAACAATGAGCTTCCTTGCCATTTGACAATAAATTTTCTAACACCATCCTTTTCCTGCTGTGCTATCAACTCCCATTTCATCCTGGGTTATTGCAAAGATCACAACAAAGCTTGAAACATCTTGGAGTATCGTTTCATAGTGCCAAGAACTAAGAGTCAGATTCAGTCCTTAAAAAAAGGTCAAACTTGACTCCATTGAAGCCCTGAACCCTAACTCTGAGAAGTTTTCCACTTGCAACATTATGAGCACATTTATTCCCTTTAAATCGTGCTTAAGACTCCCCTTGAGAGCCAAGTCCCGATATCTTCAGAGGAGCTTTCAAAGAAAGTCTAAACTCGTCGTTTCATCTTGCTTTACGTGTTGTCATACACAACTTTCAGCTTGAGATGCCCCCTGCTGCCCAAGTCCTAAAACACAACCCCTGTCATCATATTACTTTAATTGTATTTCAAGCAGGTACTGTGCGAGGTCGTGGTCGTGCCACTGCAGGTAACCGTACCCCTGGACCACGGGGGTCGTACCTCGGGGGTTACTCTGCCGGCCGTGGCATCTACAGCCGTTACCATGAGGGCAAGACCAAGCAGCCCGAAAAGCCCTATGAGCTGATGCCCAGTCTGGAGCTCGCTGCCTCCGTCAACCCAGTTGGCATCAAACCTGGCACAAGTCAGTGAGATAGATACAGTATATCCCTCCGACCCTCCTCGCCCACCTGAAAATCCTTCACTAAACCTTCCAGCTCATAATTTCTCTGTCTCTCTCAAGCCTGTGTGTTTTGAGGAAGGTAATAGTTGTTGCTGGATGGTTATGTGCAAAAGGACTTCCTTTCTTTTTTTTTTTACAAAGAATAGTGACGTATGTCCTTTCAAGCATGACCGGAAAGCAACCGCTATGCTTTGTTCCCTATTCTTTCCCTTTTCCCACCAATATTGGAAATTAGTCGGTTCAGACTGAAACAGCACTGTGTTAAAAGAACAAAAAGGCCTTCGATGAGTCAGTGAAATATGATCCAGGGAAGCAATTCATCCATGAGTTTAAAACCATCAGATGCCAAAACACTGCTCAGCCATCTAAAATACAGTCAGCAGATGTTATTACTCCACAGTGACACCTGATTACAGCAGCAGTCATTGCACTCTCTGCCATCACAATGGTAAAAGTAAACAAAGTGACCGACCTGGAAAATAACTCACTGTGCCGACACAGTTCCTTACTAGACTACATTGCATTCTGTAAATGTTTCCGCTGTCTTTTCACGTAGTGCTGACGTCAGTCTGAACACGGTCATAGTTATGTGTACTTACACAATCTCCTCTTACACATGCACTCAATTTCAACTTTTGACTGAAACATAGTTAATAATACTGCCTGTTGTGTTTTTATTTAAGAAATTGTTGAAAAATGATTAAAGATATAATATATGCATGAAACACAAAAAAAGTATTTCATAAGAAATTCGCTTTTTTCATTCAGAACATAAATGATGGATGTCAGAAAAAAAATTGCAGCTGCCATACTTTTTCATTCCTTTTTGAGTTAAAACTGTTTCAGACAAAAAGACAAAGTTGAAGTGCATGAACCAAAGATTATTTATCTCCTCTTGTGCATCCACTCTATTCTGATCATTTACAGGATAATACCAGTGTTATTGAGAGCTCTTGCCCATCTCATTCTGCTTAGTTTGAAGTACATGCTCTATGATTTGGTTTTTGGAATCTTGAACTATTTTTTATTTAGCATATAGTCTGCAATGTAATTACAGCCATTGTGATTGTAGTGACAGAAACTACTGTCCCAGATAAAAAATAATGTGGCAGCAAAGTTGTGAGGTGGATTGTTTTTGAAAGATTGTTTCCTCGATTTTCTTACCGTCTGCTGTTTTGACCGTAAGCAAAAGGAAATCTAATACATCATACTGACAAGAATGAGGAAGGATAAAAATCCAACTCACTATTGTGACATAACAAAACACAAAAAATAACATAAAGTATTCATGAGTTGATAATCAAAGTTCTTTATTTCAAGTACCTTTTTATATTGACGATAAAAAAATATTAAATGAGAATGCGCAAACTGGTATTATTCAGGTTTATTATACTGTTCCTCACATGCAGGTTAGGCGGATTTGTGACTCTAAACTGCCTGCGGATGTGAACGGTTGTTTGTCTCCGTATGTCAGGGCGTGCTTTGCCCGATGCTTTCTTTATCTAAAATCCCACTATTACTACTAATGTCATGTATTGGCTGATCAGAGGTCCATTTTTGTGAAGGATTTTGTCTTGATGCTCCCACTGAAACGGTTTGACCCCAGTCTGGAGCTCGGCTTCAGTCCCAGTCTGTGTGAAATCACAGGATCACCACCAGATTGAAAAGACTTTTGTCCTTCTGAAACAATGACTGACGTTGTGCTCATGTTGTGAGTGTGTGGATGTGGGTCCGTCCGTGTGTGTGCGTGTGTTTGTGTGTGTGTGGAACACTGGGGTTAATCCACAGTTGAGCACCAACATAATCCGAATCACACCACAACGCCAACTTGTGTAACTTATTATATTTTCACTTCTTGCCTAAATTATATCCTTCAAACTATCTCTCTCTCTTAACCTTCACTGCCTCCGTTTACCTCACCCCGCTTTCATAGACAACCTTCAGATCTAGGTATCCCTGTTTCATTGGTGCATGTATGCTTATCTCCGCCTATTATGTCCTGTATTTTGAACACAAACCTATTAACGCACGTTATTTCTTGCTCTGCTCTATTTTCTGATGTGGTCCAGCCTGTCGTTATCCAAGCTCTCATTCATGTGTCGTGTCTCTGTGCAGTGGCATTGCAGACTCTGGGTGGACAGTACCCAGTGTTCAGTGCAGCTCCTACAGCCAAGCTGATGGAGGAGGGGAAGGTGCACGCGGTCGAGCACCTTATCAACCCTCTGGCCATGCAACACCCTGAACACACCAACGCTACCGCTGCTGCTGCCACCGTCCTGCCTGCAGTCTCCACCCCTCCACCTTTCCAGGTGTGCAAATGTTTAAATTATTCATGATCATTACAATGCAGTGTTGGGAGTAGTGAATTACATTAGTAATTTGTTCTATACACCTTGATCTAACCAGCAGTTACATTTTTCAGCAGCTTGCCACTAGTTCAGCTATATTCACATATGTACATAGTCATTCAAGGAGTTAAATTTTGATATCATTGGCTAGAAAAAAGTCAGATTTTTATATTTCAAATAACTTCAGTAACGTTTTTTTTTTTTAAAGACATAATAATTGTACTTTTCAAGGAAAAACAACTCACCATGTGATGCTTCTGCTGAATCTGTCCAACAGACAAGTGTATCGATTCATGACATATTACATTAATAATTCTCTTATTCACCATGTCCCTCTTTCTTTTTTTTGCCTACATTTCCCAGACTCGTCCAATCACTCCCGTCTATGCCATGGCCCACAATGTTCAGCGTATTCCAGCCGCTGGTGGCTTGTATGGAGCTGGATACGTCCCCATCACAAACTACGCTGCCAACACAGCCGCTCTGGCTGCTCTGCAGAAGAATGCAGCGGTGGCAGCTGCAGCCTACGGAGGCTACACAGGTTACGCTGTGCCACAGGCCTTTCCCGCCACAGCCTTCCAGCTGCCCATCCACGATGTCTACCAGACATACTGATCCCGGGGCTCAGATGGCATTAAATAACTACAATAAGTTTTCCTCGCTGTGGCTGAACAACCACGGCAACATCTCAAAATGTCTCTTAAGCTTGGGGAACCTCCAAGAACTTTGAAGGAATTAAATAAATGTTAAGGACACAGACACAAGACATTTTATATCTGTCCCACCTACTGGCCTCAGTGCAGCCTGGATTAATGATGCAGCACCACTCTTTTCTACTGAACACCATACAACACAATAGAAGAAACTCCACCACTGAGGAAACCTGCTTGTATGTAATGACAAGGACATTCCCCAAAAATCAGCATGACACATACTCACAACACAAACACGCCCATTTTCCCTGACCCACCCCCACTACGTTGTTCCCATGGCAATGGGAACACTGAAGGTACATTCAAGTATTTATGAAGAGAAGATTCATATTTAAGGTTTTGTTCTATGCAGGTTTCTCTTTTTAGTTTGGGCTCAGTGTTTGTTTGTTGAAGCAGGAAACATAGACCTTTACACTATGTATAAAAAAAAATTGGATGGAAGGGTTAATTGAAAAGAAGTAAAAAAGACAACAGGAACTACTGACAAATGAGGATACCACTGAAGACAGCTGTCTTTAGATATACTAATGTTGTTTTCATTAATATATAGTATTCAACACACTGCTTCATGCTGTAGGTGATGCTGTCCGTCCATGCTGGTTGAATGTGTATGCTTCAGACACACCTGTTTGGTACTTTTAGGTTTATTTAGTTTCATTTGTGTTTTGGTTGTTTTTAATGATGGTTGTAAGTGTTTTTTTCTGTTGATGTTTTTATTTTTTTTTGCCTACAGTTAGTTTGCTTGTTTTTATGTCTCTACTTTAACTTTTGGAAACGTATAGTATACAATGGTTTATTTGAAGAAAAGTAGCCAACTTACTAATATTATTTTGACAGATTCCCTGGGGAACTAATGTTAGAGAAAGAAAACTGAAGGCTTTTTTTCAGTTATTTTCTGCATTGTTTATGTCTAAGCCTTATTGAGAGTAACATCATGTGCATGGAGATGTTTCCCGTCCTCTGAAACTGCGCCAGCGGGGGGACTAAGACTGAACAGATATTAGTTGTTTTTGCTCATTTGTGCATGTTTTTATTGATGTTTTTTTTAATTGTTTGACTTTTGAAAGGTGAACAAATATGGACAGAAATGAGAGACAATTTTCTATATGGACTGGAGCACTCTGTCTCGTAGAGTGCTCCTGCATTTGCCAGTGCTAACCAAAAACCTATGGCTACATACACTCCAGTCTTGTGACATCAGAAAACTTCTCTGGGCCTGGCCACAGGGTCTTTCATCTGCATGTATGTGCAACTCTATGCTTTTCACTGTGCCTTTCAAAACAAAACACACACAGGAGAAGACCTCCATCTGTGCATGGCACTGGCGTCTTCTCCGCTCATATTTCTAATGAACCAGATTTGTGGTATCACTGTGGTGAGACGAGTAGGTTTCAGTCTGTGCAGTCAGATGTGACAAGGCTACCTCTCTCCTGAAGTCTCTTCTCTGAACCATCCTGCAGTAACACACCATACATGTGTCTCCTCCTCATTTCTTGTCCTTAGAACTGTGCTTGACCGAGGTGCACTTAAACGTATTTATAAAAGGCAAGAGATTTGCCGCTTTCAGATGAAGAGATATTAAATACTGAGCATGAACTCATATGTGAACTGGTTTCTGCTTGTCTGACAGAGTTTCTCTCCTTGCAGATAAAGCATGAAAGATAAAATAACCCTTATGAATGTTTAGTAGGCACTTTTAAAACTCTGCTCTCTCTGTTGAAAACAGTGTAAAATTGAATGGGGAATAACTGGAGCAATACCTCATGCTGATGTACCAGTAGCTATGCATGTACTGTATGTACTACAACACACAAACATGACGGATGCAAACAGCTGCTGATCATGAAGTCACACTCCACAAAGACCGTCTTTATATAACTACACAAAAAACATTTGTATGCAGCCTTTTGTTCTTGTAGTTTTCATTTCCTGCATTCGAGGAGATACCATTGGCTAATTTTTCAACATTTTACACACAAAGTATAATGTTGAGTTTGACTTTAGTGATGGCCTGGATTTTGAGATGAAAAAAAATCAAGATTAAGATATTGATTCAAGAATTTGAATGAAAAGTTCAACCTACAACAAAAACAATGTTTTTGTTTCATCTCCCTCTACGTTTTGCTACTTGTCTCCCCTCAGAAACTGGATTTCATTTAGAAGGCAAACTGCTGTCAAACTGCTTTTATTATATTCTTGTATGATGACAATAAGTCAGGATATATTTAATATATGCATTACATGTGTTATCTATGAAGTGAGAAGAAAAGGTATAATATATTCTAAAACGTATTTCTTTTCTTTATTTACACCTTGTTTTAGGGATAAAAAGTCAAAGTAACAAAAGTAGTGAAAAAAACTCTTTTTTGCCAAAGTGTCCAATAGTTTTTAAACATTCAAGGTTCATGTTTTTTTGTTATGTGTAATATTATGTTTGTTATTTTGAACCATATTTGGTGTTATGAGTGGGAACACAGAGGTCGCCTCGTTCTGCTTCAGATTGCCAACCAGGACTAAAACTGGCCGATTGAAGTGTGATGACCAGCTGGCACTCTGAGCTCTTAGTGTTGAAACTCAACCTGTCAGTTTTGACCAAGCTATTAAAAGTGTAATGGTGATTTAACAGCCCCGTGTTAGACAGCAGACGAGTGTGTCCTTCTGCTCCTGCCTCCCACTCAAAACATCCACTTTACTCTCTATTGTCTGCATATCACCCACACTACGGCAGGAGGACGAACTCCTCCTGCTCCTTGTGTCAGTGGTGTGGAGCTGCATATGCCTAGTTTAATATAGGTGTTACCATTTAAACTCTTCCTAGTGTGTGCCTTATTGCCAAGATGTGCCCTTTGCCATTCCTTTGTAGACCTAAGCAGACTATTTTCTATCCGAAGGTTTGTTTAAAAAAAAAAAAAGCTTGTTCATTGTTATATTTATAGTGTTAAAGTAGATAAATAAAGCATTTTTAAAAGGATGCATTGCAATGTTGTGTGATTCATTCGTCTCTCTCTGTATTTCCCTGCGTGTCAGACCGTGTAAACCTGGCTAAGTTTTAGATTAAACCTCATAACTGTGAAAGTACTAAGAAGGGTCAGCAGTTTCTTGAAAGGTTCAGAAGCAGAAGACTTTGACTCCGACCTCTGTGAATGGAAACCCATCTCTGACCTCATATATCAGCCATTATTAAGCAATATGGTGGCGGAGAGAGGAGAGAGCAGCGGCAGCACAGTGTTTGGAGAATGTTTCATAAACTTCTCTGTGGCAGGTCAACTTTACTCTAGAAACATGTTGTGCCCCAGTGAGGAGTTCAGGGAGGATTTTAAGAACAAAAGTAGCCTTTCATCATCACGCAGTGTACGATATGCACAAGAGGGAAATTACAAGAATACATTTTGTTTTATTCAATGTCACCATGCACCTTTCAGCTGAACGGTAATCAGCAGACTTGGCGTGCTCAACTCCACTCTCCACGTATGAACAAGTAAATCGGGTGTACAAAAAAAGGTTGTGACAGCACTCACTTTCAGTTAAACACTTTTTAATTCATTAAACGAACAAACGCTGAACGACCACATGTTTATGCCATGATGTGGAAAAACAATAACTTCATATATAAGGAGTGGGCAGACTGATGCAAGTGACACTAATAGGTCTAAAACACTCATCAACATGTGTTGTCATTCACCCTCCACTGTCACTGTGTGAATGTCTATTAAAAAATCCCCTTGATAATTCAGATTTCACACAACAAAATCATAACTTTCAAGTTTTAAAACAGGAATAGACCAAATGATAGATTAACAATACAAAGGGGGAACACCATATATTTGGTTAATCTAATAATAATTTATTCAGAGGTGCATCCATCTCTTTTTTAACTGAAATACCTTCCACAGTAACAACATTTCATTCAGAGTAGGAGGAGGATGTCTAGTTAAATAGAGGTCCACTGTTCATTCTTGGGGTTTAATATTACACAATAGGTTATTGGTATCAATATCTGATTGTTCTGTCATTGGATTATCGCCATGTGCCGGTTTTGTCTCAACTGTGTGTTGATGATGAGTATAATACATGCTTCACAGACCCTGCCAAGCCAATGGAAAGAATGAATAGCCTAACTATTAATTTAGGACTAACACACACTGCCATTATAAGCACTTCTCCCGATACCACATGTAGGCCTACTTTTATTATTTTAAATAATGGCAAGAGAAAGTCACATTTTACACCAGCGCTGTTTGAAATGACAGGAGTTTAACAGTCAGGGTAACATTGCCATCTGGTGGCAAATACACTTCATCATAGCAGCTTGCAGCAAAGCGACTGTGCAGGTTTTTCAGTGGCAGCCATGTTAGCTCCTCAGTCATCAATAAACCACCATAAATAACCACATTTAATAGCCTATGTATTGAAGTTAACAAGAAATCAATTCTACACGTGCAGGAGAATATTTACCACACTTAAATATCGTATACTGTATAAATGTATTTAGCACATCTCTATACTCAGTCCAGGAATATTGTGATTTCATCTGGTTTTATGTGTGGCAGCAAAAAATGTTCTGCTTTTTTTTAAATTGAAATTTTATTACTCAGTGTTGTTTATTTTTTTGCAAGAATGTGTTGCCAGATTACTGTCTATACTTGTTTTGCATCCTAAAACAGATAAAGTACAGTAGAGAAATACCCTTCAAACAAAACCCAAGCTCTGCTTGTGCGACTTTGACTACAGTTCCCATGATGCACCGGCGGCCATCCGTGTGCGCGCTGCTTTTGCACGGCTGCTGCTGCATTTGCAGATCTACTAACACCACCGCCAGGTCGAGTCGGTGTTGCGAGAGGCACGGATGGAAATCCACATGGTTGTCAGAGCTGCTGAAACGCGGCCCCGCTCCTGAATGTAACCCCAGTTTATATTTGGCTTAAAGGAGACGCAACAAAGCGCACAAAATGGTTGTGCACCAGGCCCGGGCGAATAAGTAGGTTTACTATAGCTTTAAGAACGCGAAAATAGTGTCTGCTTCTTTAAAATTATATCGGTTTATTAATGAATAGATAATTAAGAAAAGTTTTCAATTTCTAATCAATAAATACATGCATTTAATCTGCGACGAACTCAGCGCACTCACGGAAAATGTCCCACTGGTGGATAAAGGCCGCCTGCCACCAAAACGTCTTTAAACCAGATGTGGTCCGTTTTTCCGCTAATTGCAAGTAAACGTGGTTGACTTAAAGCGGGATTTGAGGTCGGCTGAAGTGTCCTCACGGTGATGGAACCGGTCGGCGACCGAGCCGGGAATGTAAATATAGGTGAAGAGACGGCGGAGGACAAGGCCGCAGCCCAGACCCCGGCCACTAGTACGGCCGTCACCCCGAGGAGGGGGCTCAGAGAGCGGGTGGCCGGCCGCCCGAGGTCCGGCGTCTCCGCTCCGTCAGCGGACGTCAACGGAGCAGCCTGGAGCCCGCAGAGCTCCGGACGGGTCCTGAGGGACAGGTCAACCAGGGCAGTCCCGGCCTGGCTGAAGGACACCAGGAGCGACGACGAAGACGAGCCGAGCCCGGACAGCGGCGCGGCCAAGCGGAGGAAAGTTTCCAACTCCAGGCGGAAGAAATGTTCAGACTCTGCGGGAGCAGCGGAGCCTGAAGGGGGGGTCGCAGGTGACAGCCTTCAAGGCACAGAGTAAGATTTTAATTGCACAGCGCGGAGGTCGTGAGAGTCCTGCATTTGTTTGTGTATAGTTTGACATGTGCAGCATTACAGTCAGACAGGAGCCCGCCTTCAGCCCGGCTCATCCCCTCTCTGCTGCTCTGTGCAGGGAGGAGGGTGGAGTGAAACTTACCTGGCTGCTTTCTTATGTCAGACTAAGCAGTGCTACAACTTTTGAATGCATTGTCTCACCAGAGATCTGATGCATTGATCTTTCCAGGAAATGTCTCATCTTGGTGTTTTTATTTTCATTTGTGCAGCTTGGAGAGCCCAAAGAAACCTGCCACAGATGCTCAAGGTAAGAAACTCTTGATGTCGTATATACTCTTGTTACATGCCATCCCTGCCATGTATTGCAAACCATGTGTCCTGCCTGGATCACAAACGGTATGTTTGATGGCATGCCTCTGCTGCCTCGCTCCAGCTCCTCCCTCCAGACGCCCCCCAGCCCAGACTCGTGCCAAGCCCCCTCCTGGCAGGGCCAGCCGCGGCGCTGCCAAGCCTGTGTGTAAGACCGAACCTGGGATGGAGAATCCAGCTGGTGAGCAACCTGTTGACAATGAGCTGCTATGGTTCAGCCTGTAATTCACAAATCAAATCATACACACTCGCACAGAGAAACACTGAAATGCCATGCCGACTGCTGTTCCTCAGGTTGTTTTATTTATTTTAAATTTTTTTTTTTTTTTAGAAATTCAGAGAACTGTCAGGAAAATCTGCCTCATGTTTTCTAATCATTGACTGGTTGGCATCAGCAGACTTGTTCTCATCCCTTCCTTATCACTTAAAATAATTGGCTTTTAGTTTTTGTTTTTCTTAAATTGTGCATCATTCATAATCATTGCCTTTTTTTAAACTCTTGACTTTTTTCTGTATGTCATGCAGCGGTGAAAGGAGAAGTAAACAACAAAGAGAAGTATGACATGTAAGTGTTTATATTGCATCATGTGTGTTATTGGTATGGTATATATAATTTAATAATATAACAATCCTTTCATTAAATTTCAAGAAGACACCTGCATTTCATTAATTGTGGTTTTAGTTCATGCGTATTATGTCTAAACGTTTTTTTTTTTTTACCTTATTTTAAGATGTGATTATGATGGATTTTATCACATCTTTGACACACATTTAAGGGCTGTTGCAAAAAATATATAGGGCAGACGAATATTTACGCTGACATTACAGAGATATTCATCATTTGAGCAATTGAGATGCTGCATATCATTTATTGTAAGCATATATGTGTGTTGTATATTGTGAAAGTGTTTGCCTGACTGAGAGCTAGGTGATGTGTTCATGACCAATGAGTTTCACACTTTGCTGTCTCAGTAAAAAGAAAGAGGAGGAAAGTGTGAATGTTGCTGAACCCGTCTTGGATGATGAAGACCCTCCATTTCACGAGGACTCCAGCGAGCTCAACTTCCAGCCACAGAGTCAGAGGTAAATTTATCTCAAGTGCATCACTCGATCCCTTACAGAAAGTGTAAAATCCTGTTTCAAGTCTCTTTCTTTTGCTTTCAGCGGTGCAGAGGAGGAAGAGGCCCTCAGCAGTGATGAAGATGTTCCTTTCAGAGATGACTTAAATGACCAGAGCTATGACCCGAAGGGTGAAAGGTGTGTGTGTGCAGGGGAGGGGATGGGATTGCACCTCTGTTTGCATTAGATGTGAATTTCTTCAATTTCAGCCATGATTAGACATAGCTGCCTTTTTTTTTTTTAAATATTTGTTTTGTAACTTGATATTTCTGTTTATCTTCTTAGGGATGCCCCGAAACCAAAGCGCAGAGCTCCTCCTAGACAGAAGGAGAAGAAAGAAAAAGAGAAGGCACCTAAGAAAGAGAAAGAGGTTGCTGAGATAAAGACAGAAGGTTCGGATAACGTGGAAAGTGTGGAAGAGGAAGTAAAGCTAGAGGAAGAAATTGTGGAGGATCCAGAGGGACCTAGGAAGTATGCACTGTTTCACTCAACATATAATATACAGTTAAAGTTTCACAGATTCACATAGTTTTTATGCCTAATGTGAAGTTATTGCTCTTACTGTGACTGTATTGTTAAAGGTTCACAAAGGGCATTGTTGTTTTTGTGGATGTATTGCAAACTCCTTTACAAAGTGGATGTGTATTCACTCACTACATAATATGAAATTGTCTTGTTTGTTCACTGTGTGTCAGGAGAGGCCGGCGGAAAAAAGACGACAAAACCCCTAGGCTGCCAAAGAGAAGGTAAAATGACGCCTGCATCGGGTCGTTATTGGAATTAATAATATAATTCTATGGATTATTATCCAATAAATTGAGGATATGTATATGATTGACCAACACCTTTGTTGGAAATAAATCTACAAATATGTGGTGCATCCAAGTGAAGGTGTGGAAACTCATGACAACATTTGGTGACATTATGCTTCACCCACACAGAAAGAAGCCCCCCGTGCAATACGTTCGCTGTGAGATGGAGGGTTGTGGGACAGTCCTGGCTCATCCCCGCTACCTACAGGTTTGTCTCCGCATCAGCAGTAGCAAATGTGTAAAATGTTCATAGACTTGTAGTTAATTGCCTCATTGCTTTTAGCTGAGGAGAACTAAACTTGGACCCGAGCTGACATCTGCACAGTTATGAAGTTTTGCATGAAATAGATACACTGCAATAATAATTTCCATTTTATTGAAAATATGATCCCACGTGCGTTTATCAACTGTGATAACAAAACCTCATGTACAGTGCGTGTTCTGTGTCCTTCCATTCACCTGATGCTGATGCGCTGTCCTGCATTTCCTTTTGTTTTCCCACAACAGCACCATATAAAATACCAGCACTTACTCAAGAAGAAATATGTGTGTCCTCATCCGTCGTGTGGAAGACTTTTCCGTCTACAGAAGCAGCTTCTGCGTCACGCAAAGCACCACACAGGTACGCATGTGGTGCTTACATACAATAACAACCTGTTTGACCATTTCCTTTCCAGAAGTGATGATGACAGTCTATGAAATCACATCGATATTTGGATGTTTTTGTGATTCTAGACCAGAGAGACTACATCTGCGAGTTCTGTGCTCGTGCCTTCAAGAGCTCCCACAACCTGGCTGTGCACCGCATGATCCACACAGGAGAGAAGCCCCTACAGTGAGTACCATCCTCTTCACAGAGGAGTTTTTTGTCGTCTGCCAGTGAGTAATATTTTCTGACATCATAACCACTCGATTCTCAATTCCTTCCACAGGTGTGAGATCTGTGGCTTCACCTGTCGGCAGAAGGCGTCTCTCAACTGGCACATGAAGAAACACGACGCCGACGCCACATACCAGTTCTCCTGCTCCATTTGTGGCAAGAAGTTTGAGAAGAAGGACTGCGTCGTGGCCCATAAGGCCAAGAGTCACCCAGAGGTGTTAATCGCCGAGGCGCTGGCTGCCAACGCCGGCGCCCTCATCACAACCCCCGCCTCCCTGCTGGAGCTGCCGGGAAACCCCATGCAAGCTGAGGTCGCCAACTTGGACGTGAGCCAGCTGGGGCAGGACGGGCAGGTGGACCAGCTGAGCCAGGAGGGGCAGGTGGGGCAGCAGGTGGCTCAGGTGTCCCAGATGGGTCACGTGACCCAGCAAGTGAGTCACCAGGTGGTTTTGCTGGGACAAGACCAGAGCCTCCACACCATGCAGGTGCCGGTGACGATCGCCCTGTCCCCCATCGACCCCCCTTCCCCCGCCGACAACCAGCAGCAGACTCACCTCCAGCTGCAAATGCCCGTCCAGTTCGTGCAGGCCGCTCAGCAGCCGCAGCAGCCTCAGATCCAACAGCTGACCCTCCATTCCGGCTCGGTGCTGACGCAGCACCGGCCCCAGCTCCAGCACCTCCAGTCGTACTCCTCGCAGCAGCAGAGCCAGACGCAAATCCTGCAAATGACCTTCCAGCCCGTCAGCCAGTCCCAGACCCACATGCAGCAGATCCCCATCCTCGCGACCTCTCACCAGCTTCAGACCCTGCAGACGACCGCCCCGAGCCCCCCGCTGCTCTCTCCATCCCAAACCCAGCCCCAGGATCCGGCCTCCACCAACAGAGACAGCTTTATTCTGGACAGTTCAGTGCTCGCCGCCTCCTCTCCGTCAGCCAGCTCTGCCGCGGGGGAGGACGGCGTGGTCTGGGCGCAGACGGGACAAGGGGAGGTTCTGGCTGACGGCACTGAGAGACATGTGCAGGAGGCCCTCATGTAAAACCAGTAGGGAGCCCGCAAAGAAGAAGATAGAGGGAGATTATGTCATCAGTTACCCTGATATTACTGTACTGCAATGTTTGAGGTAAATGTAGGATCACCAATATATTATGTACTGTTCACTCATAGTCATATTTGGTAGTTTTTTTTTTTTAGAATATCTGTATCAGGGAAAGATGTGTCTATGTGTAAGTTGTTGCCTTTGTACATAACAGTCCTGTAAACTTAACTAGCCTTTTATGTGAGTGTGTGTGTGTGTGTTGATGCTGAGGTAATATTGCAGAGATGTTGTTATTATGCAATAATATAGCAAACTTCCTAGTAATACACAGTGCATCTAATGGCAGGTGTGTGGCAAGTTCTTTCTGGAATAAATGAAGCTAATTTATATGACGAACTAAACACAACAGCTATAAAACGACAAGCATCTGCAATATGTGTGGGGTGAGTAAAATCTGTTTCAGTGAGTAGAGTCATTTTTCTTTTATTGTCCACTATAAAACATTCACTCAAAGAGGTCAAAACACACTCTGAACTCACAAATATAGATTAAACATTTAAAAACCTGGAAAGTATAGAAGGTGTTTCACAGGGCTGTAAAAAGTCACAAATATGCATACTTTAGATATTTTTAGCAGTGTCATTAAACCTGTTCCCACAATAATTGTGCAGCTGTTTGTCAAGCCTCGCTGTTGGTTGGCTTTTGAAGGAATAATAACATGTATAATGTAGTCTTAGGTCATTGTAGGCAGCCGAAAGGTGTCCTTGGACATTTGAAATCCCATATTACCCCGCAGAGAAAAAAAAAAGCCAAGTCCATTTGATGATTAAGACAGTTGAACTCAAAATGCGATTATAATCTGGGAAGTGTAATGTCATTTGATAAGTGAGGCTGTGTAGAAACCTCATAACATGTGAATACTAAATCAGCACCTCTCTGATCTGTGAAATAGGACGTGTGGTAATGCAGAAACAAAAAACTGTTCATTTATACAGTATGATGTAAATAAATGTCTTAACATTTATCCAAAGTGTTTTCATTGACAGCATCACACAACATTTTTTTCTTTCTACTCAGCTTTGGCAGCTAGGGGTAAGTTTGTGGAGAGGGTCAGCTATTAACAGTTGTATCATCATGTGCTTTCCAAAACCTGAATGTCTCTTAATCTTTGTATGTGAGAGATATAAATATATAACTGTCAGAAGTGACGTGCTCACAGGCCTGAGTTATTATTCATCCTACAACGGACAGTAGACGTTTTCTACAGACTTAACACAGAGAAACTTGTTCCATCTGCACTACGTACTATTGCTTTATGAGATCACAGTGTTACAGCTTGGGGGGGGGGGAACTCCCCCCCCATCAGGCCATATTAAGCCGCTCTCTGTCCCTTTGCACGGCGTACTGCTTCATGGCTCGTTTAGGAGGAATCAAGGTGTTACTCAGTCCAACCCTCCTCTTCTTCCCCTGCTGCCCCCCAGCTTCTTCCTCCTCTGTGGCGTTGTGGGATCCTGCGCCACAGGAGCCGCCTGCATGGGGCTCGGCCTGCTCCGACACCGGTGGTGCGGCCTCATCGCTCACAGGTGGACAGTCAGAGGGAGGGACCGGAGTCTGAAGGTCACTGTCATGAGCGAACTTGCATTTGATCCCAAACCTGCACCTTCCGTCCTTCCTGTATGACACACACACCCTTTTGCCTCCTATCAGAGAGGGCTTGGCCTGCATTGTCAGGGGGACGTGTTTCTGCAAGGCGCTGAGCTTCTGGTCTGCCTGAGCCTTGAAAGGGTTTGCAAACACACTGCTGTCAGAGCAGGTATTCAGAGGAGGAGGAGGCAGTCTGTGAGGGGGGAGTGAACCCAGGGAGGGGGCAGGCAGTGTGCGATGGCAGGCCGCAGATGCTGCTGCTGCTGCTGCTGCTGCTGCTGCTGCTGCTGCTGCTGGGGGGCGTGGTAGTGATGAAGAAGATGATGAGGGATCTGGGTCTGATTCACTGCCTGAATCACTGGAGGCTGAACCAGACTCCACCAGGAAATTGTGGGTCCTTTTGACAGGAGCCACCTCACCAACATCAGCCACCTTTACAGCACAACTGAGGAGCAGAGAGCCAGGGGAAAGGATTAGTTAATAGCCTATATAGTGTTATTTACAGTTACCTGACAATCCGTATTTAGTATAATGTCTTTTCTGAGTTAATATTTACCCATTTCCAGCGGTGTTTTCATCTCCTTCGCTGTCAGAGTCCGAGGACACTCCGTAACCAACCAGAGAGTTCATACTTTCACTATGAAGTGGCACTAAACCAGGGAGCTGCGCAGCTTCGTCTCTACAGGAAACCGAGCCGATGCTGTTTTCCTAGATGACTTCGCTCTTACGATAAAGAATGAATGAATTTATCAAAGTGATATAGCTCTAAAAAGGCAAATCATTCCCATATCATCTTCCTCCACACCTGTAGGCTTATTTACCACAGCGTTTCTGCCTTCCTGGCTGCTGGTGTGTTAGCTGTTAGCTGCCGTCATGTAGCCGCCGCAGCTCGGTGTTTACAGTCTGTTGGCCTGCACTGCCCCCTGCGGCACAGGCGAGGTATTACACAGTCGGTTTATTTTACAGTGCGCAATTATAAACAAGCATTGGTTTAACTGCTTTATAAAGAGATCCAGCATCTCTGGTACAGATATTATAGAATAGCCTACTATTGGTAAATGAGGTAGTATAGGCATCTAACTTATTGTCATTTAGAGGATCTTGTTCACTAGAGGTTTTACACGCTATTTTCAGCTATAATTTGCTCAGGTTTGGCCAGTCTTTTATCATTAAGCCAATATTTTTTGCAGGACATTGAGGCAGCTTAATTCAAGCAGTTAAGAATAAATAATAATAAGTGCCAAATTATACACCATGACACCATGTATCCTTAAATGTTTTGATTTAGGCTATGCTTTTAATAATAGGCTAAAGTACAGTTGTTATATAAATTCACTGCCGAAGTCACAAACATCCATTGCCAATATATATTTTAGCCAGCTAAATCCAAGCATGCGTTTCCTGCGCTAAATCAGTTTTGTCATGTTCTGGAAAGTTATTCGTGCAGTTGTTTAATTTAATGACAAAACTTTGTCCAGAGATTTATTGCTGGCTTTTCAAACACAGGAACCAACAGTCCAACATTTATAACAGCTGCACTCTTTTCATGTGCATCTGTGTCACATCAGACTTTATGTCACCAGCTAGGCTACCTTACATTAGATTGGATAGATACTTTATGGATCCCAAGGGAAATTCAAGTCCCATGGGCTTTTCCGGTCCTGTTCATTTTACTAAACCACTGCTGTCTTATCTTATCGCAGAAGTAAGTGATCCGGTCGTTTTGGCTAACTTTTTGTCAGTTTTGTCTGGATCTTCATGCGCATCCCTTGGCTGCACACACAGCCTTTCATGCCGTTCTCTCTCCTCATTGGATAAAGATTGTAGGATACAAGGAAGTATACAAGAAGTTTTCTCATCGGCTTACAGCGGACCAAAAACTGTATGTAGGTGATTGCTGTCGGAAGATATAACTATTTAAGACTTAATATTAACACAAATATTCCGCTTACTTCTGCTTTAAATTGGCTTTTACCTGAGCTGACGGCGGAGAAAAAAAAAGAGTCCGGTCGTGTCTTTGTTTACCCTCCAGCTGCATGGGTCACGTAACTGAAAACTATGAACAATCCCTCTGACTGCTTCTCTCTGATATCTCCGAACAGTTTATCCAGAAATCTGCTGATATTTCCTTTAAAATCGATGCCAATATCGCTAAAAACTCCGTATTTCTTGTGTTAGGAGCAGCAGTGAAAGTTTGGCGCACATAGCAACAGTAACCAAGAGGGGTTGGAGAACTGTCATAAAAGTTTTAAATGGATTTAGTGGATTTTCTTCCATAAGATTAAAAATATATTATAAATGTTTTGGTAATGGTTTATTTCAACCAGTTACTCTTTATTAAAATAATTGATCTTCCTCTGGCCTCTCAAAAATAGAGGAGGACCAACCTCCTCTGACTGTATATGGACCAGCCTCCACTGGTACAGAGGTAGTTAGGCCTATTCTCAGGAAAATAAAGCACCCTCAACAGAATGGCCCCTGTTGATGTTATGTTATCAATATCAGCCTTACAACTATGTAGGCTATAGGATATAGGCCTATTTATATTTGTATATGCTATTGGATCATTGTTTAGGTGGCCCACTTCAACAGTAAAAGTACAGTAGGCTACAGGCTATGCAGTGAACGCATCCTGCTGAGTTATTAATCCTTGTGGTGTAGCTGTGGTGTGTAGAGGAGGCAGGCACACGCACATACGGAAACAGTTTTAAATAGTCAGACTACCATTGCTTTTGTCACAACCAGTAAATCAGATAAGCTCCTCAAGAATAAGTTGATGGGCTCCTCCTCCCTCCTCCCCGCCGCGGCTCCCCGCCCCCGCTTGTCCCGTTAAATTCCTCCTGCCTGGCATCAGGTTCTCTGGGGAAAGGGCGGAGAGTTGGCCACCAAGTCTGTAACACAAGCAGGCAAGGTCGCACAAACTGGGAAACTCGTTTTACCGAAACCTTAGAGAAGAGAAGAGCGGCTCCTGCGGCTCTAATTAAGGCAGCACCGACTGGGTTTCAGCGGAGGGGAGCGGAAGGGCAGCATGAAGTCAACCGTGAACGGGAATCCGGTGTTGTCGGGATGAGGCAGGCGCACCACGCGGCTGTATATTAGGGAACCGGCCTGTTGCGTTGGTGCTCCAACAAGAGCGCGCGTCTTAACTGTGCGACTTGTAGTCAGCAGATCAGAGGGAGCAGGACGTCCGATGGCAGACAGACGGACCAGGGGCTCGGAGCGCAGCCGGACCACCGCGGCCCGGGCCACGGCCATAGCCGAGCAGCTGCACCACGAGTGCTCCATCTTACTGGAACTTTTTGTGAGTAGAGGAGCTTATTTTTTCCACTGACTGGCTGCAACACTAGTTAAAAATATGTGTGTGTGTGTGTGTGTGTGTGTGTGTGTGTGTGTGTGTGTGTGTGAGAGAGAGAGAGAGAGAGAGAGAGAGAGAGAGAGAGAGAGAGAGGGAAATAGGCCAAGGTTAACTGGAAAATTAATAGATTTTACCATTGATGTATGTGTGTGTGTGCCTGTGTGTCTCATGAGTGTCCCCCTGTGCATGCATGTATACTATGTGAGTGTGAATGTTCAAAAAGAAGGACATGGGGAAAGTGTGTGTGTGTGTGAGAGAGAAAGAAGATAGGGATGGGTGCAAAAGCAAGATAAGAGGGGGAGAGTTTGTCTGTGTGAAAAGGAAGGAAATGATGTCTAGGACAGCAGGGGGTACAAATGCAGAGGGATGGTGGTACTGGGGATTGAACTCAGTTGGAATGACTGGAATCGGTGGTGGGCGTTTTTTTGGCACTTGCTCTATAGAGCCTGGGCACAATGCCTTCATCTCTTCTCCAGCAAGTCTGTGCCTCTTTGCCTAAAGGTGTGAGAGCTACGGGTTATTAAAACTCCTTGGTTTCCTGCCAGATCACTGCCTCATCTTCCCTTTTACGTGTCTCGCTAGGGGCAAGGGAGTGAACTGGGAGATAATGTCATCCACATATTTTGCAGGATTTTGACCCTTCCTCCCTCTGTCCCTCACGTCTTCCTCAGTTTCCAGTCCTACGCAGTTTTGCACCCTCATCACTGACAGTGTTGCTTTTTGGGAGGTGTTGCTGCTTAAACCCTGAAGCGACAGCTACAGACGAATTCCAGTGAACACAACATGAGATATGTCTTAGCATGTCGTACTCATTGTCTCTCAAACAGGATTTAGTTTAGTCTGAATGAAATGCAAATTAATTGGTTTTTTTTCAGGCAGGCTGTCCCTTAGCTCTTAAATCATTTTAAGAGGGTAGCCTACCACTTTTTCAATTCATAATCATCCATTATTTTATTATTTGACTACATTATTGCTTAGGGTATCCACAACTGCCTCGATCACATTTCCTCTGTTGCCTGAGCTGTAAACATGAACTTGCCCCTCAGACTCTCTGGGTATGCGGGTCACATTAGGCCACTCTGTCACTCTGGTAACAATTTGCACACAGGGCTTAACATTGGCACCTCAGTAAAATGTCACAAGTAGGCCTCTGAGATTCACAACTCACTTAAGTACTGAATCTGATGCCATACAGTCATGCCTGTGAAGTGACCTGACAACCTCAGTGACCAGCTCATAATATGGGATTTCTCACAGTGTTGCTCTGAAAGGACAGAGGAGCTGCTTTTGTTGTATTTTGTAGATTTTATATAATTAATTTTCATAAATGAGAAGATCGATACTCTCTTTTTCATGTATGGTCCACATGAAGCTAGAGTCATCAGCTGCCTCTGTTTGAAGGTAACAAAGTCTGTCGACAAGCACTTGCAAAGCTCAACAACGAACTTCGTATATTTTATTTGTTTCATACAGTATTCAGTTTGATCACGTGCATTGCACATAATAGGGCGTTTTTTTTCTATGCTTATGTTATTTTAACAAGTTGACATAACCTTTAAATTGTTGACTCAAGAAATCTTCACTGGAATCAGGCTGCGCATGAAGTCCTCCTTAAAGAAAAAGCCTTCATCTTGATGCCTATATATTATTCTGAGAACCAATGGGAATGGTTCATGTAATATTAGGAGAAAATACCTGTTGCCTCATACAAAGTGATTTTCAGTATTGAGCCAAATTGCTGTCAAAAGTACAAGTGTTTAGTGCTTGACAGAAAACAGTCTTCAATACTTAAACTTGTGTGCTTCACTTTCCAGCTCGTCCTCCTTTTCCTTTTTCATCAGGAATTCTTTCCCAAATCTCACATCTGTGCTTGATTTCCACTGTCTTTGGTCTCTCTCTCTCTCTCTCTGCACCTCAAGAGAGAGAAGGAGAGTTTCACTCCAGATGTTACGGTGGCTGATGGTCGCCTGGTGTCAGTCCCTCCTCCTTCCTCCCAGCTGGACAACAGGGACAAGCTCTGGCGCCTCCACTCTGCTCTGTTCCAGTGCCGCAGCTTGTTGGAGAGGGCTATCGCCAGAGAGGAAGAGGAGCTTGGCGGTGCGAAGAAGGGTGACTACGAGACCCAGAGGAAGATGGTGAATGAGAGACTCTCACTTCTCTTAATCAACACTGGAGAACTCCTCAAAGCTGCAGATGGCACAGCAGTCCTGACTCCCAATTTGGATGGACTGGAGGTAGGTGCTGATGTCACGTGTTACTGTGATATGATGATAAACTTTTTGGATGAAAATTAAGGCAGAGCTTGTTGCCCCTTCTTATTGGCAGTTAGATGGCCCGAGCCTCCTCTTTGACCTGAAGCTTTGGGTTTACCGGATCTTCAGAGAGGTGGACTACTGGGCCAAGACCGCCAGCTCCGTGCTACAGAGCCCCTCCTCTGTGATAGTCAAGGAGCAAGTGAGGACCACGCGAGCCAGGAGCACAAGGAGCACCAGGAGCGTTAGGAGCGCTCGGAGATGAGAAAGGAGGCTCGACGTGTGTGTGTGGGTGAAGTGGAATTAAGGCAGAGAGAGGGGGGAAAGGTGAGACTTTTAAAGACAGAAGTAAGAGGGTGATAAGAGTGAAGACCAAAGTGAGACACTGGCTGATGCGGAGGGAAAAGAAAGAGATGAGTGAAAACAGCCAGCTGAGGGAGAAAGACACTGATCCCAGCTGACAAGGGGAGATGAGTGGGCTGGGTTATTTTTAGGGCATGAAGCCCCCTATACAGGAACAGAGGCCCCAGATAGAGTCTCTAACTATGTTTATCACCATTGATAACATCTGATGGTACAAGTTTATTTAAGTATCCAGAGTCTAATACATCAATATATTTATTGATTTCATCATAAGATGAAATCGAACAAGCCTCTTGATTCTGATACAGTTTCTTTCTTTTTTTCTTTCTTTCTTTCTTTCTTGTTAGTGTTTTTCACTCACTAACACTTGCTAACTCACACTTGTGCATTTTCTTGTGCATGCATTACTCCCTTGACACACCTGTAGTTATTGTTATTGAAGATATACTGCCAGATCCAGGGCAGCTGGCAGCTGAAGCAGTCAGCAAGGGGCATGTTTGGATGGAAATGAGAACATCTGTATTCAAACCACCGCTAGACTGTTGCTGTGATATGTGTAGATACCACAGCTTTAAATCATTCCATAAAGATTAATACCCGGGGCGGTGTTCAATGTCTGAATAAAAAGAAAAGTAACACCACCCTCTAGTGTTCACATGTTGGTATTGCATAGAGACTAAGCTCTTCTATTCTTTCTTAGTTGCCCCCTGTAATTCCTATAATTATATCAAGTTATACTGTACTTGTGTGTTTTTCTTACATATTTATCGCACTTTAGTAGCAATGAAACTATGTACAATCATGTCACAGCATTTAGGGAGCAACAAGTGTGTTGCAAATGGAAGATCAATAGTCAAGGCTCATAGGTAAATGAATGGACACAATTTTTTGTAGCGCTGATTTTGTTTGTTTAGTTGAAGTCTCTAAAAATCTTCAACTCACAGCCCATTAAAAGGGACACAACTTTGTCATCATAGTGTTTGATATGAACACAAAAAGGCACATTTTCCATTTTCACCGGGTCCAACTTCAGTTATCTGAAAAGTAATGATTTGTGTCTGCCATGTGATCCAGTTTCTATCCACTGGGCAGTTGCCATTTGCACTGCAAGAAGTAAAGTTGTAGTTTAGTCAAATTGTGATCATGTAAATTAATCCAGAAATGACCCTCACATGCTACTCTGTCAATCTAACTCTGGCTGTGGTGCTAATTAAATTAGCATCAGCTGCAGACTCAGATTGTCTTTAATGATGCATGAAGCTTCGGGACAAGACAAAGAGAAGATACTGTGAATGGGAGAGAACCCTGTGTAGAATAATCTTGTTTCGATAACCAAGAAGATCCACGATAAAGTGAGTGAAGAGATGAGATGTTTATTATGTAAGCAGATCTGTGAGACCATATTACATTTACTCTTGGTTTGAGATTTTATTGAGTTAACACTTGTCTTGTTAACATGCTGTAGGTTGATGAACTGTTAGTTGCTGCACTGGGAGCATATAAACAAACCTGTGTGATACTTGGATGACACAGGATACTCCAAACTGTTTTCATTCTTCTGAAAACTGGATGTTGATACTGGAAGACAAGCAATGCGTTGGGTCATTTGATCGGAGTCACTATCAATAATTTCCAGATTAAATTTGAGCAATGAGCTACTGTACATGTCCAAAAGTTATTTACCACATCTGTTATGAATACACTAAATGAAGGATGAAAATACATCATGGAGCACAAATGCATCCTGCATGTATAATAATGCATGCAAGTGCAGTAGCCTACTGTTTAATGTGATATACTGTAGATGCAATACATGTATTGCATTTGCTGCTCTGGGTACGGATTGCAGGACATAATATGTTCTTCTTTGTATACTCTGGTGATGAACTATCTGCTGGACTACACAGTGCATAAATCTTCTTTATGTTTTTTTTTTTCCTCCAAAAGGGTTTTTCGAGCTCTGCTCTCCATTCTTAGTTGGTTGCTTTGGTGGCCTGGTTGGACCCAGATCAAGAACAGTCAAAGACAAGAGACAACTTAGGCCAAATTTGACCAAAAATAACACTGGGTCGAAAAAAGTACAAGTATGTTGCTACAGGTGCAATAGGAAGAAATGAAATACCGTAAGTCCAATTTAAAGAACATATCAGTAAGTTTAAAGACTCAACACAGGCAAATTATTACTGGTTGCAGTAATATGTTGCAGAAGCATGTGACAGCTTTGCACAGGGAAAGTTATCACAGCAGTTTTTTTTTCCTCCACTGGGCCAGTACAGTGGTCTCAGTGAAATTAGAGAGACTGCATGCGTGTTGTTGGTCTGGATCCTGCCTCAAAGACTGAATATTAACTGTATGGTTCAAACAGCTTTATATTATAGCTCCTGCTACACATATCATCTGTTACATGTGAATTGACTTACATAATTACAGCCTTTTTCAGACTGTCCTTTTCCTACAGATCATAGTGCAACACTGTCGGTACATTCCTGGTTAACAAAGTGGGTGTTTTTAACATGCTATGGATTGATTGTTTTCTTTTTTTTTTCTTTTTTTAACTTTCACTGTGTGTCTTCTTTACAAATGTTGTTTGTTACACCAGAAGTGCCCTCTACTTTGACCTCTGGTGCAGAGAGAAATATTGCTGCAGACAAATGGCTCACAGCACAAAGAGAGGATTAGGTTACCATCACATCTGTCCATAAGCAGCAATCATACAGTAGGAAAGAGCCGGAAAGTTGTCAGCTTTATCAGAATGTATGATGAACCCGCTTTATCCATGATGATGGTAAAGCAAATGTATTGATTTACTTATGAATTGTTTCTGCTGTTTATCTCTGGAGGTCAACAACAGTAATTCCTGTCCAATGGCTGTGGCTTCAACTCTGGAGCGACTTGTTGAAAACACTCTTGGCTCTCAATAAAATTAACACAACAGAAACCAGACACTCAAAGATAGATGTAATCTGTGGGCAGACAAATTTGTTTTGTGTTCTGTTTTATCACTGTAGTCCAAGTCTCTTTTGGACTACAGTGTCCCAAATGGTCTCAAATTAAATCTGTCTTTTGGAATGGAGACCATATAGTCCTGAGCTCTTACAGTCAAGCCCCTCTCAGACATGGAAACTGTAACACTGCTGGGTTCATGTATCATATACAGCAGGTTTTCACTGACTGTTCATAAAAAATACCGTACTATCATAAGATATTATCAAAATGCATCAAATAATCAAATTATCCTTGAAAAATGACTTGATTGAGTTGTCAATTTACCGTGTTTGGCTCGATAGTGGTGCAGGTTATGGATGTTGTCCAAGGCAAGAGGCTTTAACTGTAACATGCTGCAAACCTGTTTTGCAGTTAGTGAGAAGAGACCAGCCTTTTTTTTTTTTTCTTTTACAAAAGTAGCTTGTGTAGCCTGCTGAAGTCTCTCTACTGAGTCAAACCCTCTGCCTTGGAATATCATCTGTGATCGACGTGAACTACTCTGAGCTTCATGATTGATTGCACACTATACTCGAAAAGGTCGTATGTACTGTAAGAGCGCTGCAATCTTGAGTTTGGCTTGAACGGTCAGTGTTTAGTCCAACTTGGGCCCTGGAGAGGAAAATCTTACAGACATGCAGATATGCTGAGTAATTGATTCAGACCAGTTTTAAACATAATGCCAACATTAGTTTCCTCATTACACATTATTTTATGTCTAAAAGGGGCTTGAAAGGACGTCACACTCTGAGTGACATATTGAATATAAGGCAGGGTTCATATGGCCGCCATCTTTGACTTGACTCTCACAGCCAGCCTACATAGGCTACTGTTGTTTTTCACCAAAATAGTAAAGTTACACAGTATGTATTTTAAATCACAGGGAGAACATCGGTTGATGCATTGTGAACATGAAATCAAAGTAATGTACAATCTTTTATGTTACGTTTTCTGAAACTTTGCCATATAGAAAAACTTATTTATTATTGATTGGATTCCTGAGGGTGTGTGAGTGGGCTGAAATAAATTGATCTTGGCTATACTTTGAATTGACTCGTGTGTCTGTGTGACGTAAAAGAAGATGGTGATGATCAGTGTGTGTGTGTGTGAGAGAGACTGGGAGGATGCTTTTGTTGTAATGTGAGGAAAAAACGTCACATTTTGAGTTTGAATATTAACAGTTAGATTGTTTGTGTGTGTGTGTTTACGTTTTAACTGTAAGAAAAGACAGGATGTGTGTTTGAGCAAAGGGGGTGGAGTGTGTGTTTAAAAGGGTGTGTGTGTGTGTGTGTGTGTGTGTGTATTTGTGTGTTTATGCATGTGCTTGTTTATGTGTGTGTGTGTGTGTGTGTGTGTGTGTGTGTGTGTTTGTGTGTGTGCATCTTTTCATTTGTGTGTGTGGTTGTTAGGGAAGGAGTGGCAGCCAGGATGCCTGTGGAAGAGGGGGGAGGTGTGTGTGTATACTGTATGCGTGTGTGTGTGTGTGTGTGTGTGTGTGTGAGAGAGAGAGAGAGAGAGAGAGGGAGAGGATATGTGTGTGTTAAAGGGATAGAGAGAAAGAGACTGAGAGAAAAAATGGGTGTGTGTGTCTGTGTGTGCTTGTGCGCATGTGTCCGTGTGTGCTTGTGCGTTCGTGTGCATGTGGATGTGTATGTGTGTCTGAGCGAGACAGAGAGATGAAAAAAGAGAAGGGGAGAGAGAGAGGGCAGGAAAGAGAGAGAGAGAGTCTGTGTTTGTGTGTGTGTGTATGTGTGTGTGTATGTGTGTGAAGGAGAGAGACAGAGAGGGAGACAGAGAGAGGGAGGGGAGAGAGCAAGCAGGAGACAGTGTGTGTATGTGTGTGTGTGTGTGTGTGTGACTGTGAATGTTTGCGCAGGCGTGTGTGTTCCTGTGTGTGTTTCTGTGTGTGTATGTGTGTGAGTGAGTGAGTGAGTGAGAGAAGCAAAGCAAGAGAGGGAATGTGTGTGTATTTGTGTGTGTGTGTGTGTGTGTGTGTATTTGTGTGTATGTGTGTTAGAGTGAGAGAGTGAATGGGTGAGCAAGGAAGAGTGAGAGAGAGAGAGGACATGTACGTGTGTGTATGTGTGTGTGAGAAAGAGTGGGGGAGGGGTGTGTTTGTGTGTGTGTGTGTTTGTGTGTGTGCGTGTGTGTGTGTGTATGAGTGTGTGTGTGTGAAAGGAAAGAGGGAATGTGTGTGTGTGTGTGTGGCTGTGTGTGTGCCTGCGTAGGAGGGAATGTGCGTGTACTTGTGTGCGTTTGTGAGTGTGTGTGCGTGTGTGTGTGTGTGTGTATGCTTGTGTGTGATGTGTGTGTGTGTGTCTGACAGAGATAGAGGGGGAGGGGTGTGTGTGCGGGGAGAGCTAGGAGCAAGCTCTGCAAATGGTGTGTGTGTGTGTGTGTGTGTGTGTGTGAGTGTGTGTGTGTGTTGCAGCAGCACAATATGTGCCTGTGCTGAATGAAAGGGAAATGAATGTGGTGTGTGTGTCTGAGTGTGTGTGTGTGTGTGTCTGTGTGTGTGTCCTTTATTGGAAGTGTGTGTGCATCTGTGTGTAGTTTGTGAGGACTGTGTAATTGTGTGTTGCTGTACATGTGCACTGCTTGCACGTGCATGCGAGTGTTTGTCTCCAGTAAGGATTGTGTAGCTGTGTGTGACTGTGAGTGTGTGTGTGTGTGTGTGTGTATTTGCATGTATATGGACACACAAACTGACACACACGCACAGACACACACAAACACGCACATATTGGGGGTATTGGTGCGGGTGATGAAGTGTTCATGATAGTGTGCACACGCAAACAGAGCAGAATTACAATTAAACCAAATTCACTCATCAGCTCCAGATCTCCATACATTCTCTCTCACATCCTTCTCCGTCTACTGTCTTATCTCAGCCCAGCATCTTCTTGATGACTGCCTGTTTGTACCGGGACCTGTGCTTTGCTATTCGTCAAGTGGCTCCATGATCCACCGGCTTGGGATCCACACACCATCATCTGCGAATATGATATCAAATCAAATCAAATCAAATCAAATCAAATGAACTTTATTTTTTGTCTTGGGTAAGTGGCGTCGTAACAGCTGTCTTGTACATGCAATACATACATACACAATACATACACTATAACAGTAACGAAGGCAAACATATCCAAGAAGAAAAGAGAAAGAAAGAAAGAAAGTGCGGGGTGCAATAAATTGTTTAAAATACTTATAATACAAGTTCAAATAATAACATACTAAAAACTAAAAGAAAAAGCAAGGGATGTTGGTTTAAGCCAGCAGGTGGACAGGCAAACCGGATGTAATTGATATGATTGACTGATTGATGGGCAGGGGATCCACAGCCATGGCCTCCCCCCTGCCCACATAGGGGAAGGGTTACCAGAGTGGTAATGCCAGGAACCATCCCCTCCACCCGACCGAGGTCATTTAACTTTTGTTTTAGAATAATTCTGGTTACCATAATGCGCACCAAGTCTATAGCTAGGAGTTGACACTTTCAGGTTCACTGGGGTTAACAGGTGTAGTAGTTCTGTTTGATAACATGTCAAAAACTATATTTAACTAATGTTAGCTTCTGTGCAAATCTTCACCAGGCAGAGTTGTCAAACTAGGCTGCAATCAAAGCCGGGGCCTACTATTCCAGATAAGAGAGCCTTGTGTTCCCCATGAGCAGTGATCATTGGAGAATAAACTAATGTCATTGTCACTGGGATTTCACGTTTCCCTTTTGTTAGCTATTGCATATTCCTGAAACTGCTTCTGAAAATGCCTGATTGTTTTGATGTCATCCTACAGAGATACACAGTAAGATAAGTATACTACCACTGTATATTTCCACAGATAATAGTGTTATACTTATTTTCATGGAGTTTCCTGAAAAAATTAATAAATAGGTTAATGTTGCAGCAAAACCTTTCTTAACAAAGAAGGCTGGAAACATCTGAAGTAAAGTTGAATTGAGTAACCACAAATGAAGCTGAAAATCTTCCCTCTGGCTACCTGGCTCTAGATACTACAACAACCATGATGCTCAGCTGATGTTGCTTTGGGTAAAAGTTGAAACAAAGTAGTAGCAAATTCAAAATGCTTTGTTTTTTATCACTGGGAAGAAAACACAGCTCCATGTTCATGTGAAATTGACCCAGAATCAAACATGACCTGATTCTCACTGCTGAATGAATTATCAGGTTTCCACAACGTGTTATCCTTGTCTTCCACTCTCCCAGAGTTATTCTTGTCATAAGTTTTAGTGACATGTTCATGTTTGTAAGGGAAAATTTCCTAATTAAAAACGGGCTTGGAACCTTTCATTTGATTAAATGGGTGTGTTATAACACAGTTGCTTAGCTTTTGTAATGATGATTCATGGAAGTTTCATATCCAGCTGGGGCTTTGACTAGCTCCACTTGCCAGTCACCTTCAGTTGTCGGCTCAAAATGAGCTGGACTGGACGTGAAATAACCCCCCTGCTCACCAGGATAGTGTTCCTACCTGTTAAGTCCTCATTACAATGGTCGTCATTGATAATAACCACTGTGTTTGGAGGCTCTCTTTTCAGGTGGGTGTCCTCCAGTTGAAGACTCCAGAGCAATCGGTTTGGAGATCAATGTGGAGGTACATAGGAAAATGGGGAGATTAATGTAATCAATAAAGAGCAATTTCTTGTACTGTATGTAGAATGAGTCCTTGGTGGATTTGTTGTGGCACCCGCTGAACTGCAGTGCATCATGCTTTAGCTTCAAAGCTTCCACAGGCAGTTTAGGCAGATTAGGCAGAGGTGAGGGATATAGACTGTGCGTTTTTTTCCACGGTACTGATACCTAGCAATGTCATGGATGCTTTTTCTTGAGGTTATACCATAGATCTTGACAGTATACTCTCCGTTGACACAAGATTCCCAATTTCCTACAACTTTCCATCAAAATGATTTCTTAATATATTTGGGACAACAAATAGAAGACAATTCTGACTAATTATGCATCATTCGTGTGCATGGTGACTAGCTTTTTGGAATTGGGGAATATTGAGAAACAGCAATTGCACACACATGTAATATATTTTACTGGGGTGAATTGATTGTGACAGCAGTGTAGAACAGTGTCGCCTCTCAGCAAGAAGGTTCTGGGTTCGATTCCTAGGCCTGGGGCCCTTCTGTGTTGAGTTTGCATGTCCTCCCTGTGCCTGTGTGTGGGTCCTTTCTGGGTACTTCGACTTCCTCCCACAGTCCTTAAGACATGTGCAATAGGTTGACTCAATTCTGAATTGCCTTTAGGTTTACAAGTGAGTGTGTGCCTCACCCTCGCCCTGTATCAGCTGGAATTGGCTCCAGCCCCCATGACCCTGCATGGATAAGTGGTACAGACAATGAATGGATGGATGGACTGATATCTGAGTAGCTCTTTTAAGATCTAGAAAACATTTGATATCTAATATCTAAAACTGAGCATATAACACAGAGTCTGGCTGTATGAGCCAACTTGCAGCATGAGTAAAGCCCGAAATGTGTCCATACAGCTTCAATCACTGAATCCATCAAGTGTCAATAGTTGGTCATGGGCTTCATTACTTAGTTACTGATAATACCTCTGGATATAATGTAATGTATTATTATTTAAATGATGTCACACTTAGGGATCAGTAGGTCATCCCTATTTTATTAAATTGAAAACATGGATAAACATGCACTCTACAAAAAGCCCTCAATGTAAGGTACACAAAAGAATGTAATTTCAGTATTGCACCAAAACCAAAGAAATTCACTAGGATCACTATTGTACACTTTTTAATATCGTCTAAATTTTGAAACAACTATTTTGGACACCAAGATGATGATTGTTGGTGAACCCCTGACCTTTGACCTGTGCCAATATTAGCAACACATCTTGCTCCATGATCAATTTGCCATTAAGTGCTGGGTTGTATGATTGACTCAGAAACATTTCTAGAAATGCAAAACAAAAACAACATACTGAATCTGAAAGGAACACAAAGGTCCTTCATCTATCAGTTATACATAGAAGTGTCATTTAACAAACGCCCAGACGCCCAATGCCCAATGTTAATGGGTTACAAACAAAAACAAGAGTTACCTCGTTGACAGAAAGTCATGAAATTCACAATAGGAGTAGCTGGAAAAAAACTGACACGCAGAAATAACAAGGGATATTTGTGACACTGAGAAATAAGCTATTGTTTTCCTAGAGCAGAGTTATTTGGCTCAGTCGAATGGACCGGCTAAATACAGGTCTGAGTTACCTTCAAATTGTCGGTTTCACATCTTAGATCCAAACTCCAATTGACATGATATCACACTAAAAATATAACCTGCCATTTCATAATCTGAAGGAAGCAGCTCAAATGGACTGGTGTCAGAACACAGACGATGTTACGTTACGAAAACGTAAGTAAGACGAGACATAACAGGATTTATATTATTGATTTCAATATGTAATGTCTTTATATGTTGTCTCTTCTCTTCTTTCTTGTTTACTTGCTTATACATTATTAATGGGCCTTTCAGAGGTATGATGGACGGGTTTGACTGACATGGCTTGCCAAGAGTGTACAGTATACCTACAGTATGTGTTGGGCTGCCTTCACTGAATCACTGACAAGTCATCTGTGATCCTCAGAACAACGTAGCCAATGGTTGGATGTTAGTTTGACACAATGAATAATTAATTGTGAACACAAAAAAGAAAAAAAAAAAACCTTGATCATTAGGACGCACAAAATCACCCTAGGGGACAAATAAAATGACAATTTGTCAACACATACTGTTACAGTATAAGCTTCTGATACCAATTATTGCTGTTTGCTACTTTTTTCCTCCATGCGCTCTGAAATGTTTTGTCAGTTTTATGATTTTGCATTTGTGTGATGGGAATGTGATCACGTCTGTTTCATCTGAGTTCTCTGTAAGATTCCTTGATAAGTATTTAAATAAAAAGACACAGTGTCAAGGTGCCATTTTATTAAAAATATGCTTCCTTCTTCAGTTTCACGAAATGACGCCGATGGCTGACCTGAAGTATTCTGTATCAGAGAATTGCCATAATAATTATTCTTATGGGCAGTGTAACTCTAATAAGCTATGTTGTGAAATACACACTGATTTTCATCCTTACAACTTAGTCCTGAAACACAAAATGTGTGAAAATTAGAGGAAAGAAAGTGCTAATCAGTGTTACCCTGCTCTCCTCAGTGATTAGCATTTCATTAGCAAATCCCTGCAACACAATACTGGGTGCTGTGTGTGTCCAACGGAAACCTTTTTTTTTTTTTTTAATTTTTAGAAAATCCAATCTTTTTTTTCAGTAATAATGGCTATAGCACGCAAAAACAATAACTTACATGTAGTTAACGTGCGATTAAACCTATATGATTTATTGATTTTAGCAATTGCACAACAGAAAAACTAATAAAATTATATGTGATGAACATGCAGATATGATTACTAAAATGAATTTTAATGAGATGTTGATGAATACTTTAGTCAGACCATGCAACGGACCAGTGTGACACTTAAATGTTTTGAAAAAGCAGATTTATCCTAATTTTTGAGTTCCCAATCGGATTGTATGTTAACCCAGTTAACAAACAGCCGCAGCAGAATGGTTTCCCATGACTAAAACTATACTGACAAAACACTGAGATTATTTTTTTGTTGTATCATCATAATAATAATAATATAATAATAAACTTTATTTATAGAGCACTTTTCATACATAAAAATGTTTAAAAGCCGCCCCCACCCCACCCGACCCCAGCCCATGAAAACCCCCACCCATATGCACACACACAAGCACAGACAAATGCACGCACGCACACACACGAAGCAAGATCTAAGAAACGTGAAACATGTGGCTGAATACAGAGAGGAAGCTGAAACAGCTGAAAAGGAAGGTAAACGACATTTTAAGAGGGCCTAATAATTAATAATAAATGATAATACATCTTGTGTGTGTGCAATGTCGCAAAAGGTGCCAAGAAACTCTCCACAACAAACACACCTCCACCTGAGGGAGAATAAGGCATGACTCTGTTTTTTTTCATATCTTCACATATCTGCAGATATAATGGTTGAAAATTCACAAAATTTGTCCTGCATGTGCACAGGGAGTTAGATACATAGATATAAGAAACTCACAATCCTGACTATTATTAAAATAGGCTACATACATTTACAATTTACAATACTACATACTGAGGTATGTAGTATTGGGGCTAAACCATAGAGCTAAACCGTGACATCCAGCCTTTGCAGCGCTAACGCTAACTCGCTCACCCCTCCCACCGGCAAAGTGACGGTGGCCGCCGAGGTTAAACACGTTCGCAAACCGCTAACTGATTACAATATCTCTGACCAATTACTCTCGGTTTTTAATCTTTTTTTAAATTTTTTTTTTTACAACACTTCCACTCGTGCCTTCAGTCATATTTCATAGCAAAAAGTTACACAGGAAGACTTACAGGATGTGCCAACTGTCAGAGCAGCCTCTGCTGTCCCTCTCTGTACTTTGTATAAAAACAGCTCAACATTGTAAGATCTAGCTGCTAATGCTAACTAGCACGTGAGTGTTTTGTTAACGGCAGAAAAAAAACAAAAACAACTGCCCCGATCATCCTCCGGGGGCACAAGACACTCAAGAGCGTTTGAGCCAGGTTTGTCTTTACAGTCTATGGTTTGTCCACTTTCGCGTACCGTATTCAAAGATGGCGATGCAACATGACAGCCTCTGGTGGGTGCACCTCCACATGTATTTGTAAACAACTTATTCTAAGCTATGAGACAGCTTTCATTTGTATGCGGCTGTGATTAGACTTCAGTAAATACATATGAAAGCAATTTTTGATTTTTGCTAATAAAAAGCTAAATAAGCTACATACTGTCCCTTTAAACAGATATTGCATCTAGGCGGATATTGAATACTGTAGTTTTTTTAAAGTGTTAAGGACATCAGAAATGTAAGAAAATAAGCTTAGCAATCAGCACAAAATGTAATTAGGCTATAGGCTATGTTGACTTCACAGGGTCCAGTTTGTAAATATCAATTCAGTGATTAAAAATTTAACAATTTGCTGCAAAAAGAAGCTTGTATGTAGATCTAAATGTATACATTTGCAAATGATTACGTTTGAACATTGTACATTTTATAAGGGGTTTTAAGAGTTTAAGAGAGAAAGACATTAGGCTACACTAGCATAATGATGTAGGCTACAGCCATCATAGCAAACCACTGCACTCTGTTAACCTGTTGCTAGAACAACGAGATGTAGCCTACATGAGTTTGGAAACGGTAAAACAGCCCCAAAACAAAACAGAAAACGTTTCCTACTATATTCAGTTTTTTTCTCTTTGAAAGACCAGCTTTACCCAAGCGTTTCTCTTCTCCCTTATTTCATTAATTTCATCTCTCAGTTAGCGAGCTAATCACTCTTAGAGACGGTCTACTTTTTTTCATCTGCTCGGTGGGCGCGTCCACTCCTCTGGTAGGGGTGGCCGCCGCCATCCCGTTTATTAAAAAGTGACCCGCACTTTGATTTTAATCCCCTCGCAGTTGTTCCATTTAATCACATTGTTTTTAAATCACCCTAGCGCCCCATTTCGGGCGGCCGAGAAGCCACAAGAGCGTCTGGTGCGGACTATTTCACCGCCTGCCGTGCTCGGAGCACCCCTCCGCTGCGCCGCCGTGGGAGCGGCTGGAATAACCTTGGTGTGAGCCAGTTGAGCGGCTGGAGAGAAGAGCGAGAGGCTGAACAGTGCGGCGGCGGCGGCGGCGCAACATCAGCAATCGCTGGCGTGAACATGGCGGAGACCGTACGCTCGCTCTTCGACTACCGGGACCCACACAGCCTGGACAGCGACGGAGAAGGCGTCAAACCGGCGCCGCCG